>NC_133663.1:62516348-62888223 GCF_037893015.1 Macrotis lagotis
TCAAGACTTTCCCTTTTCCACCTATCCAGATCTTCTGGTCTTTCAGGGTCCTTTCATATGCTTACATGCTTAGTTCATAAACACTTATTAAATCCACACCCTATAGGTGGCATTCCATTGAGTTCTCCCAATTCATCTCCCTCTCCTCTAGGGAACTATTGTATTGAAAGTCCAAACCATGGGTTCTCAAGGTGTAGTACAGGGACCCCAAGAGTCCCTGAGACTGTTGCAGGTACTCTGAGAGGTTGACATTTTTTCGTAATAATACTAAGATGTTTTCATTTCCAATATGATAAATTTTAGTAGCTATAATCCTCAACAGTAAACACTATATGTGTGAGATGGAGATCTTCAGAAAATCTAAAGAGTGTATTGTGGTCCCAAGACTAAAAAGTTGAGAACTTCTGGCCTTTATCATATGTGATTCTCACACTTAGCTTTTCTTAGGTTTTAGATTTGTGTTTTAAAAGCATCCTTGCTGATGGATTTCATGTCATCCTTTTTTAGTGAGCTTGATCCTTTGCCACTATCAATTTTTTTCCTTTAACTATGTCAAATGATTAATTTAACCACTATTTAATTTTAATTAGTATTATTCAGGTTAGTGTGATTCCTTTGGGGGAGTGATTATTTCTGTTATACTTGTCTATTAACATATATTCAGTCGGTTGCTTTTATAGTCAACTTATATTTAGGAATAATTAGAAAGGTTGCCTTCCTTCTGGTTAAGCAAGTGAACTTATTTAAACTGGGGTCTAGAAGGTTACTTGCTTGACCATAGGAAGCCAACCAAAAGATCTCCCTCCATTCCTTATGTCTGATGAATCAAGGAACTGGGACCAAACCCAGTATGGCTTGATGTCCTGATGCTACAGAAAAACTCCCATTGTATTTTTGTCCTGCCATCCTTCATCTTCTCTATCTCTGTCTCTTTCTGTCTCTCTTCCCTCCTTCTCTTCCCCCCCCCGTCTGTCTCTCTTTCTCCTCCCCCCTCTGTCTTTCTATCCCTTCTCTTTCTCCTTCCTCCCTCTGTCTTTCTCTCTTCCTCCCTTCTCTTTCTCCTCCCGCCTCTATCTCTCTCCTCCTTCTTTCTTGTTCCCCCCTTTGTCTGTCTGTCTTCTCCCCATCTCTGTCTTTCTCCCCCTTTCTCTCTCTCTCTCTCTCTCTCTCTCTCTCTCACACACACACACACACACACACACACACACACACACACACGAAAATGGTCTTGAGCTCTTGGCCAGTGGATGACCCTTGCTTTCCCATCCTATGACAGCAACCCTGACCATTTTTTTCTCTCCATGCAGATGCTTTCTAATGGCCATTCTGGAGGGTCGAGGTATAAGATTTGTCAGCCATTAAGAGCCTGTCTTTTACTCTGCACCATATATCATCTCTGTATCATTTTGCCAAACACTATAAAACCAACTAGAAAGGAAGGGCATCTTGGATGATAAGAAGATCTGAGGTCCTATTCATTAAGAGAGACCAGATCCCTTCAATAAATGGTTATTGACTGGAACCTCTGCCTCAGTTGCTTTTCTTGTAGAGTGGGCATTTTGATTTTGCCCTGGACCGGATGGATGGAACTGCAACAGAAACAACTCAATTTCAGACAGTTTTTTTTTCCATTCAGCATTTGTTTGATTTTTGGCTTGCTCTTCAAGAAGAATGCTGAGTGTGGGGGATAATGGGATTTTTTTTCCTTTAATCTCTGTGGTATTAAAAGTTATTCACTGACTTCTTTCCCTCACCTGTACTTGATTGTGAGCTTCATAAAATCTGGCTCTGTTAGCCCATTTGTATCCCCATTTCCTAACTCAGTGCCTTGCAAATAGCAAATGCTTCAGAAATGTTGAAATAGAACTGGCAGTTAGCAGCGAGGGTGCAGAAGCAGGATGTGATCTCTGAAACAAAAAAAAAAATCTTTTCAGGTAGAAAACTAATTATCCAACTTTCCTAGAGGCATCACCTGGGTCACCCAGTAATAGTGGAACTCATTTAAGTATCCTTAGCATCAGAGTCATTTAAAGGTAACTATGAGAATGACTAATAATCTCTGGCTGAATGACTGAAAACCTACAATCAAATAAGCTACCTCATACTTTCTATTTCTCACCTTTTTGTACTATTTTTTTTTCCAATAAAGTATATAGCAGGGAATAGAAATTGAGTTGATTTTCTTTATCCTCTGTCAGTACATTTGAACTTCCTCTTTACAAATGAGTATGTTTCTCTCTCTCTCTCTCTCTCTCTCACAAGTGTTTTCCTTGATATCATAAGTTGGGGTGGGGACTTGAAAGAAAATGCTGTTTCATGAATTGCACTTTACAGATGAGCATAGCAGTTGCTAAAATTGTGTAGTCTGGTTTGGGATGGCATGTTGTCCAGAAGGAGAAAAACTGTTCCAGGCCTAGAAGAGAAAAGTGATTTGATTAATCAAGATAATTTACAAGCAGAATTAGAGGTGCGAATAAGAAACCTTATAGAGTTTCTCTGAAATGGAAATAACTGTCCAAAATTTCAAAAGAAAGAAAGGCATTGTTCCAGAGATAAATTATAAATTATATTTCCTTTCTGTTTAGAATCTGCAGAGGAATGTGGAGTCCAAACACTGTTAGAATGAGATTGAGTCGGGGTTGCTAGGTGGCGCAGTGGATAGAGCACCGATCCTGGAATCAGGAAGACCTGAGTTCAAATCTGACCTCAGACACTTCCTAATTACCTGGCTGTATAGCTTTGGGCAAGTCACTTAACCCCATTTGCCTTGCAAAAAAAAAATCTAAAAAAAAAGAATAAGATTGGGTCACCTATTTCAGTATCTTAGCTTTGGTTGGGAAAGAAATGGTAGAATTTTCAGACTTGGAGAATAGAATCTGATAATTTTTCAAAACTATTTGTGGGGGGCAGCTAGGTGGCATAGTGGATAAAGCACCGGCCTTGGAGTCAGGCATACCTGGGTTCAAATCCAGTCTCAGACACATAATAATTACTTAGCTGTGTGGCCTTGGGCAAGCCACTTAACCCCATTTGCCTTGCAAAAAAAAACCTTAAAAAAACTATTTGTGGGTCTGTTCAGTTTAACATCCATAATCATTTACTAATCGTGCCATTTGAAGCCTTGGAAAACAAAAGGAGGTAACTCTTAGTTTCAGGGAAGCTGTGGCAGGTGCATCAGTCCTGTGCTCCCAGAAGCGACCTTCCTTCTCCTTGCCTTCAGCGAGCCTGGAGGACCCTGGCTCCACCTGCTCTGTGCTCCCTGGGACCAATCTGGGAAAGAAGAGGGCTGCGGGCAAAGACCCTGCAGGTGCCCTCCAGCCCTAAGTCACTGGCCTGGAAGGGGCCTAAGGTCCATTCTGAAAGGAAGGGGCAGAGAGCTAAGCCAGGCTTTTAAACAGGTGAAGATTTCTGAAAGCAGATTTGTAATGTGTTCCTCAATGGTGGATGTATAACTGGAGAATTTTGGAGTAGTTGAGGCGTGTGCCAGGAGAAATATGCTGTCCTCCAGTAATGTGAAATCATCATAAATCCCATGCTTGGAGTGGTTTCCAGAACCCTTCTAGGCAGGGTCTGACTTGGGGTTTTTATTATTTTTTTCCTGAATCCTTGATCAGAAACAGCATAACAAAGGGGTATTTCTGGTGGCATTTTCTATTCTGTTAGAAACTTCATTGAAGGCACCATGATTCTCATGTCATGCAGTTTGGTGGCTTGTTTTTCTTCATCATTTTCTCCTCCTGTCTGCTCAGCTGGCTTCTTCGGTCTCTTGAGTGATACACTCATTCTGAAAGTTACCCAGGTAGACAAACCAGAGTGCAGCTGGTTTAAATGGGAAGTGGAGACTCGGTCCTTTGATCCTGTGGGCTCACTGATCTGGGACCTCCTCCAATATCAGAGTTTGCAGTCCATCAGTGCTTCTCTTTTGGATTCTCTTTTATACATTCTCAGAGTTTATTGGAGGTCTTCCTTAATGTTGGGGGGTTCTTTTGGATCACATGGATTGGTCATTATTTTTATTGCATTACTGGTCATCTTCCTTGTCCTTTTGTATATTTTTTCCCAAAAACATCTTCTAAACTATGCTCTTTTTGGGTAATCATGTGTGATGACCTGCTAAGGTTGTCATGTAACTCTTAAATGCCCTTTGGGTGACCCCCAAGCCTTAATTATGTTGGGGGCACAGTTCATAGCATATATCTTCTCCAGATTGATGATGATTTTTTGGGGGAGAGAAGATTGAGATCATTGAAAACTAAAGTTTCAAATTTTGACCCAGCTCATTTTCCTCCTTGTTCAATTCTGAGCCAGTTTTTATTGCTTCTCTGGTAGCAACTGTCCAAGACATAGTGATGAGCCTCCTATATGGACTCACCATTCATTCATCCAAGCCCTCAACAAATGTTTGTTTTGCATTTACTTTGTGTGAGAATCAGTACAGTAAAATGACCAGACAGCAGACCTTGGAGCCAGCCAGACCTGGCAGCTCCTTGACTTTGAGGGGATTCTGGTCCTGACCTTGGTGGATGATCACTCGTCCACCACCATTGATTGACTGCTTTGTCCAGCATCATCTTGCGTCACTGAAAGCACAGCCCCATTCCCTCTCTGTCTCTTACCATGTGTCATGTCAGGGCCTGGTGCTGACTTGTGGGAATTGGAAAAAGTAAAAGCCTCGTTCCCCTACACCCAAAGGGCAACAAAAATGAGCATACCCTTTGATCCAGCAATACCACTACTGGGTCTATACCCTGAAGAGATGATGAAAAGGGGTAAAAACATCACTTGTACAAAAATATTCATAGCAGCCCTGTTTGTGTTGGCAAAGAATTGGAAATCAAGTAAATGTCCTTCAAATGGGGAATGGCTTAACAAACTGTGGTATATGTATGTCTTGGAACACTATTGTTCTATTAAAAACAAGGAGGGTTGGGAATTCAGGGAAGCTTGGAGGGATTTGCATGAACTGATGCTGACTGAGATGAGCAGAACCAGAAAAACACTGTACACACCCTAACAGCAACATGGGGGCAATGATCAACCTTGATGGACACACTTATTTCATCAGCGCAACAACCAGGGACAATTTTGGGCTATCTGCAATGGACAATACCATCTGTATCCAGAGAGAGAGCCATGGAGTTTGAACAAATTTCAAGGACTGTTCCCTTTAATTTAGGGGGAAAAACTGATATCTTATTGTCTGATCTTGTTATCTCTTATACTGTGTTTCTTCCTTAAGGATGTGATTTCTCTCTCATCACACTCAATTTGGATCAATATACAATGTGGAAACAAAATAAAGACTGACAGATTGTTTTCCGTGGGGGGGGGGTTGGGGGGAGGGAAGTAAGATTGGGAGAAAAATTGTAAAACTCAAAACTCAAAGAAAATCTTTAAAAATTTAAAAAAATGCCTCGTTCCCCCAAGGAAGGTACGAGGGAGACAAAATGCAGTCATTAGGATGTCAGATCCAGAGTTAGGAGCCCCTGGTGAGACCCCCTCCAGGGATTCTTCCCCAAGGATCTCTTCTGCTGTCCTGACTTTGCATGGTGGCTCCAGATGGCAGCTTCTTTGAGCAAATGTATTTACTTCAGGGAAGAACCAAATTGTTGTTATTCCTTATTATTAAGTCAGTGCATGCTTTGTGATCTTTGCTTGGATGACATTGTAAAAACCCGCTACTGCTCAGTTATAAAGTGATCTCATGGGATGCAAGTCCTAGTTATTCTTAAATATAGAGCGTTCCCTTGGAGCAGATGGCATTTCCTGGTTGAATCCTATGGTTAGAGAGCTTCCCCCAATCTAGCCCTGAAGTAGTCTGCCTTTAATTAGGGGGTGCAGCTTCTGGGGGGGAGTACTCAGGGATTGTTGGGAGGAACCTGCAACTTAAGGAGGAGCCTGGGGGATTTGAGCCATCTCTATAGTGAAAGAATCTAGAGATGTTCCTCCAGATTTTCTAGAATGTGCCATGGAGCTCATGAGGGTGGGACTTGGGAAGACCAGCTGGAAGTACTGGAGCTGTCTCAGTGACCTCTCTTTAAAACAGATCTTCCTTTTGAACTCAGTCTGCCTGTTTTCTCCTTTTCAGAACTTAATCAAAGCAGAATTTAATATATCTTTGTTTTGGCTCAAGGGCCAGAAAAGTTTTTCAACTTTGAAGGAATAAACAATGAAAAAAGGGGGTGAAGAGAAGTGAGATATAAACTTTAAAAACATGGATTTTCATCCTCAGTTGGAAGAGTGGGTCTCCAGGACCATTTTGAACTGCCTTTTGAAGGGCTCAGCAAGGGAGCTCAGAGCATCTTGGAGTCAGCTCTATGGATGACCAGCCAGGCCCAGTCTGACGGTCAGGTTCCTCTGAGGCACCACTAAACTAGTCTCCCTTCTGGACTCCCTAATGCCTGGAGCTGCCTGCATCATAGCACATGTCTGTCTAAGCCCCATTTCTATTTATCAGCATAGGATGGATGTTCACCTGTGGGCATGATGTTCTCCAAAGAATCAAAGCCTAAGCAGAATCACTGTATTTAGGGACTGCACAAATCAGCAAAGTAAAATTACTGAATAAGGTTCTAACAAAATCCATCTATTTGTTTCCAAGATTCTGACTTGGTTTGCAAAAAAGAGACTGATTAAACCATTTTTGGATGCATTATAGGATTATATAATTATTTTTATTGGATTTCTAGATCGGAAGCTACCTGTACATCAAAGAGATCTGAGGGACAGCTAGGTGGTGCAGTGGGTAGAACACCAGCCCTGGAATCAGAAGGACTTGAGTTCAAATTTGACCTCAGGTACTTAATAATTACCTAGCTGTGTGACCTTGGGCAAGTCATTTAATCCCATTGCCTTGCAAACACCCCCCCCCCCCCCAATAAAAGAGATCTGAAATTGGACCTTATCTTTTATCCCATATAGGGAAGAATAGAGAATATTGAAGAATAGCTTAGTCTAACCTACCTCTTCATCTGTTTTGGAGAAGTGACTGACAGGCAGAACTTAGCTGAGAACCCTAAAGAGCTCAGGATCAAATAAATATTAACAATCCAAGAACAGCTAAACTGTACTTAAATCTCCCCGTGAGCTGAATATTGACTAAGAAAACCTCACATTTATTTTATTTATTTATGTGTGTGTGTGTGTGTGTGTGTGTGTATATACACACACACACATATCTTTTTTCTAAAATTAACACATCCACATATTAAAATCAGATAGGAACTACATTTTAATCTGTTTCCAACCTCATATGGGAGTCTGGTGGGTCAAGTGTTTGACATTTCTGCTTTAGGGTATGAACTGTGTTATTGGTGGGATCCCATTTAATGAGCCCCCTCTCTTAACCTTCATATCTGCTCTGAGTGTCCTTCTTGGGTCCTTGTTAACACCAGGAATTCTAACTATGCCAGGTCCTACAACCCCTATCTCCTACCTCTAACCCAAGGCCTTGGATCTCCTGTGTCTGTTATCAGAATATACTAAATAGGGTTATCTCAGTGAAGTGCTCCTAGCTCCTGGAGTACTTTTGGATATACAAAAGCATTTTTTACAAGTATGTGTAACTCTATTAGAAGGTCTGTCTTTCTGGTGACACTAACTTCTGACCTTCAGACCCACCACCTTTTTCCCTGAGATCATTTCTTCTCTCTTCCTTCCTCTTCTTTCTCTGTATGAAGAAGGGTATATCAGATGCCTCTTTGCTAGAATATCTCTCGATGCTCAACCCACTGTGCTGGCGTAGTGCCCAATAAAATGCCAACTTGCCTGGGGAAGAGAGCCTGTGTCTCCTGTATTCTTTCTCAGACCAGCGTCAACTTCAATGTTAATGGTGGTGCGAACCCCAACGTTATGATAAAGGACATTAATGGATGTTAATAGTGATAGAAGTCATCAAGAAAAGATTAAATTCACCCGTGAACTATATTTAAAAAAATAGGAAATAGTTGATATACATGAAAAGTATTTTCCTCTGAAATGGGCAAAAACATTTATTTAAAAGGTCTTAGTAGAACACTTAGTGTCTTAAATGGAATGATTTCTATCATGATATTAAATAGCAAGGTGGTCCACTGGGGTTTGAATCTTGCAAGACTAGTGAGAAGAGAAAAAAAAATTCCTTTTTTAGGGGTTGTTAGATCATATAAGGAGATCTAAGTTTCTTCCAGAAGTTTTCAGTAGCTGTAGGCAGGCATTCTTTTCTAATTGGGAAGGAATGCTGAACTGTATGGGTCTTCAGGGGATATGGTAGGGTTTGGAAATGTGAGATGGATTTGTTTGGGGGTAACCCTGGAAGTAGAGAGGACTTGAGTCAATCCCATCTCTGTTGGCTCTCTGCATGACGGTGACCGTGGACTCATGGCTGTGCTATGGTCTGAGAAGTGGGGCTATGGCTCCCCAAGGCGATTGTCCTCCAGGAGTTGCAAGAAAGGGTGCCCTAAAATTTGAATAAACATCAAAGGTAAATAAAATAAGACTGTAAGCAAGATGAAAACATTAAGGGAAAGTTAACTACAGGAAGAGTCTGAGAGGTCTGAATTGTCTCAAGCAGAAGCATCCCACCATGATAGGCTTGAGAGTTGAGAATCATTATGGTAATGAATAAGAGGCATCATGTGTCTGCAGTGTGTGAGGTGCTAGTTAAGTTCCGCTTGATCTTCATGGCAGCCCTGAGATGGAGAACCTGAGGCAAGCAGGTTACTGTTAGGCCTCTGAGGCTGGATTTGAACCCCATTCCTCTTCTGCTGCCCAGCCAACCTCGCAGCTCTGCAGTGAGGTCTCACTGCCTTCCTAAGAATGTCCCTTAGTGCTCCCTAGGATGGTGTGTGTGTGTGTGTGTGTGTGTGTGTGTGTGTGTGTGTGTGTGTATCCTTGATATGCACTCCAACTTTGCAGCCCCCATTAAGACAATGAGAAATTTGAACATCATATTGGTGATGTTGAGGCCCAGTAAAGGGGGGGAGTTGCTTTGAAGTGAGAAACTTGCCCCCAGCCCTGGAGGTGGGAAAGCTCAGAATTTTTATTTACAAGCCTACAAAGTTCTCAGATTAAATTTTTTCCCCTGGAGAGACAATAAACTGCTTGAGGACAGGCTGAATAACAAAGGTCTAGACTGGCTGGGCTTAGGCTCTTGCAGCATCTTGCCTAGAAGAGGGGAGAGAAGGAGAACGAGAACAAGCAAGGGAGAGGACACTCCCCTCCAGAAGACCTTGCTTAAGTACATTTTCATGGTGGGTTGACCAAGGGTGGTGCTTGGGAAGCACCTGGTTGCAGGTGTTCTTCAAAGGTATGCCATGGAGTGCCCCCCCCCCAAGGAGTGTCTGAGACGGCCCTCATTCTGTGTGCCTGGTGGTCCACTCTTCATACTGGCCCCTCCTGTCCCAAAGGGTGTGACCTTCAAGTCCAACAGGCCATTTCATTTCCCTGTGCCCTGTTTCAATATGGAATTATTATGTGATTGTGGCTGAATATTTCTTTATATTCCAAGAATTTTAGAAGCGACTTCAGTGTGTTGGAATTCATTTGGGAGGGCTTATGGGAGAGTGGTGTCAGTTGAGAGTAGAGTTTGAATGTAGGTTTATAGAGCGTTAAGGCTCCTGTGTTTTCATCCAGACCTTCCTTGGATGATGACAGAACAAGGATTAGCACCCAGAACCCAGGGTCTTACTGCTGTGCCATTCATTCATTAGTATGTGGCTGCCCACTACTTTCTGAGTGTTAGGCTATATGGGGGAGGGGGAGAGACAGATTTAAACTGAAAATACATTCTAGACATAGGATTCAATATTCCTCCAGCAGTTTTTGTCTAGTTATATACAAACCAAATTGTCCACTGGAATTTTTCTTGGGGAATAGCCTCGATTTTAAATTCTCAGTTCCAGCTTTCTGAGGATCTTGGAGGGAGGGCTGATGGCAGGAGGAGAGTATAGAAGAGAGGACGGGGTCTCCCTCAACTAAGGTCTGTCCCTGGAGAAGAATCCATTAGACTTGGGGCGGCGGACTTCCAAGTACAGTGTGCATACTTGATGGTGACAGTTTTGGAAGAGCAGTCTGGCTTGGCCCATCGGCAGGGTGCTGTAGTGGGAAAAAGCCGCGTCAGGGGGACAGCCAGGAAGCTGATTCAAGAATATGGGTATCAGATGTTGAGGGTGGAAGACGGATGGTATCTGTGACTATGGAGAAATTGGAGGAAATAGAAGACCCTGTACTGTTCAGATTGGAATTTGGAAGGCTGGGGAAGAAACCCTGAAAACCTGGTAAATTGCCCCAAAGTCACCAAACCTTGTCATCGAGTCTGAGAATGTTGTAAACCTCCCAAATGCTCCCCTCCTGAGATTCCCTAGTTTTCTTCCCCTTTTTTTATTTTACTTTTTTCCAGTTACATGTAAAAATAATTTTCAACATACTTTTTTTTTAGGTTTTTGCAAGGCAAATGGGGTTAAGTGGCTTGCCCAAGGCCTCACAGTTAGGTAATTATTAAGTGTCTGAGACCGGATTTGAACCCAGGTACTCCTGACTCCAGGGCCAGTGCTTTATCCACTGCGCCACCTAGCTGCCCCAACATACATTTTTTGTAAGATTTTGAGTTCCACATTTTTCTCTTTTCTCTCCCCCCCTCCCCCGAAACCAAGTCACCTGCTATAGGTTATATATGAACAATCATGTTAAACGTATTTCCATGTTAGTCATTTTGTGAAAGAAGAACCAGAACAAAAGAGAAAAAACCATGGAAAGAAAAAACAAAACAATTTTTAAAAGTGAAAATAGTTTGGCTTTTCAACTCCATGGTTGTTTCTTTAGATGGAGATGGCATTTTCCATCACACGTCTTTTAGAACTGTCTTTGAATATTGTGCGGCTGAGGAGACCTAGGTCTGTCACAGCGGCTCCTCACCCAGTGTGCTGTTGGTGTGTTTGGGGCTCCCCTGGTTCTGCTCACTTCCTTCAGCTTCCCTTCATTCAGTCTTTCCAGATTTGTCTGAAGTCTGCCTGCTCATTATTTCTTGTTTTTTTTTTTTAGCTTCCTTGCCCCCACCTCCCATAGAAGGCAGCCAGTGTGTTAGTCTTTACATTGTTTCCACAGTATACATTTGCTCATCATTTCTTACAGAACTCTAGTCCTCCATCACATTCATTCACATGTCACAAGGTGTTCAGTCATTCCCCACGTGAGGGGCATCCCTTTGATGTCCAGTTCTTTGCCACCCCAAAAAGAAATGCTATGAATATTTTTGTACTTGTTTGTCCTTTTTTTAAAAATTTTTTTTCCAAGCTTTCTCTATGGACTTTTGCTTGTTCTGAAAAACAATTTACCTAGTGAAACTATGGGATGCCAACCCCCCTCCTGCAGCCCAGTCACTTTTTTCTGCTTTAGTACCGTACCTAAACCTGGTTCCCAGCTTCCTCCTAGGGTACCCCCATACTTGCCGTGTGGCACCCTAAACTGCAGTTCACTTGCCCTGATTAAGAACTCAGTTTTTTTATACTTACTGTTTTTCTTTAAAATTCATGTTGACATTGAGTAGCTGTAGAGTTGGTACTTTCATCCCAAATTATGACTTTCTGTTTGCCCAGGCCCAAGGGGGATAATGGTTCTATATGGGTTCTCCATCTATTGACCCTAGGCTTTTAAAGGAGAGCCAGATCCCGAACGAGCAGAGTCCTGCCCAAGGGCCAGCAGAGGCCTGAGAAACCCCCCAGAGGGGCAGCCATCCTCTGGAGGGTGGGCTTCATCCAGGATGCTGTTCAATATCCTTCAGGTCCTCCGAGTTCACGGAGGTCTCTGCTCAGGAGCTGAGGCTGCTGAGCCGCTCCAGGCTTTATAATCTGGGGGTCCCTGTAACCCCACAGGGGAGTGGGGTGAGGCTCATTCTTTGGTCCCAACCCCACTTTGGGGTAGTTTTTAGGCATCTTGGCAGTCGGGGTCAGTCCTAAGCCATTTGTACTCACCATGGTGACTTCCAGTTTGTTCCCTGTGGAACTCTAAAGGGTCAGTGTTCACAGTTGGTTAGCTCATCTGCCCCAACACTGGCATCATCTAGTGAGATTGGGCCAGGGCAAAAGAGAATCCGACCCATCCACCCATCAGGGCCCAAAACAAGCTAAGGAGGAGGGTTGGAAGGTGGCCAGGCCAATGACAGGCTTGTTTACATTGAGTTGTCAATGATTGAAGCTGAAAGTTTTAGAAACTCTACAAATCTGAATATTAACTTTGGGACCTTGGGGTCAGGAAGAGGTTATCAGAATATAAGTAAAATAATTACCAGTGTGGCCGCATAGCAGGGTGATCGTTGGATGTCTGAGGCTGGATTCGGACCTGGGTGCTCCTGGCTCAAGGGCCAATGCTCTGTCCGCCACCCAGCCGCCCCTACTATCATTACTATTTTATTTTATTTTAGGTCTCTTTTTTTCTTTTTTTGGTTTATGCAGGGCAGTGGGATTGGGGTGGCTTGCATGTCACAGCTGGGTGATTGTTAGGTGTACGGGGCCAGATATGGGCTCAGGTGCTTCTGGCTCCAGGGCTGGTGCTCCGTCCACTGTGCCACCTGGCCATACCTACAATTATTACTATTATTTTTTTTATTTTAATTTTTTTCTCTCCCCTTTATCGCTCAAGTGAGTCTATATTTTTTGGGGGGAGGGAGTACTTTGTTTACTCATAAATAAGAATGTTTTATTAATATATAAAAAACATTGTACAAAATAAGAGTAAATATTAAATTACAAAAAAAAAATAATTACCAGTGCAATTTTGTTATGTTCTTTGTCAGTTGAGCTGTAGAATGTTACATGGATAACCATGAGTGCTGGGAGCTAGGGAGAATTGGAGGCTATTTATTGCCAGATAAAACTACCTGAGGTCCAATTTTTGATATATAACTGAGTATTTGGTGCATAGGTGTAAATATATCACTGATGTAGGCATTTTTCCCCCCATAAGATTCTTGTTCACATCATTTAAACCTCAGTCTTTTGTGGAATACAGTTTGGAAAATGCTGCTCTTGGGAATAAGTAAAGAGGGATTTTACTTGGGAAGTAAGTACAATTCTTCTCATTTACGTGCATATGTTACATACTTTTAGGATTTTTATGTTCTAATAGAAAATAAAATTAAAAAATCAAAACTCTCCCAGACTTTGTAATTAGAATCAGAAGGATAATCTAAGGAACTTTTCACCTGTGTTCTTATCATAATTGGTATTGAAAAAACCTGAAAGCTACTGATGTCTTGTTTTCATTACCTTCACTCTATCATCTTCCTTCCCCTTTTGGAAAATAAATCTTATCTCTAAAGAACTCATTTTAAAAAGTCAAGGAACACATCATTTTCAAAGAATTACTACAGGAAAATTGCCCTGATATTCTAGAAGCAGAGGGCAAAATAGAAATGGAGAGAATCCACCAATCCCCCTGAGAAAGAGATCCCAAAAAAACAACCCCCCAGGAATATTGTAGCCAAGTTCCAGAACTCCCAAGTCAAAGAGAAAATATTACAAGCAGCCAGAAGGACACAGTTCAAATATCGTGGAGCTGCAGTCAGGATCACACAGGACTTAGCAGCAGCTACATTGGAAGCTCGTAGGGCTTGGAATATAATATACCGGAAGGCAAAAGAGCTTAGAATGCAGCCAAGAATGAACTACCCAACAAAGCTGAATGTCCTTCCAGGGAAAAAGATGGACTTTCAATGAACCAGGGGAATTTCAAATGTTCCTGTTGGAATGGCCAGAGCTGAACAGAAGGTTTGATCTTCAGATACAGGACTCAGGTGAAGCATGGAGATTGGAGGAGAGGGGGGAAATATGAGGGACTTAATGATGATGAACTGCATGTATAGCATAAAAAGTAATACTGATAATATTCATATGAACCATTCAGTTAATAGAGCAGGTAGAGGGAGCTTTTATAGTTGAAGCACAGGAGAAAGCTGAATTCAAAAATAAAATATGGTGTAAAAATGGAGTCAATAGGAAAAAAAGGGAAATGGAATGGGAGAAAGAAAAAGGAGAGGGGGAATAGTCCAAGATATTTCACATAATAAGATTTTTTTTTTATTACAATGAGCTATTGCAGTGATATGGAAGGGGGGAGGCAAGGGGGAATGAGGGAACCTTTGCTCTCATCAGAGATGGCTAGGAGAGGAAACAGCAAATATACTCAATGGGGTATAGGCATCTGGAGTAAGAAGGAGGGAGGAGCAGGGGGAAGGGGTGGGGATGTGAATAAAGGAGGAGAGGATGGACCATGGGGGTAGAGTGGTCAGATATAACACATTTTCTTTTTTACTTCTTGCAAGGGGCTGGAATTGGAAGGCCTGCCCAGGACCATGGGGCCAGGTGGATTCTGGGCCTAAGGGGTGGTATGGGGGCTCAGGGCTTCATGGCCCCAGGACCAGGGATCTGTCTGCTGCGCCACTCAGCAACCCTACAGCAGAGTCAGAGTGAAAGGAGAGAGAAGATATACTACATGGTAGTGGAGAAATAAGAAAGGAGGGAGTTGCGATCAGCAATGGCAACTTTGGAAAAATATGGGAGCAACTTTTGCGATGGATTTACCATAAAAATGCGATCCACCCATGACAGAGTTGTTGGTGTTGGAACAAAAACTGAAGCACATTTGTTATTATTATTATTTGGGGGAGGGTGCAGGGCAAGTGGGGCTGGGTGGCCTGCCTGGGGCCACATAGCAGGGTGATCTTTGGGTGTCTGGGGCCGGATTCGGACCTAGGTGCTCCTGGCTCAAGGGCCAATGCTCTGTCTGCCACCCAGCCACCCCTACTATTACTACTATTTTATTTTATTTTGGGTCTTTTTTTTTCTTCTTTTTGGTTTTTGCAGGGCAGTGGGGATCGGGTGGCTTGCATGTCACATGGCTGGGTGATTATTGGGTTTATGAGGCTGGATATGGACTCGGGTGCTCGTGGCTCCAGGGCTAGTGCTTCATCCATTGTGCCACCTGGCCATAACTACAATTATTACTATTATTTTTTTAATTTTAATTTTTTTTCTCTCCCCTTTACTTTTTCGCCCAAGCAAGTCTATATTCATGGGGGGAGGGGTATTTTGTTTACTTGTAAACAAGTATATTTTATTAATGTAAAAAAACCATTTGTACAAAATGAGAATAAAAAAAATAAATTAAAAAAAAGTCAAGGAACAAATCCGGTCTCAGACACTTAATAATTACCTAGCTGTGTTGCCTTGGGCAAGCCACTTAACCCCATTTGCCTTGCAAAAAAAACAAAGTCAAGGAGGACATGATGCTCTACCCCAATGATCCTGGCTCCCCACTGTTTACAGGTACCTGACCTGTCTGCTGGTAACATTGCTGCCCCCGAGGACACCAACTCCTTAGGAGCAGAGCAGAGACTAGAACTCGCCTCCTCTGTTCCGAGGCTCTTTCTTTACCTAAAGATCCTATATTTTTACTGTGGATGAAATAATAGTTTAGTGACAGCAGAACATCAGGACCACCATACTCCAGATCCGGCCTTGGCCACTTCTTAGCTGTTTGACCTGGGCACCTGCCTCAGTTTCCACATCTGTAAAATGAGGATAATAGTGCCTTCTTCCCAGGGAGGTTGTTCAGGTAAAATGAAATCATCTTTGTCAAGTGCTTACTGGTGTTTGGCACCTGGTAGGTTCTTAATAAAGTCTTCTTTCCTCCCTTCCTCTTGGTAGGGGAGGGTCAAGGGCTTTCTCTTCACTGTAGTACCATTCCCCTATTTCACACACACAGATTTGTAACCATATGTATGCACATATGTTTTCTGTGCTCTCGTTCTGACTGAGGGGTCTGGCATGAAGCAACCTGAGGTAAGGTGAAGGTGTAGAGGTAGGGGGGCTAGGCTTGTTTGCATGGTCACACGGACACCCTCACAGAGTAATCATGTCAGCTCCTGGGGATTTAACCGCTGTCTCAGTGCTGATGTTCTGTCCCACTCTCTCCACCGGCCTCATTGTCACAAGGGCCAGTAAGATTTCCAACATTCGTCTTGAACCCCTCTTTCCCCCAGCCCTCGCCTCCTCCTTTCTTCCCTTTTACTTTAGAGGGTGGCCCTGGCCTCCAGCCCTCCTCACTTCTCCCCATACATCCAGGCCTGTCCACTTGCCCTCTGCAGCGTCTCTCGGGATACCCCCTCCTTTCCTATGACCCTCTCAGGGTCAGGCCCCCATCCTTTCCTCCTTGGCCTATTGCAGTGGGCATGGGCCGCCTCCAGGTGCCCAGTCCTTTGTCCAGTCCCAGGTCCAGTCGTCTTCCGCCTCCTCAATGGCTCCTGTCCCTTCCCGGATCATCTGGATCCCTTCACCACCAGCCTCTCCCCCACCCGCTGTTCATCCTGCCCGCAGCTCATTCATCTTTGTTGGCGACTCCTCTCCATTGTGCCCACTCCTTGGGCAGGACTGTCTCAGCACAATGTGAGGGACACAGGAGCTCCATCAATGTTTAGTGATTGATTTTGCATTATGGTATCTATGTAGTGGACGCTCAGGGTTGATAAAAGTTGGCGGCTAGTCTTTGTATTAACAAAGTAATGCACAGTCAAGTCTCTGATTGTGCTTTTAGACATTTAAACTCATAAGTTCTGTAAATTTGTAAATTATATTCTAGACATGAACTAGTCCTCCTTTGTTTCCAAAGAAATCTGGGGATGTGAAGATGCGTTTCTCTCTTGTTAGGGCAGTGGCTGCCTGGTCTTGTGGGAGTCCCAGTCTTGCTTTTTATGGGTCATGGGCCCCCTTGATTGACAGATGATGCCTTTCTGAGAAAAAGGTGTTTTGGGGGGATTTTTTTTTAGGTTTTTTGATTTTTGCAAGGCAATGGGGTTAAGTGGCTTGCTTAAAGCCACACAGCTAGGTAATTATTAAGTGTCTGAGGCCAGATTTGAACTCAGGTACTCCTGACTCCAGGGCCAGTACTCTATTTACTGTGCCACCTAGCCCCCCTGAAAAAGGTTTTTAAATACCTAAAATAAAGTACATGGGATCACAAAGGAAGCCCCTTCTATTGAAATACAGTTACCAAACTCTATTTCATAAAGTTGCAGAACCCTTGAAGCTTTCGTGGGCCTTCCTCTGCCTTTCTTTTCTTTCTTCTTCCTGTGCACCCATTCACTTCACAGGTATTTGTGTGTGTGTGTGTGTGTGTGTGTGTGTGTGGTTCTCTACCTGTCTCCAGATGGGTTGTGGGTGATCAGCAGTTGAGCTGCAGAGGGCTGTCTGCTCAGTGCCAACAGGTTACTTGGGACCAAGGGAGGGGCACGCCTCCAAGAGCCCCTTCTGGGGGGAGTGTGACCATGCTGCCTCGGCTTGGTGTGCAACCTGCTCAAGGTCGGAAGGTTCTCTTCACACCTGCTCCTCACAACCTGGGTGACTCTCCTGCTCCTCACAACCTGGGTGACTCTCCTGCTGGGCAGCTCCATCCATGGACCTTCCAGGCCTGGGGAAAGTGAGGAGGGCCTTCCTCTGGGTCTCTTGTTTACAGTCGGCATGTTGCCATCTGATGCCTGCCTGCCATCTGATCTGGCATGAACCACTGACTTTCAAGTAGAGGATCTGGATTCAGACCTTGAGCAAATCTTTCCCTGTCTGGGCCTCCAGGTGTACAGTGTTTGGGACCAAGCTCAGTGGTCTCTCAGATCTGGCCCTAAATCTGTGATATCACAGTCTTTTGACTGTGGACTTCTCTGTTGCCCCTTACAGGGCTCTCAGCTTTAGTTCTGTTGTGGTCATTAAACTAGTGCCAGGCAACTTCCCAAAGGAAATTCTGCCACTTGTGGTTTACTGCTCAGTTCTGGGCCTTGTCCACCGGCACTGCCTCCCACCATGAAGGAGCGCAGGCCCTGCCTCTGACTCCCCTTGTAAGCTTTACCTCCTCAACTCTCCATTTCCTGATCTACAAAATGGGGATGATCCTACTTGTGGCCCCAAACTCCCATGAGGTCATGCAGTGGAAGGGTCTCACAAGGCTTTAATAGATAGGAGCTGTTGAGAAACTCCTGCTAGTCCTCAATGGTTCAGTAGGTTGGGAGGCTGGAAGTCTAGGTGGGGATAGTGTCGGGTTTAGGGGCAGGTGGACCTGAGCAGTAGCAGAGTGCCCCCACCATGATCCCCCGGCAAGTTGCGCCAACCTCTGTTGCAGCAGTGTCATCATCTGTATAAAGGAGAGGATGAAGAGCTGGGATAAAAAGTGCTTGGTAAACCTTAAAACACTAGTACAATGCTGGCTATTATTGTGACCCCCTTCTGGCTTCTTGTAGAATGTATTTGGATATGGAGGCAATATGTCTTTGACTTCTTTTTTATCCTAGAACCATGTTTTCAGCATTTTTGGCACTGTACCCTTATTACCATCTTTACTTTAAAACCATTGAGTGTTGGAGGACCTGTGGGAAAATGGGCCCATCAATATCCAACTAGTCTAGCTCTGGTAAGTGCCCCCCAAGTCACTAAAGCGGGAATGGACAGAGCCCATGCATGCCATGCTGCTGGCCTTCTAGTGCAGAGGTGACTGACCGCCAGAGAATTGTTTTGCTTGATGATGCATATTTGTTACAAAGGTTGGTTTGTTTTTCTTTCAAAAACTTTTTTCATTGCCAGAATGAATGGAGGAGAAAGGGGTTGTGGAAATAATGTGAAACAAGCAGTAGGCTGGATGGTGGAAAGCTTGTGAGGTGAGTAATGTGTAGGAAGACTGGAAAGGTAGAAAGAGGCAAGGTTGTGGCCAACTTTGTATTCACTCTGCTAGGCAATAGGGAGGCTCCGGAGTCTGAGGGGTGGTGGGCAGAGCAGACATCAGGAAGACTGTTGACTTTTCTGTGGAGGATGATTTGAGTAGGGAGGGGAGATGAAATTCTAGACACTTGCAGGGGTCCAGGGAGGAGATGATAAAGGCCTCAACAAAGGGGGCTGAGTGGGTAGTGGGGTGGGGTTATCTGGAAGAGATGTGGAAATTCAAAAATGACAAGGCTTGGAAGCCCCAGTATGCAAGGAAAGTGCAGTTGAGAATATACATGGAGTGGCAGCTAGGTGTCGCAGTGGATAGAGCATTGATCCTGGAGTCAGGAGGACCTGAGTTCAAATCCAGCCTCAGACACTTAATAATCACTTAGCTGTGTGACCTTGGGCAAGTTGCTTAACCCCATTGCCTTGGAAAAAAACAAAAAACAAAATCCAAACAAACAAAAAAGTATATATATATATATATATATATATATATATATATATATATATATGGAAGCTACAGCCATAGGAAAATTCAGAAGTAGGGGAAGAGGGTAATGAGCTGTTTTGGGCTTAATAATCCATTAAGCAGTTGGAGATGTGGGACCTGGCCTTAGGAGGGACAGCAGGTGGAGGGTCACCTGCATGACCATGGCAATTAAACCCTGAGTGCTGACGAGGTCGCCACCAGAGTTTGTAGAGAGTAAAGAGACGGGGACCCCAGGACTGAGGCTCACAATTCCTTCAGCATTCCTTAGGAGAGCTTCAGTCTGTCTTCTGGGACCCAATTTGGGGATGAGCTCTTCAAGATTTCCTCCTTTCCTCATTTTCCTTTATCTTCTCAGTTTTCTTGTGGCGCCTTGCCTGGACCTCCCCTTTATGTTAATCTCACCCACTCAGAATGATTTCCTCTTCTGAAGGTGCTTCCTTCCCTTCCACCCATCCCACATTGTATTAAAGTGCCTTTGAAATGAATATCTGTGTCAGACATATAAGTCAAGTTCTCTAGTTCTAGCTTAGTAGCTTGCATTCTCTTAACTGATTGTCAATGAATAATAGATGGAGGAACAAGGAGATTTGTCTGTATGAGGCATACTTAAAAAGTTGTCTGGGTAGCACTACCTTAAGTCAGGGCTGTCCAACCTTTTAAAAGTTATTATTGAAACAATAGACTATATTTTGATTTCCATTTTAGTAAGAGCTCTTTGTTTATGAAAGCATTTAGTGACCCCCTCAGCACATTTTGGGCAGCCCCACCATAGGTAATGGTCTTTATGCAGGGTAAAGAGGGTGATAAGAGAAAAGTCGAAGTAGGGGTTAGGGAAGAGGAGGGGTCAACGAGAGCCTTGATGCAGTTAAAATGATCAGAAGTTGGGAACTGTTTGGTTGATAGGAGAGAGGGAAGGAAAAAATAACACAAGTGTTTTGAACCTGGCAGATAATAACATTGATTTAGAGAAGGGAAAAGGAAGAGCAGTGGTCTTGTTTTTTTTGGAAGAAGGGGAGCTGATCTCTGTTTGGGACATGTTGAGTTTTAAAGATGTCAGAGGGAGGTAAAGGTAGAGTATAGAAAATGAGGACTGAAGATAGGATGGGTACAGAAAATGTAAAAGAGATGGCCCCACCTCTTCTCAGGATTGATTCTGGAGATCTAAAAGGATTGCTCTGACACAGAAAAGGTTAATTCCTTTGAGATTGGTCTCGGTTTCCTTCTCACTCTGATTCTGGGATTAAAGGGTGAAAATAGCGAGAATCGATTAAAAGCAAAAAATAGTCACCTTTATAATTCTATGCCGATAGACTCTCTGGTCTCTTTACCCAAGTATATGTAAGAGTCTGGAAAATGTTGTGTTCTTCATCCACTCTGGGTTTCACATATGAATGATTCGATGGACCTCTGAAGGTGCTCAGTGACCCAGGGAATAGACCATTGAGTCAGAAAGACCGGGGTTTGGGTCCAATGGAGTCACTTATCTCTCTTAGCCTTAGTTTCCTCCCTCTTCTGTAAAATGCAGATAATAATGGTTGCGATGACGATCAAAGGAGAGAGCCTTGGCAACCCTAAAACCTCCTCAGTCTTAGATGTGGTTGTGGACGTGGAGGAGCCTCTGGAAGGTGGCCTCCTTGTTGTAGGAAGCCATCATTACTAATCAGAAGATCTGTTAGATCTTTCCAAGAATATTGTATGATCCAGGCGTGAGCTTGGGAGATAGTTTGTTGAAGATGGACATTGAAAGAACCAGTCCACTAAACCGAATGGTATTGATCACCAGGAAGATCCAGAGGGGCTCACTCGGGGAAGCCCCCTGTGTATGTGGGGGATGTCATGACCCTTGCAGAGAGAAGAAGCTCACCTGTGTCTTGTGCCCCCCCCCCCCCTTTGGGTATAGTAAGGGTTGAAGAAGTGTTTATTTCCTCCTCTCTATCTTGAGAACTAATTCCTCAGTGGAACAAAATCCCTTCAAACTTCTGTTGGCCCTAGTATGTAGGTTTTCTGCATATTCTGAAGGAACATTTTAAATTCTTCATACAATATATTTGGGGTGAAGATGCAGCAATTCATTGTAATTTGGGGAGAAAAAGAGTTTGTTATAAAAGTCTTTGTGGATCTTTTTTTTTCTTTCTTGTGTTTCTAGTTTCACTTTTTTTTTTTTTTTGGATTTTTCAAGGCAATGGGGTTAAGTGGCTTGGCCAAGGCCACACGGCTAGGTAATTATTAAGTGTCTGAGGTTGGTTTTGAACCCAGGTACTCCTGACTCCAGGGCCAGTGCTTTATCCACTACGCCACCTAGCTGCCCCTCTAGTTTCACTCTTAAATGAGCTTTGAAGTATTTTGTTTAGTTGCACTAATAGCTATGTTCTCTGTAAATTTGTTGTTTTTTAATCTTTGTTGTTGAGCTATTTTATTAGAAGCTTTAGAAAGGTTCACTGAAAGCCATGGGACAGAGACTGAAAGCAGTTGAGACCCTCATTCTGTTAGAGGCTGATCCTCCCCGAGCTGGGTTTGGCAAAGAAGCCGTCTGGTTCAGAGAATGACGGGGCTGGGGGAGAGGAGTCAAGAAGTTAGTTGGGTTTTTAGCTTGTCTTTCATTTTAGAAACCAAATTATATAGGGAAGAAAAAAACTTATAAAATAGTGTTTCTTGGTATATTTTCTTAGAATACTGTGCTTAACTGTCTGAATCTCTTACTGATGCCCAGAATCTCTAAAAACTTCTCTAACTCCATGAGATTAGATAATCTGCTATAATTTTTACCGAGAGACCAGCTGCCCAGGCTGAGCCTGAGACCCCTGGATCAGGCATCGGGACCTTCTTTTTGAAGCTGCAGGAGCAGAGCTGAGTTAGTGCCTTAGAAGCAGAGAGGTTGCCTTCACTGCAGTCCTAGAGGAGTCCTTTGGACCTAGAAATGAAGTTTGTGGATTTACAGGAGATCCCCTGGGAGCATCTCTGTTACATGAGCATCCAGACTTTAGTAGAAGCACCATTCAGAGGTGGTGGACTTTGGTGGCCTCTGTCTTTCAGTCTCTTCCTTTATTTTCACATACTGCATGTGTCTATGTATGTATGTGTGTGTGTACGTGTGTCTGTGCTTGTTTTTATGTGTGTGCATGTGTGTATACACGTGTGTCAGTGTGTATGTGTCTTGTTAAGGCTGTTGCCATCGGTCAGTCTCAAGAGTGTATCGGTTTATTCAGGAAACCTGATTAAAGGGCATTGCCTAACGACCCCAGAGTTAGAACAGGGAGTCAGACGCTCTTCAGGCAGGCTTCCTTGGGCTTCTGGCGTAGACTCTGGGAATGCCTGTGCCCGGGGAGCCTCAGCAAACCCGAGGCCCGCTCTGGGATTGGCTTTATCTGCATGCCCCTTGGTCAGGAAAACATTATCGTGGGCTAAGTGTTACCATAAAAAACTATCGTCTATCCAGTCAGCTACTTTCATCACATTTTAGGAATACTTTGTAGATGTTTTGATTGAACTTTGACAACTAATGTTCTTAACTTGTTATTTCTCAGCTTATGGACATCCACAACCCACACAGTTCAGATTGGTGTTTCTTCATGAGAGATTAGAGGAAAAATCAGTTTTACTTATCCCTTAGAATTACGGCTGATATGTGTGTATCTATATAAAACATATAATGTCAACATAAGTAAGGACAGCTAGATGGTGCAGTGGGTAGAGCACTAGCCCTGAATCAGGAGGACCAGAGTGCAAATCCTTCCTCAGACACTTACTGGCTGTGTGACCTTGGGCAAGTCACTTAACCCTGATTGCCTTCCATCCAGGACCATTTCCAATAGTCCTGATCCCTATCTGGCCACTGGACCCAGATGGTTCTGGAGGAGAAAGTGAGGCTGGTGACTTAGCACAGCACCCCCTCACTCAAGCCCAAGTCATGTGCTTGTCATGGCATCACCTCCCTGATGTCAGGGTCTTCTTTGAGAAGGAAGGACAAATGTTATCATCATATACACATACAGATTTATGTGTGTATTCATATCTCCACATCCAGGGAAATAAATGTGATAATATATCATCAGTATAGACTCCATTCAGGACACGGAATCCACACACACAGTTGTTCTACCATAGTTTGGTTAGGATTCTTAGCCTGCCTTCACAGACATTGTTCACTCCATTGAGGTAGGTGGTGCAGGTATCTTTATCTTCCTTTTACAGATCTGGAACAGTTTCTTAGAGATGGGCGTTAGTCGGGTTCCTGGCCCACTCTCCTAAATCATAGTCCTTAAAAAAGGGACTGTGTTGAATTTGGAATTCCTAGGGTTTTAATTGCATTGATATTCTCCATTTTTTTTATCATACATTATCCTCATAAAAAGGTGGATGGAGCAGATGACACTGTTGACAACATTATGCTGATGAAATCACAGACATCACATTTTAGGAACTTGGGCTGGCTTGAATGGCTGGGGTCAGCCCTGATTAAATCCCGTGGTCTTCTTTGTTGTCTGTACAGTCACACTTTCTCAACTATAAGTTGTTGTTTTTGTTATTCCTTCCTTCCTGCTCTGGTTCTGTGGCTCACACAGATAATAAAATGGTCAGATTCCTGGATGTTCATTTCAGCGTTTTCATTATACCAGACTATTTTCTGAGAGTAGAAGAGCATTCATGGTGGGAACACAAGTTTAATCATCAGATTCCAGAATATTAAAACTTGGAAAAAAGTCATTCTTTTTATGCTGAAAGATGACCCCAAAAAACATCCCTCTTGGTTTGGTACAAGCAGGAAATACAAGTGTGTTGTTTTGGGGATGTTCTGTATCTTTATGTCTCATCATTCTCTAATGTACCCTTTGAGGAAGGCAAGAAAGGGACAGTGGAGAGTCAGCTAGTGTGGATTAGGCACCACCATGGCCCAGACACCTTTACAGTCATGTCTTAGGTACTAGAAACTGGTCAAGTTTCATGGTGTGGCATTCAAGGACTCCACCCCCTCCCCTTTCCTCCTCCTCAAGGGTTTTCTAGATCAGAAAGAGCTGAGGGGCAGCTAGGTGATGTAGTGGATAGAGCACTGGCCCTGGAGTCAGGAGTACCTGAGTTCAAATTCGGCCTCAGACACTTAATAATTACCTAGCTGTGTGGCCTTGGGCAAGCCATTTAACCCCATTTGCCTTGCAAAAAAAAAACCCTAAAAAAAAAAAGATGAGACTGTTCTGGGCAGTGTCAGTCTAGACTCACCTTCTTTCCTGTCTCTACAGGACGATCCGGGTATGGCTGAAGCGAGACAGCGGTCAGTACTGGCCCAGCATTTATCACACAATGGCATGTAAGTCAACTTCATTATTGGGGATCCAAGGCGAGTGCAGGGCATTGGCAGGGGATACCTCTCTTCTGCACTCTTTAATTGAGAAGTCAAACTGGACATGGCACTGCCCGTCACTGGGCAGCACAAGGGTCCTCGGGCCATCTCCGACTTCCCTGATCTGGGACGGAAGGTTTGACTGGAAGGAGCCAGAGTCATGGAGCACCCTCCCATCTGTTTAGGGGTGAGGGGCATTAGACCTGTTAAGCTAAAAGCTTCATCCCAGGTTTCAGAGACTACAGAGCCCTAGCCCCTCCGTGTCCACACTTTGGTGGAGGGGTCCACAAAAACGGCTGGAGCAGGAGATGCTGGTCCTGAGAGCAGCCAAGGACCAGGCCAGCAAGAGGCAAGGCAGTCAGTGCTGAAGGGAACAGGCACAGAGGCCAGATGCCTTGTCGTTTGGCTTCTTTGTGAGGGCTGTTTTGGGAGTGATGTTAGGGTAGTTTTATATTTAGGATGTATAATAAAAAGCAATATTTAGGGGTGGCTAGGTAATGCAGTGGATAGAGCACTGGCCCTGGAATCAGGAGTACCTGAGTTCAAATGTGAGCTCAGTCACTTAATAATTACCTAGCTGTGTGGTCTGGGGAAAGCCACTTAACCCCATTGCCTTGCAAAAAAAACCTGAAAAAAAAAAAAGAAGGAAAGCAATATTTATAGAGAGCTCAGTCCATCCTGACACTAAGTTATCTCCTTCAATCCTCCCACTACCCTCCGAGGTAAGTGCTGTTTTTCTCCCTAATTGACTTTTTTTTTTCCTGGAAAACTTTTATTGTGGGTGAAGAAGCAGGGCAGCTGGACAGTTTAGATGATTCCAATCTTGTTGGCAACATCTAAAGCACCCAACTGACTCTTGGAGAAACTGATACTTCTCCCAAGTACCCTGCTAGTTGGTGTCTGGGGCCAGGTCTGCTGCTCTCCCCACCGACCCACCTTTGTACAGGCCTCCCCTGTAATGCAGGGAGGGTTACCTGGTGGGACTCCGAGTCTTGGAGTTGAGCTCTTGGGAGTGATTCCAGATGGTTAGGTGAAGGACCCTTGCAACATTTCCTCTGGTCTCCCCTCTGAGCAGACACCTTCTCTCTCTTCCACCATTTCTTGTGTGAGGCGTTTAGGTTTTCACAGGGTCCTAGGTTTAGGCCTGGAGGGGTTCAACCAGCTAATCTCATACCCTCATCCGAATGATGATGAGACAGGTCAGGAAGATGTACCCACATCGCTGAGATTGGACCAGGATCCTGGGGGGGTGGCAGATGGCCAGCTCCTTATCTTGGGGTGGGGGGGCTTGGAGTTGCAGGCAGCCAGCTCCTTATCTGGGCCCTGTTATTTGTGATCCATGAGTAGAAGCAAGCCTTCTGGGAAAGAAAAGCAAGACTTGCCCCCCCCCACTTCTCCAGCTAGACCCCTGGCTCTTCTGGGAATGCTGCAAGTCCTACCTGGTTTCCAGGGCAACCCCAGGAGCTTTCCTGGTCCTTCCTTCCATCTGACGGCAGGAGGCCCAGGCCCAGTGGCGGCAGCCTTTCGGGGGTGCCTCCTTTGACTCTGCTGGGCGAGCCCCCAGGGCCATCTCTTATGTCTCTGTTTAAAGCTCTGTCCCTCCCAAAATGCCTTCTCTGTGCCATGGAACATCATTGTGACAACTGTGAGAAGCAGCAGGAGCCTGAAAGTAGATCCCCAGCCCGATACTGGCCCTGCAGCCTCACAGAAAATGCGGTTAAGGCTCTTGGGGATCCCAGAGCCAAGCCCGGCCTCATCAGTCCAATGCACCTCACCTCTGCCCACTATGCTTTGGAGGGAGCCCTTGACAGCTGGCAGTCAGCCTTGAGGAGCCGCCCCGAGGGGAGGAGTTTGACTTGTTCTTCCCACTCTGCTCCCAGGAACAGGGTCATTCTTGTAGCGGCAGTCCTGTCTTATAAATTGAAGTTCAGCAGAGTGTTTTCTATGCCTTGTTCCATCTGATCCTCCTAATGATCCTGGAGGGGTTCTTAGGACCCCTTTGTATCAAGGGGAAGGAAGACTAGTCTCCAGAGGGCAGTGGTTAGCAAGGAATGAAGCAGGACTTGAACCTGGGTCTCTCCTGACTGCTAGTTCAATACTCTTTCCATCCTGGTGTTGTACCCAAAGAGTGAGATGGAGACCAGAATTTAATAAGTTTGGAGATCTTTAATATTCCCGGGGACTGCCCGGGGATGAAGAGTACCTAAATCAGACAGTATCTGAGTGTTCAGGGTATAGGGTTTTTATAGTGTTTTGAGGGGGAGGTACTGAGAGCAAGCAGGATACAGAAGCAAAGAGAGCAGTTAGATATATTGTCTTGTTATACTAATACAAACATATATAAACATATATATGGCTCAGTATAGATAGGGGGCTGGACAGAGTGGGAAAGGGTCAGGGTCTCTGTGTTATGTCTGAACACGTTTCCTGAGATGGAGGGAGTCACTTATTCACAGGCTTCCCACAGGTTTGAGGGAGTGAACTTTACTATCTTACGGTTCCAGCTGCATCTGGGGAAGAGAAGACAGTCCTGGGAGGAAGTAGGAATCTTACAGATAAAGCAAGATAATTAGGCTAACAAGGGGGCTTTGTAAATCTTTAGACAATTTTATGGTATATCCATGACCCCTTGGGTCCTATCAGATTATTTTCAGACCCAAAGGTGCCTAGCCAAAGTTATATTTCTGAGGAATTTCTCAGGGCCCAGAAGGATGTCAGGGACCCCTTTCTATACAGGAATTTCACAAACATTGATGTTGTACTTCACTGGCAGTTCCATTTATATATACCTGTAGCTTAGTAATTCCTTGCTTTTATAAAATAGCAATAGGGAATGCACACTGACCACAGGTCAGATTGATAAGAGCAAGTCTGACCATTTCAGTCCTCTGTTCCTTTGGGACTGAAATGCTTCCTAATTTGGCCCCCTCCATAAGAGACGGCTGGGGGCGGGGTCCCTGGAGTCAGAACACCTGAGTCCTACCATGGGACCCTGGCCAAGTCACTCCACTGTCATCTGCCTCAGGGCACCTCCCTCCAGGCGCGAGGATCGTGAGTTAGAATGAAGAGATCTGTGTCAAGCCCATTGCAGGGGTCCTGATACCTTCCCTCTCCTCCTCCCTCCCTGCCTTTCCAGGCTGCTTCCCTTCATGTTCTTTTTTAATTTTTATTTATTTAAGGTGTTGAGGTTAAGTGGCTTGCCCAGGGTCACACAGCTAGGCAATTATTAAGTGTCTGAGGTCAGATTTGAACTCAGGTCCTCCTATCAGGGCCAGTGCTCTACTCACTGCACCATCTAAGCTGCTGCCCAGGCTGCTTCTCTCCTCCACACATTCCCTGAGATGCAGTGACCTCAGCCCTCATGCTTGCCCCTCTGGGCTCCTGCTGGGGTGCTTGCCCTGCTCCCCTCTGGCTCCCTTCCAGCCACAGCCACCATCACCTCTTCTCCCTTTGTGCCAGTCCCTCGCTCCATCAGTAGCAGTTTGACCCAAAGGGTTTGACCTTGGCTCCTTGGGAGAGCAAGGTCCAATGCCCACCAAGAAGTATGTAGGGCCCTGGATCTGGTTGCCCACTGTCAGTACCTTGCAGAAAAATCACTGTGGAAATCTACCTTTACATGTAGCTGGAAAAATAAGTAAATTTATTAAAGAGACAGAGAGAGATCTGCTAAAAAAATTGCTCATTGACCATCTAGCAGATCTGAGTCCATCAACAGACCAGCTTGGCTAGACCCAAAGTCATTCTTGTTAGCTGACAAAGATCACACCGCCGTCCCCCAGTGTGGCAGATGTTGGATGGGGCTTGCTTTTTGGGGGGCATATTCACCTGCAACTTTTCTGCTGATAAAAACAACTGAAACAAACAACTTTCAACCAATTATTTACTAATAAATAATTGCTTTTCTGTTAAGGCCACTAAGTTATTTTTAAAAATCTAAGCACTAGGGGGCAGCTATATGGTGCAGTGAAAAGAGCCCCAGCTCTGGAGCCAGGAGGTCCTGAGTTCAGATGCAGTCTCAGACACTTAATACTTAGGTGTGTGACCTTGGACAAGTCACTTAACCCCATTGCCTTGCAAAAAAAAACTAAAGGAATTCTTCTCTTTGAGTGCAAAACTAGAAAATATCTAAATTCCAACTCTTTGTCACCTCCCATTTAATAATAATGAAAGCAATCACAACCACAACGCCTGCCATTTGCCTAGGACTTTAAGGTGGACGCAGTGCTTTATTTGATCTCACAACGTCTCTGATGCTGGGTTGCCACTCGACAGCATCATGTAGTTGGTCACCATCTGTCCTCAGGACACATTTAAGATTGTTCTCACCAAATCTGGAAATGACCAAATCTTCAAACATGTTTTTGCAATACTGTCAGTTTCCATGGCAGAAATAGCTTTCAGATTTGCAACTTGAACCAAAAAAAAAAAAAAAAAAAATTGTATTGCACAACTGTGTGCTTTGTTGTGTTTTTTTTTCTGTTTTCGCAAGGCAGTAGGGCTAAGTGACTTGCCCAAGGCCACACGGCTGGGTAATTAAGTGTCTGAGGCCACATTTGAACTCAGGTCCTCCTGACTCCAGGGCCGGTGCTCTATCCACTGCACTGCCTAGCTGCCCATGTGTTTTCTTTAAAACATAATAAACAGGGCAGCTAGGAGGCACAGTGGATAGAGCACCGGCCTTGGAGTCAGGAGGACCTGGGTTCAAATGTGACCTCAGATACTTAGTCATTACCTAGCCGTGTGGCCTTGGGCAAGCCACTTAAACCCCATTGCCTTGAAAAATCTAAAAAAGATAAAAATAGAAAAATAAAACATAAAGCATTTTAGTTTTCTGAAGCATCTCTACCATACTTCAGAAGGGGAAAACGAGTTTATTACTGTCTGAAGTTAATTATTCTTAAGTATTTTCACATTTGTCTTGAGTTTAACTGTTTGGGATATGTCATATGAGAAATTACTTAAATAATAACTGTTATTAATGTGGCCTTGGGTTTTTTTGGCAGCTCCTTGTTCAACTATGGCTTACCATCATGATAGCAGAAGGATATTTGTGGGCCAGGATAATGGAGCCATAATGGTAGGTAACTGGGAATTTAAGAATATTAAATGAATATAAACTCCTTGAAATTTATATCAGTTTCCTCTTTATTCTGGTCTAAGCATTTTTTATTTTTAGACATAGTAAATGCAGAGTTATCATTGTCTAATAGATAATTCTGGCTGCTTTCAAAAGCATTCTCAATTCATTCCAGAGTTGTCCCCATTTATGAATGGTGTGTTCCAAAGTTTCCCATAGAGACAATCATAATTTGTAGTTTCCCTGATTTGCCTATAAATATGTTATGCTCTTCCTATACCTGGGTCAAAGTTAATGAGCGTGGCCCCAGGGATGAGAGGGTGGGACTGTGGGCACAAGATGAGTTAGATGTGAAAAACTCTGCTGAGGGAGACTGGGAGAGCTGATCCAGTTATAAATCCTTTAGGGTTAGACGGCAGAGCCTTTGTTTCCTCATTGTTAAAAGTAAGGGTGATACCTAGCCCTCTTACATATACAGTTACTGAGCATTAAAAAGAAGCAGTAGGATGGTGTGCTTGGAATTACAAGAAGCTGGGTGGCATTTTTACTTTCCTGTATATAACCATTCTCAGGCTCTATGAAACACCCTTTGTAAAAACCCTGAAGAGAGGTTTTGTGAGTAAACCAACATTACAGATTATCACTTGTCTTTCTTATGGCACGACCTTATGCTGCATAAAATACTCAGCACAATTAGTAGCTTCCCCCCTCCCCACATTTTACCAAAAGCAATTACTTTCCAAAGTTTAATACAGTCTTCTTATTGTGAGTGGTGTAGATTGTTAGTGCATTTGCCCTTTTCTTTGGTATAAACATATGATTCTCCTCTGTTGGTTTCCTCTCATATGGTCCATCAGTGGCTCTCACCAGCTGTGCCTTCCAGAGGTGGAGAATCCACAGATCAAGTGCATCCAACAATTTGAACATTGCTTTCCTTCTCCTGTTCCCTTGTTGCATTTCCCCAGTTTCTATATGGACCACTTTATACTTAGCTAGTTATTTATCCTTTGGGGATTGGGGTGGGTAAGAGATTTTTTTAGAAAAGCTCTCAGCAGTGTGTGATTTGTAGAATTCATCCTGAGTCAAAATAGTAGAACGATGAAATGGTATAGAAAAGGGAGAAGGAAACTCGAAGAAGACCGACTAGCTCTCTGCATTAGAATACAGTGAATTAATGTTATTGATACTTGGTTTATTCACCAAGCCTGGGATTCGTAACTTTTTGGGTGTTGTGAATGTCTTTCGTCATGTTGTTCAAGCCTATAGACCTCTTCTCAGAATAATTTTTTTAAAATTGCATAAAATGAAATAGAGGATTATAACAGAAGATGGCTATGTTGAAGTCATCAAGCTACTAAAGATATATGAACTCTTAGTTTGAAAATTGTGGTCTAAAGTGATACAGATTAGACATAATAATTTGAGATCTTTTTTTGGCTAAAATAGTTTTAATTCATAGAGCTAATCTTCAAAAATCCTCCATCTTTTTATAGGTCTCACTTGCATTTTTTTCCCAGAACTTTATTATTATTTTACATGTTTAAAAATATGACTTGCTTTTTTGCTATGTTCAATTATAGGAATTTCATGTCTCTGAAGATTTTAATAAGATGAACTTTGTTAAGACCTACCCAGGTAATACCATATACACAATTCACTTTATTTTTTAAAACAGTTTTGAAATTTGGAATACCACTTTCATGTTTTCCAAATGCAGTTTTTATTCACATCTTAAAAGTCAATATGCTTTTTAAAAAGATAGATCTGACATCATTCTAAATTCTAAAAATATACTGAAGTTAATCAGTTAACCCAGGATTATACTGTACAGTCTGTCCACCTGAAAATAATTTTAAAAGTTTTTTCTGTCTGTCACTTGCTATCATTATTAGTTATATTTCTGAATTCCTTTATTTAATAAGCATTTATTGAGTATTTCCTGTATATGTACCACTATACCAAGTTCTATTGTAGTTCTATAGGAAGAGACCTTGAGAATCTAAGGGTGACTAGGAAACTGTGAGAAGCAGGTTAAAAGTCCTTATAAAAGAATATTCAGAGGGACAGCTTGGTGCCGCAGTGGATAGAGCACCAGCCCTGGAGTCAGGAGGACCTGAGTTCAAATGTGGCCTCAGACACTTAATAATTACCTAGCTGTGTGGCCTTGGGCAAGCCATTTAACCCCATTGCCTTGCAACTCCCCCCCCAAAAAAAGAATATATAGGATGCCCATCATGTGCTGAGACATTATTTCAGAAGAAAGAAATGTTACAGGTATCGCCCTCTATAGAGAGAGTATTGCTCTTGCAGTGTAGTATTTTAGTTCTTTTTTCAGTGATCTATTATTCCAATTATATAACTAAAGTGTTACTGATCTTTAATATTTTATAGATTCTAATTGTCTTTGGGGTCACTTCGTATCCCTTTTCAGGAAAAGAATATGGATGAGACTGCTTCTTAAATCAGAAGGCAGTTGAACCCCCACTGTGTTGGTGAACCTTGAAATGTGCAAGGCCTACACATACAAAGTAGGGGTGTTGATTCTGGAGGGCTTCTGGGATTCCAAGTGCTCAGGAATTTGAAATGAGAGGCAACAATTAGGAAGGCAGAGGGTCTTTGCTGTCCCCATGAACCTCTGCCATCCTTCTCAAGTTCATTTGGGCAAGAAGTCCATGGAACATTGAGGTTGAGAAGCCAAGGTCCCTATTCTGTTAGGAAGTGGTGGGTTCTGTCTGGTGATGGTCTTTCCAGTCACACTCACCCCATATTCCCTTTTCCAACCCACAGCTCATCAGAACCGGGTGTCGGCCGTTCTCTTCTGCGTGGGAGCAGAGTGGGTCATCAGCACCGGTCACGACAAGTGCGTCAGCTGGATGTGTACCAGGAGCGGGAGTATGCTGGGGAGGCACTACTTCACTTCTTGGGCCTCCTGCCTGCAGTATCCTTTCTCCTTTCTCAAGGATCCATTTTGAAAGCCTAGTTACATAAAATAATGATATTTCCAAGTGTTGTTTTTGACTTCTGGCCACTGAATATCGATTATCTCCAGTTCATCCCTATAGGTCTGGTTTCCCTCATTCAACTGCCAGGTCCCCAGGAGTGGGGACTGTCGTCCTTTCTTTGTCTGCCCAGGTGTTTACCCCAGCACCTAGAACAGAGGGGGCCTTTGTTCATGCCTTAATAATTGCTTCCTGATCAGCTGAAGAGGGCATGTAGCTTATAATTAGCAGTGATGGAATGAAGAGTGAGAGAGAAGGAAGGAAGGAAAGGTCTAGACAAAGAACTGGGAGAAATATGAGAGAGAAGACTTTTATCCTGGGGTGGGACATGGGGAGGGGCCAGGACAATTTTTCTGTAGACCCCACTTTTGAATTGGGACTAGGATGATTTTAATTAAAAAAAGAACCTGGGCAAAGAGCTTATTCCTATCATGGGGGAACTTTGCAGACCTGGGCGCCCGCCCTAGGAGAGGGCTGCCACTGACTTGAACCCAGAAACCCGAGCCCCACCGGTCTGTTTCTGTGTCTTGTCGCTGCTCTTGTCATCTTGGACATAGCTGCTCTTTTGCACAGCTTTAAGACCAAAGAGGACGATGGGATTTTAAAAGAAGTAATTTGAGAATAGTAATTCATTACTTATCCTTGACTAATTGTGTTCAGATATGACTTTGATACTCAACATGCCTTTATCGGAGACTACTCTGGGCAGATCACTCTGCTAAAGCTTGAACAGAACTCTTCTTCAATTATTACAACCCTTAAAGGACATGAAGGTAAATTGTTTTCATACGGATTTTTCCACCTTTTTTTGGTGTTTCAGAACCCAGCTTCTGACCTTTCTCCCTTACATTTTTTTTTTGCAATGCAAGGGGTTTAAATGCCTTGCCCAAGGCCACACAGCTAGGTAATTATTAAGTGTCTGAGACCAGATTTGAACCCAGGTACTCCTGACTCCAGGGCTGGTGCTTTATCCACTTCACCACCTAGCCGCCCCTTCTCCCTTAGTTCTTAAAGACTAATTATAAGTTTGAACTTTTGGCTAAACAGCACAAGGCTTCTTAGCCTGGGGTCTATGAACTTTTTTTTTAATTTTTATTTATTTAAGGCAATGAAGTTAAGTGACTTGCCCAAGGTCACACAGCTAGGCAATTATTAAGTGTCTGAGGTCTGATTTGAACACTCCAGGGTGAGTGCTCTCTCCACTGCACCACCTAGCTGCCCCTCTGTGAACTTCTTTTAAAAAAGCTTTTTTATGACTGTTTCAACACAGTTGATGTAATCTAATGTATTCTGTTGTAGATAGTAAAAAACATGATTCTGACATGAGCTTATTAATATATTTAACCAGATATCCAAGGAAACCCTGATACCCAAAAAAAGTTAAGAACCATTGAGCTATAGATTCCAAAGGCTGAATTGTGATTGAGGATGAAGAGGAAGCTTTCCCATCTTGAATTTTTTTTTAATTTAAACTTGATTTTATTAATGAAATTTTTCATTAAATTTTTTTTCAAAAACATTGTAAAAATTCATACAAAAAAGGTAAAATCTTTGAAGGAATTGTTTTTTAATTTGTTTTTTCAGGATTCAAGTCAGGAGTATTGGACTCTGTATGGTATTGTTAGAGACCATGAGCATCAATTAAATTTCAGGAACTGCAACTAATTGTGGTGATGGAATTTCTTCAGAGATGTAGGGTGAGCTTCCTGCATTGTTATCAGGGCTCTACATCCCTGTAGTTGGATTTGAGATTGCTTGATGCCTAGATTCACAGTAGAGTTTCTTTCAGTTTTTAACTTTTTGGATACTTCATGAAATTAAAAACAAACCTTCACAAGTTATGATTTTTATAGGAGCTCCAAATTAGAAATTTTGTACCGTCTGTTTGAATTTGAGAACACAGGGTTTATGGGGAAAAGATCAACAACTTTTTAAAAATATTTATTTATAATTTGGAATTATGCCCAAAGGGCAGCAAAAATGTGCATACCCTTTGATCCAGCAATACCACTACTGGATCTAGACCCTGAAGAGATGATGAAAAAGAATAAAAACATCACTTGTACAAAAATATTCATAGCAGCCCTGTTTGTGGTGGCAAAGAATTGGAAATTAAGTGAATGTCCTTTAATTAGGGAATGGCTTAGCAAACTGTGGTATATGTATGTCATGGAACACTATTGTTCTATTAGAAACCAGGAGGGATGGGAATTCAGGGAAGCCTGGAGGCATTTGTATGAACTGATGCTGAGTGAGATGAGCAGAACCAGAAGAACACTGTACACCCTAACAGCAACATAGGGGTGATGATCAACCTTGATGGACTTGCTAATTCCATCAGTGCAACAATCAGACACAATTTGGGGCTGTCTGCAATAGAGAATACCATCTCTATCCAGAGAAAGAACTGTGGAGTTTGAACAAAGACCAAAGACTATTACTTTCAATTTCAGGGAAAAAAGCCCCATTACCTCATTATATAATTTTATCATCTCTTATACTTTACCTTCATTCTTTAAGGATATGATTTCTCTCTCATCACATTCAACTGAGATCAACATATACCATGGAAACAATGTAAAGACTAACAGAATGCCTTCTGTGGGGAGTGGAGGAGGGAAGCAAGAATGGGGGGAAAATTGTAAAACTCAAAAAACATAAAACCTTCTAAAAAAATAAATGAAGAAATAAAAATATTTCTTTTTTCAACTACATGCAAGATACTTTTCAGCAAATCATTTTTTTTTTTGGAAGGTTTTGCGTTCTCACATTTTCTCCCTCTCTCCTTCCTTCTCCCTTGCCCCCTGACAAAAAGCAGTCTGAAAATAAGACAACTTTAAAAAATTGAAGATAATAAAGCTTTGGTCTTCATTCAAACTCCATGGTTCCTTCTCTGGATCTGGATGGCATTTTCCATCACAAGTCTTTCAGAATTATCTGTGATTATTGTGCTGCTGAAACGAACAAGTCCTTCACAATGGATCATCAGCCCATGTTGTTAATGGGTAGAATGTTCTTCTGGTTCTGTTCATCTCACTCAGCATCAGTTTAGGTAAGTCTTTCCAGCTATTCTAAAGCACTACCCCTTTTGATTTTTTTTATAGAGCAATAGTGTTCCATCACATACATATACCACAATTTGTTCAGCCATTCCCCAGTTGATGGGCGTCCCCTCATTTTCCAATTCTTTACCACTACAAACAAAACTGCTATAAATATTTTTGTACATGTGGAAATTTTTCCCCTTTTCATCTTGTCTTTGGGATACAGACTCAGTAGTGCTGTTGCTGGATCAAAGGGTCGATACATTTCTATTGCCTTTTGGGCATAATTCCAAATTTCTCTTCAGAAAGGTTGGCTCAATTCATAACTCTACCAACATATCAGTGTCCCAGTTATCTCCCACATTCCCTTCAACATTGATCATTTTCAGGGCTGGCTAGGTGGCACGGTGGATAGAGCACCGGCCCTGGAGTCAGGAGTACTTGAGTTCAAATCCGGCCTCAGACACTTAATTATTACCTAGCCATGTGACCTTTGGCAAGCCACTTAATCCCATTGCCTTGCAAAAGCCTTAAAAAACCCATCATTTTCCTTTTTAATCATTTTGGCCAATCTGATGGGTGTGAAGTGGTACCTCTTGAGTTGTTTTAATTTGCGTTTTTCTGATCAATAATGATTTAGAGCATTTCTCCATATGACTTTAGGTAGCTTTGAGTTCTTCATCTAATTATCTTTCCCTATCCTTTGGGAATGACTTGTGTTCTTATAAATTTGACTCATTTCTCTATGTATTTTAGAAATGAGCCCTTTATCAGAAACACTAGATATAAAAATTTTTTCCTAACTTAACTGTCTTCCTTTTAATCTTGATTGTATTGGTTTTATTTGTGCTAAAACTTTTAAAATTAATGTAATCAAAATTGTCCATTTTGCATTTTATAATGTTCCCTATCTCTTTGGTCATAGGCTGCTGCTCTTTCCATAGATCTGACAGTTAAACTATTCCTTCTTTTCCCAATTGGTTTATAATAATTCCTTTTATGTCTAAATCCTGCACCCATTTCAACCATATCTTGGTATAGGATGTGAGATGTTTGTCTCTGTCTAGTTTCTGCCATACTGTCTTCCAGTTTTCCTAATAGTTTTTTTTGCAAGGCAATGGGGTTAAGTGGCTTGCCCAAGGCCACACGGCTAGGTAATTGTTAAGTGTCTGAGGCTGGATTTGAATCCAGGTACTCCTGACTCCAAGGCTGGTGCTCTATCCACTGCGCCACCTAGCTGCCCCATAAGAACTTACTCTGATAAAAATTATTAGGAGGGGGTGGCTTGGGCTTGGCCTTGGGCAAGCCACTTAACCCCATTGCCTTGAAAAAATCTAAAAAAAAAAAGTTCTTATCCCAGAAGCTGTAGTCTTTGGATTTATCAAACAGCAGATTACTATAGTCATTTACTGCTGTTCCACTGATCCACCACTTTCTTTCCTAGCCAGTATCAGTTTTGATGATGGATGATTAATAATATAATTTTATATATGATGTGACTTGGCCACCTTCCTTTGCATTTTCCCCCCATAAATTCTCTTGATCTTCTGATCTTTTGTTCTCCATATGAATTTAGACTCCATTTTTTCAAGCTCAGTAAAGTAATTTTTGGTAGTTTGATTTGTATGGCACTGAATAAGTAATTTGATTTTGGTAAAATTGTCATTTTTTTTATATTAACTTGGCCTCCCCAAGAGCAATTGACATTTGTCCAATTATTTGATCTGATTTTATTTGTGTGAAAAAGTGTTTTTTATAGTTGTTTTCATATAGATTCTGAATTTACCTTGATGGGAAGACTCCCAATGTTTTATATTGTCTACAGTTAATTTAAATGGAAGTCCTCTTTATAACTCTTGCTGCTATGTCTTGTTGTAATATATATATATATATATAGAAATGCCAAGGATTTGTGTGAGTTTATTTTAAATCCTGCAACTTGGCTATAGTTGCTAATTGTTTCCAGTAGTTTTTAGATGATTTTCCAGGGTTCTCCAAGTACATCAACATATCATCTGAGAATCAATAACTTTTATAAAACATGAATGTTCTTTTTTGCCTTTTTTTGTGTCTTTAGTACTAGCACGGTCCGTGGCCCATCCTTGGTGCTTAACATGCTAGTTGGCTGACTGCAGCCTTCCAGGCCCATCTGCTCCCAGGAGGCATTGGAAGCACCCACCCAAAAGAAGGAGCCATGGATGTGGGCCATTTAGAGGAATGCAAGTTCCTTTATTGTTTGGTGGCAGCAGTCATCAAAGACTCAGGGGTCCCAACTGCTGAGACCAAAGGGCAAGACAGAGCCCAGAATGGGTCTACCCACTATAGCTAGGCTTGCAGAGTTACTCCTTTCCTTCTTTTGTTGGATTGAGTGGAAGGAAATGAATATGGAAGGCTTCTTCTGTGGTTTACCTTCTCACTGGGGCTGCCCCAGTCATTGAGTTTATACCTAATTTTAAAGTCAGTCTTGATTAGCTTGCTGGGCTTGCACTAGTTTTTCAGATCCAATGAAAGGCTTTAGATCTTTTTTTTTTAAGGTTTTTTGCAAGGCAGATGGGGTTAAGTGGCTTGCCCAAGGCTACACAGCTAGGTAATTATTAAGTGTCTGAGACTGGATTTGAACCCAGGTACTCCTGACTCCAGGGCCAGTGCTCTATCAACTGTGCCACCTAGCTGCCCCTAAAGGCTTTAGATCTCTACATATTTTTCTTTTTTTCCTTTAGGCAAGCAACCATAAATACTAATAATGAGAAAGTTTAGGAAATTTTACAGGAAGAATTTTTTTAAAAGGACAGGACAACATTCAAATCAAGAATGTACCACTAAATTAAATAAGCCAGGCAATACTGAGCAAAATTAGGTGTGAGAGTTTAGACCTTGGAGTTGAGCTTTCTGTTTAGTTTTCAGTAGTCTGGCTTATTGAATTAAGGTGCAGAGAGCATTTTGGTTGAGCCGCTTGGCTACAGCTGGGCAAAGTAAGGATTCTCTGTTGTGGTGTTCACTAAGGGTCTTGCCAAGCCTGAGAATCCATTTCTAATTTGAAACGCCTCCTTAGAAATGTAATTAAACACGCTCTCCTTCCAGAAGAACTTGGAGAAATTTAAGAGCTTAAGCTCAGAACTATACCATGAAAATAAGCCTTTTCTTGATTTATTAAATGCTTTTGTTCACTGAAGCCAATGGGTTTGTTAACCTCCAGGCCATGTCGCTCTCTGGTGTGCAGTTTTTGCTGCTTTTATTTTTTGGTTCAGCAGAGCCTAGAGTTCAGTTGCCCCAACTGCAGCTCATCCTCGTTATTGTGGGAGGAGGTCCTGCTCTAGAGGACCAGACCCAGATGCTTATGCTCTCTCCCCACAGGCAGTGTGGCTTCCCTCTGGTGGGACCCTATCCAGCGACTACTCTTCTCGGGAGCATCAGACAACAGCATCATCATGTGGGACATCGGGGGAAGAAAAGGCCGGATGCTGCTGCTTCAAGGCCATCAGTAGGTGACCAGTTAGTTTAATCTTCAGAGGAAGGCTTGGGGCTCATTGTGCTTTTCCATGAAACATGCACTAATGGAATGATTGGATGGCCGCCATCCAGCTGTTTGCCCTAGTCCTGCCACTCAGCACACATTCATTAACTGCCATCTCTGGTCCTAGCAAAGATTCATGTACAGAAGTTGCAGTCCTTGCTCTCAGAGGTCATTTTTTTTATATTTATTTATTCTCTTTTTGTATAAATAATTTTTTATACATTAATAAAATATTCTTGTTTAAGAGTAAACAGAACCCCCCCCAAATATAGACTCACTTAAGTGATAAAGTAAAGGGGAGAGAAAAAAGTAAAATTAAAAAAATAATAGTAATAAATGTAGGTATGGCCAGGTGGCACAATGGATGGAGCCCCAGCCCTGGAGTCATGAGCACCTGAGTCCATATCCAGCCCCATACACCCAAAAATCACCCAGACATGTGACATGCAAGCCACCTGAATCCCACTGCCCTGCAAAAAAAACAAAAAAAGGAAAAACAAGATCCAAAATAAAATAAAATAGTAGTAATAGTAGGGGGTGGCTGGGTGGTGGACAGAGCATTGGCCCTTGAGCCAGGAGCACCTGGGTCCGAATCCGGCCTCAGACACCCAAAGATCACCCTGCTATGCGGCTCCAGACAGGCCACCCAGCCCCGTTTGCCCTGCACCCCCCCCCAAATAACAATAATAATAATAATAATAATGATAATAATAATAATAATAAATGTGCTTCAGTCTTTGTTCCAACACCACCAACTCTGTCATGGGTGGATCACATTCTTTATGATAAGTCCATCACAAAAGTTACTTCTATATTTTTCCAACGTTGCCATTGCTGATCGCAACTCCCTCCTTTCTTATTTCTCCACTACCATGTACTATATTTTCTCTCTCCTTTCACTCTGACTCTGCTGTAGGGTAGCTGAATGGCGCAGCAGACAGATCTCCGGCCCTGGGGCCAAGAGGCCCAGAGCCCCCCCTACCACCCCTTAGGCCCAGCATCCACCTGGCCCTATGATCCCAGACAGGCCATCCAATCCTAGCCCCTTGCTAGAAGTAAAAAGAAAAATGTGTTATATCTGACCACTCTCCCACCATGGTCTATCCTCTCCTCCTCTATTCACATCCCCACCCCTTCCTCCTGTCCCCCCATCTTTCTTACTCCATATGTCTATACTCCATTGAGTATATATGCTATTTCCTCTCCTAGCCACCTCTGATGAGAGCGAAGATTCCCTCATTCCCCCTTGCCTTCCCCCCTTCCATATCATTGCAATAGCTCATTGTAATAAAGAAAAAACTTATTATATGAGATATCTTGGCCTATTCCCCCTCTCCTTTTTCTTTCTCCCATCACATTTCCTTTTTAGCTGTTGACCCCATTTTTACACCATATTTTATCTTCAAATTCAGCTTTCTCCTGTGCTTCAACTGTAAAAGCTCCCTCTACCTGCTCTATTAACTGAGAAGGTTCATATGAGTATTATCAGTGTCATTTTTCTATGCAGGAATACATGCAGTTCATCATCATTAAGTCCCTCATATTTTCCCCTTCTCCTCCAATCTCCATGCTTCACCTGAGTCCTGTATCTGAAGATCAAACCTTCTGTTCAGCTCTGGCCATTCCAACAGGAACATTTGAAATTCCCCTGGTTCATTGAAAGTCCCATCTTTTTCCCTGGAAGCAGACATTCAGCCTTGCTGGGTAGTTGATTCTCGGTTGCATTCTAAGCTCTTTTGCCTTCCGGTATATTATATTCCAAGCCCTACGAGCTTCCAATGTAGTTGCTGCTAAGTCCTGTGTGATCCTGACTGCAGCTCCATGATATTTGAACTGTGTCCTTCTGGCTGCTTGTAATATTTTCTCTTTCACTTGGGAGTTCTGGAACTTGGCTACAATATTCCTGGGGGTTGGTTTTTTGGGATCTCTTTCTCAGGGGGATTGGTGGATTCTCTCCATTTCTATTTTGCCCTCTGCTTCTAGGATATCAGGGCAATTTTCCTGTAGTAATTCTTTGAAAATGATGTCAAGGCTCTTTTCCTAATCATGACTTTAAGGTATTCCAATAATTTTTAAATTATCTTTTCTAAGTCTATTTTCCATATCAGTTATTTTTTTCAATGAGATATTTCACATTTTCTTCTAATTTTTCATTTTTTTTGGTTTTGAAGGATTGATTCCTGATTTCTGGTAAATTCATCAATCTCCTTGAGTTCTATTCTTTGTCTGAAGGATTTGTTTTCCTCAGAGTTTTCTTGTCTCTTTTTCCATCTGGCCCATTTTGGTTTTTAAAGCATTCTTCTCCTCAATAACTTTTTGAACTGTTTTATCCATTTGACCTAAGCTGGTTTTTAGCATGCTATTTTCTTCAACATTTTTTTGGATTTCCTTGATTAGGCTTCTGACTTCATTTTTATGTTTTTCCTGCATCTCTCTCCTTTCTTTTCCCAGTTTTTCTTCTAACTCCCTCATTTGATTTTCAGAGTCTTTTTTGAGCTCTGTCATAGCCTGAGCCCAATTTCTGTTTTTCTTGGAGTTTTTAGATGCAGGAGCTTATACTTCCTCATCTTCAGACTGAGTATTTTGGTCCTTCTTGGGCTCATATGCAAAATATTTCTCAATGGTCTTCCTCTTTTTTCCCCTGCTTGCTCATTTTCCCAACCTGAGCCTGGTTTTGGGGTGCTTCCTGAACTTTTGGGACACTCCCACAAGGATCTCAGTGTGTGAGGCTCTGTCCTCCCTCCTGGTCTGTGAATGACCATAAGTGCCCCCCTCTGCCACAGGGCTGAGGTGGGGGGGGGCTGCTGTTCTATGGGGGGGCCTAGACTGGGATCAGGATCTGAATGTGGTCAGAGCCTCAGAGTCCTGTTCCAGAGGCAGAGGACAGAGCTCTGCAATCCCTCTTCACTCCCCTCCCTCAGCTCAATGGGCTCCTGCTTACAGGCTCCACCTGCTTCTGTTTCCGGATCTGGGCTTCGGGAAGACCAAGCTGCTGGCTGTGTGCCCTGAGGGCTGGGCTCCATGTGCTCCCTCTGGCAGAGGTCCCCCACTGTTCCCCCACTTTGTGCCCAGTGCTTCCTGGGGTGCAGCTCAGGAGACTCCCCTGCTGCTGTGAGCCACGGCTCCCAGTGCCCTGGGGCTGCCTCCAGGAGGCTGAAGTTCTTTCGCTCTGGCCCGCCACCCCTCTGGCATCCGGCCCCAGGGAGCAGAGCCTTTCTGTTCTTTTCCAGGTTACCTTGAGTAGGAGAACTGCCTCACTGGGTCCCTTTGTGGGTTCTGTCTCTCGAAAGTTTAGTTAGAGTCCGTAGTTTCATAGTTTTATGAGAGAGCTTCTAAGAGAAGTTGCTCTCTTGTCGCCATCTTGGTTCTGCCTCTCAGTGGTCATTTTTAAAAACTTTTGCTGCCAGTAAAGCAGTGCTGCTTTGTGAACATCTGGATTCTCACCTCCTTTCTTTCCTTTTTCAAGCTTTTTCGGTGTCCTTTGTTTTCGTAGCACTTCATTTCCCATCTATCTCTCCTTCCCTGAGAGAACTATCCCTTTGACCAAGAATAACTTTATAGGGCGGCTAGGTGGTGCAGTGGATAGAGCACTTACCTTGGAGTCAGGAGTACCTGAGTTCAAATCCAGCCTCAGACACTTCATAATTACCTAGGTGTGTGGCCTTGGGCAAGTCACTTAACCCCATTGCCTTGAAAAAAGAAATCTAGAATAACTATAATTTTAATCATTAAACAGCGCTATTGAGATTTGACAGAGGCAGGGTGTTTCTAGAGATGTTCCTTCCTTCCACCTCTGCAGGGAGGGCCAAATGGAGTCATTCTGATTATTCCCCTATTTAGTTCCATGTTTTTGTTGTTGTTCTTTCTGTTGCCACTGTTACTGTTGTTTTGTTTCCTGCTTCTTCCCACTTCAGTTTGTATCAGTTCATTGTAAGCCTGCCTTTGCTTTCCTGTGTTTTATTAGTGTTGATTTTCTTTGTTGTGTATTTGTTTTCAAAAGTTGACTTGTGACTTTGTTTGGCAGCTGCATTGGAGCCCGGGCTCTGCAACTTTCAGAGTTGCAGCCTAGGTCCTGAAAGGGTTAAAGACCACCCATGGGATAGTCTGGGTCTCCTGCCTCCGGTAGGCTCGGTCAGCTGAGCTGTGCTGCTCGCTCCTGCAGTCTTCCTGGTCATCATTTCTTAGGTTACTACTGTTTTTTTCTTGTTGTTTTTTAGGTTTTTGCATGGCAAATGGGGTTAAGGGGCTTGCCCAAGGCCACACAGCTAGGTCATTATTAAGTGTCTGAGACTGGATTTGAACCCAGTTACTCCTGACCCCAGGGCTGGTGCTTTATCCACTGCACCACCTAGCTGCCCCTACTACTCTGTTTCAAATAAAAGTTCTGGTATTTCTGAGAAGGTAGGCCCTTGTAACAAACCTAAGCGACCCAATTAGGTCTTTGTGGTGGGTTCAACTGCCCCTTCTTGGTCTCCTGTGCGCTCCAGAGGTGCTTCAACTCCTTTAGTGTTCTGGCATTGTCGTATGCACTGTAGAGACAGGTACAAATAGAAAGCCAATCTGCTCTCAAGGGTCTTCCATTCTGATGGAAGGGACAATATAGGCATATATAGAAAGGGAAGAATGTGTTCAAAACAGAGCCCAGGAAGCGTGGAGAGAGAGGGCCCTGGGCAGCTCCTCAGGCATCACCAAGAGGCTGCCAGAGGATTTGGGCTTTAGGAGGGAACAAATCCCTCACATGGCACCAGACAGAGGGGCAGGGGCTGGAGGGTTGTGTGAGGAGAACAGTGAGGGAGGCTGGTCTGGCTTGAGAGGGTCCTGGCTGAGAAGCCCAGAAGGGGTGGCAGGGCCTAGACTGAAAACTTTAAATGTGCCCCTACCAGGGGCTGGGTTGGGGAGAGTAACCCGGCAGGAGGAGGTGATGAGGCTACTGCCAGGGTTGTAGATGGGGAAGAGAGAGTTCACACAGAAATGGCGAGTTTTGGTGATGAGAGTTGCACCCATGTGCACGAGGAGATTACCCCAGGAAGGTATCTAGAGAAAAGAGCATTGGGGAAGACCCCAGGAGTGGGCAGAGAATGGATGATGATTTGACCAAGGAGACTGAGAAGGAGAGGCCAGCTGGGTGAGAGGTGAGGATTCTGCAGGATGAGATGGTCTGGTGCTGGGGGGTTCCTGAGGGGTCATGCCAAGGACCTAGGACCAAGAAATGACCTGCCCTTGTCTGTTAAAAGAAATAGTAACAGGGGTGGCTAGGTGGCACAGTGGATAGAGCACCGGCCCTGGAGTCAGGAGGACCTGAGTTCAAATGTGGCCTCAGACACTTAATAATGACCTAGCTGTGTGGCCTTGGGCAAGCCACTTAACCCCATTGCCTTGAAGAAACCTAAAAAAAAAAAAAATGGTGACTTTGGAAAGAGCACTTCAGTTGAGCGAGGATGTCAGAAGCCCAGTTGGTGGCAAATAAGTAGAGAGTGAGGAGGGGGCAAGGTGAAGTGCTATTATCAAACAGGAAAGAATGAGGAAAGCTCTTTTGATCAAAGGCCTGGCATAGGGAAGACAGTGGGAATACGAGCCAGGAGCCTCAGCTCTTGTCCGAGTCCTGCTGTCAGTTGGCTCGGGGGCCCTGGCAGTTCCCTTCATTTTCTGGATCTCTGACTCTAAAATGAAGAGATTATCTGATGTGACCTTGAAGGGTGAGCTTTAAATGTGTGATAATCATTCTAGAGATCTTTGATGAGGAGTGCCTGGTCTTGCCAGTGGGATTTTGTATGAGCTTGAGGAACAATTGAGGGTTTTTTTCTCTCTCATCTTCCCAGCACCCACCAGAAGGAAAAATGGAATCTCTTGTTCATTATACTCATTGAAAAGGAAAAGAAAATAAGTTCACCTTCTTCTCCCAGTCCCTCCCATTTCTTGGTTTCTTTTTCATCTAAGCCTTTGTGACTGAGGTTAACATAGCATGAAGAGTTTTAACCCGAGTTAAGCATTTCAGTAATACACATTTTGAAAATCCAAGGAGCATCTAAGTTCCAAAGCTGTCCTGCTAGTTTGTATCGCCCCCTGTTCTCTTGTGTGTAGGTTATTAATTCTTCATTACTTTTCCGCAACTAGTTCCCCTTTCTCCATTTGAAAAACAACAATAGAACTCCCCTTGTATCCAATAATTTCTGTCACTCAAAGCAAATTCAACATTGGCCACGTCTGAAAATAGCGATCACTTTTTGGACCTCCAGTCTCTCACCCATCTGGTGGCGCATTTGTAGGTCTTCCCGAGTCATGAATGGGTATGGCATTGGTCGTTCAGACTATGTGGTAGTCACAGGATGACCCGGCCCGGGCTCTGCTCACTGCATTCTGCACAGTTCTTACAGGTCTTGGGTTTCTCAGAATTCATTCCTTTGGTTGGGTCTGTGGTATATTCATGCACTATCATAACCTTGACTGTTCCCCAGTGAACTGTTCTCCCATCTTTTTCAGTTTTTGCTCCCTGAAAGCACTACTATGAATCTCTTTATGCCCTGGGGTCTTTTCCCTTTTTCTTTGAATTCTCTGGAGTAGATTAGTCTTATTTTCTCTTAGTCAAGGGAATGAACAATTTTTAGCTCCTGATTTTCAAAATTCCGGACATTCCACATATGTGTGCTCGGCTGGGGCTGGGGGGCCGAGGCAACTCCAAGCTAGTCTGTGCCCTCATTTTGCAAAGGAGGGTCCCTTGTCTCCAAAGCTCCTCTCCTTAGAGCAACCTGGGCCTCCGCAGAGGAAGTCTCTTCTAGACTGTGCTGTGAGGTCAGCTCCCAGTGCCAGAGCAGGGCGAGGGTGTTGGGAGAGAGGGCTTCCTGCCTCACCAGGCAGCTGCATTGTCCTTCACCAAGGATCTGATGTGTTTTGTTCACAGTGACCGGGTGCAGGCCCTCTGTTACCTTGCGCTTACGAGACAGCTGGTTTCTTGTTCATCTGATGGGGGCATCGCTGTCTGGAACATGGATGTCCGAAGAGAAGAGGTGAGGGGCTGTGGGGCTGCCGTGCTGGCTTCTTGTCTCCAGTTGCCTCGTCCCCGGGTGCCTTTGGGCCATCTCACCTTCCCTTTCCTTCCTGACCTCTTAACTGTTTTTTAACTAATCTGTGGAAAACATTTGCAAATAGCAAATAGAAGAGGATCTGCTCAGTAATAAGAATACTAATGATTAAATTAAATACTAATTAGTAAACTCATAAGAGCAATTATAAAGTGCTTTAAAGTTTGCACAGTTTATAAATACCTCGTTTTGTCCTCATAATAACCCAGGGCTGGGGGAAGGGAGAGGGAAGGCAGAAGGAGAGGGCCATTATCCTTCATTTTCAGATGAGGAAACTGAGGCAGACTGAAATGGAGAGATTAAGTGACTTGATCAGGTTCCTGCTGCGAGTTGAGCTCTGGCTTGCTATCTGGAGATTCTTGCCCAAAGGGAAACATGGGTGTTACAAATTAGTCCTTTTCTGGGGATAGGCTACATCAATAATAATCAGAGCTCTCATTTTCTTTTTTTAATTTTCTGTTTTCCTCTCTTTAGTTCATGTTTAGTTTACTAAAAAGTAAATTTGGGATGGCTAGGTGGCTTAGTGGATAGAGCACTAGCCCTGGAGTCAGGAGTACCTGAATTCAAATGTGGCCTCAGACACTTAATAATTATCTAGTTGTGGCCTTGGGCAAGCCACTTAACCCCATTGCCTTGCAAAAACTTTAAAAAAAAAAGTAAATTTATTTACATGAGATAGAACTCTTCAATGCAAATTTGAACTCATGATGTATGTTCTTTGCATTTTAATTGATATGGCAGTAGAAATGTACAGAACACAATTTGTTCTATTACAGTTGTATATTAATGACCTTATGGGACAGGAGAGGGGGAGATTAGATTCTTAGGCACACTATACTTGTAATATTCTCGATTAAAAAAATTTGGGTGGGGGCAGGGGAGGTGGTCAGGGTTAAGTGACTTTCCCAGGGTCACACAACTAGTAAGTTTCTGATAGCAGATTTGAACTCAGGCCCTCCTGACTCTGAGGCCATGCTCTATCCACTTTGTCTTCTGGCTGTCCCTATCCCATAGATATTTTTAAAGAAAACTTAGCAGAGACCTCACCTTTGGGAATTTCAGAGTTGGCTCTTATATTCAACCAGTATTAAATTAAAGTAATATAAACTGTGTACAGCATGCTGCTTTTAAAAAGAGTTAAAATTTAATATTTATCAGATGCCAGTGTGCTTCGTGTTCCAGTGAGTATTTAGCTACACAGATATCTCTGAATATATATAATCTCAATTTGACCTAAATAGTAGGAAGAAGATGTGAATAAGCTGAGAGAAGGTGGGGCCAAGGTCAGTGTGATGGACTCGATTACGGCCTGTTGCTAGGATCCTTGATGCTGCTTGGAGGAGATAGAATGCCCCTGGGAATAGCAGTCACCAATGGTGTCTTCTCCACCCATAGTTCTCTTCATTTGTCACTTAGGAAACCTAACCCCCTCCTCTCTGCCGCTCTCTGCATGCATCTTAGGAGTGTTACGGACCTGAAATAGAAGGCCACCGTGGGAGCAGAAGCTTTTATAGAAGAATTGACTTTCATCTCAACCGTCTCCTTGCCATGTTGCTATTGGGATCCTCAGTAACTTCTGACTCATAGGCATCTAACCCTAAAGTGGGACATCTGTCTTCCTCCAGGAGCCAGCCTTGTCAGGGGATCTGGGGTTCTATTCCACAACTAGTTGAATTGGGCAAGCGTTGGGAGATCATTTTATCCCCTGGTTTGTTATCTCTGCTCTGCCATTCTGGGTCAAAGATCGTGCTCTGGAAAAGAAGCGCGTCGGTCAAAAGCATGTGTGCAGGAGAACAAGGGCTCTGCACTCATTGTTGGAGGGTCAGGAGTAGAGAGAGGAGGCCAGCTTCTAACCTTTGGGACCATTCTGCAAATACAAAGGGAAGAAGTTTGGATGACAGAACATAACCCAGAAATAAAACTTTCCATTTCTGCAGAATAAAAATACAATCTGGCCCGTGATGGCCATCAGTTTAGTGTTCACTGTGGTTTCCAAGGGTTAAAAGAAGCATTTTCCTGCCCTTAAAGTTCTCCAAGTAATCCCTCTTCTCTGATCTCATGTCTTTTCTTCCTGGCATCTTGGGTCACCAGAAACATGTTTCTCATTCTTTGTTGACCTGTGAGATTGAGTGTAGGGAGTGGTTAAAATCGTCTTGGATGTTTTATTGTGAGCGTTCTTCACGAACACTGAAACCTGAGGCACTGACTGCCCTCAAGAATGGATTTATCAGATTCCTTTATTTGCCACTCCAGAGAGAGGAGGTACTGTTTTCCTGTTTAGCAGTGATTTTCTTGTTTTCATATTTCATTTATTGTTATTGTTATCATTAGCTAGTTACAGCAATGATATAAATCAATACCAAATTAGAGAATAAGCATTAAAAATGAGGCTAGTGAATGAGACAGAGTCCAGGTCAGAGAGTTGATCCCCTGAGGGGTACTAAGGCATTCATATATTCTTGCTTGGGGGTGACACTGCATGGACTGGATCAAGCTGCAGAACCTCCTGGAAGAACTCCATCCCGACTCGGGAATCTGCAGGCGAAGGTCCCAGGGAAGTGGACAAAGACCATCTGCTGCCCAGATTTCAGCTTGTTCTTGGATAGACACCCCATACAACTTGCACATGGATCTGGGATGGACAGTAGAGAGGAATGGTGAGGCAGACCCAGATAGGAGGAGGAAGCAGAGATTGGGATATAGTCCCTTAGGGAGATTGCAAGGCAGCTTCTTCTTCTTTTTTTTTTTTTAATTTTGCAGGGCTCTTTTAATGACTCCAAGCATTTCATGAAAGCAAAGACCATTTTATTTTCGTTACTAACAGCCTCCTGATGTTGCTGTTTGGCAATGGGACAGGAATATAACTACTTCTGAAGAATTAAAAATTGGATATCAAATGATGGGAGGGGGCAGTATGAAGGCTTATGGGGAGATGTGAGTAGTCTGCAACCTGTACTAGAAGAGGAATGGAAGAGAAGATGACCCAGCAAGGATGAGGAATGACAGATGGCCACTTAGCAATGGAGCAGCCTCAGGAGAAGTGAGGAAGTCCCCAGTGTGTTGGGATATGGAAAAGTGTTGCGCAGGACAGGATGACATAGATGGAGTTCACTCTTCCTCGTTGGAGGGAGCTCCTAAGGCAGTGGGGTCACAGATCCATATGAATGGTCAGTTCTAGTCTAGCATTTCCTGATTGTTGTGAGTTTGGGACATCATAGGGATGGTGAGTAGGTCATAGAGGACTCAGTCAACACCTTTTCCAGAAGTATTTATATATAATGTCACAATTTAATCTCTCAGATAATGGAAAAGTAAAACAATTAACATTTTCTCTTCTTTATTAGGGTCTTTAACATTAAGTCGTCATACTAAAAAATTGAGATCATTTTGTTTGTTCTTCCTATCCAGGCTCCTCAGTGGTTAGAAAGTGATTCTTGTCAAAAATGTGAGCAACCCTTTTTTTGGAACATAAAGCAGATGTGGGACACTAAGACACTGGGTTTAAGACAGGTAAGAAGCCTACTTCAGATCTTTACTAGTGCTTTTGCTGCTGTTTGTTGCCTTGTTTTTCTAAATTCCTTTGGCGATTGTACATTGAACCTTACTTTGTTCAGTTCATCTAGCTTTAATGCTCACCACCACTTGACTTCTGTCCTTGGGATGCTGGTTCAGTTCAACAAACATTTAAGTAGGTACTTTAAGAATTTGGTACTTGAGGGCAGCTAGGTGGAGTCCTGAGTACCTGGGTTCAAATCTGACCTCAGACACTTGATAATTACCTAGCTGTGTGGCCTTGGGCAAGCCACTTAACCCCATTTGCCTTGCAAAAACCTAAAAAAAAAAAAAGTGACTCTTTGTCCATATGAATTATATATGTAACATGTAAGAATATGTAAGGTATTAGAATATAAGATAAATATTTAAGATTATGTTTTTCCACACATGAGAATTTTTAATATCTTAATTCAAGACCAGTTTGGTTTAAAATAAAAGATTAAATAAATAGCTTATACTTTATTTAAATTTTTTTTAAAAAGACTCTTAAAAATAGGTATTCATGTAATACTAACATTCTGAAAAAATGTGTTTCTATAGCAGCTTGAAAATGGACACTCAGTACAAGTATGAATTTTTGCTGCTTAGTAGGCTAGAACGGTGACTCAAATTTCTGGTCTACCTCCATGGGAGGTTGGCTGAAAGGTTGTGTGAATTGGTTATTCCTTTTGGTATTACTTACAAGGCTTTTCTAGAGTGAAGTGGTATTTTAAGATTAGCAGACAATTCAGGAAATTCTTATGTATACATAATATTCTAATGCATCAGGAAGGTATCTTTACAATTCTTCAATTAGTCTTTGTATTTTTATTGCATGCCCAGCCAGTGCCTTTGAGTGCATTGTACTTAATAATTCTGTTTCTAACCAAAAATATGGAAATTTATATGTGCATAGAAAGTTAAAGTGCCCTATCACTAAACTTAAAGTGGTTTTGGGAAGAGTCACTTATTGTAAAAGGAATCCAGTCATTGACAGTGGAATTTACTTAAATTTTTTATCTTCTTATATTAATTTGAAAGATTAAAAATTGAGAGCATGTTACTTTTGTACCAATATATTAATTAAAAAATATTTCATCAAAATCTTTCTCTGAGGACTTCTTTTTTCTTATTTTTCTGGTGTTCTGAATGGATTGTTCTTTCTAAAAATCTTTGACTGTCATTTGATCTCAGCCCAGACTTTTTTTAACTTTAACACTAATTAGTCCCTTGTTTACTAAAAATTAATACAGTAGGAAAAAGTAAATGGTTAAGCATTACAAGGTAATTTGCAAATTGTTTTTTCTGGGTTAGAATGGTATAATTTAAACCTGTTTGATTCTTAGACTTCATGTAATATACTGTGAAAGGACATGTTTAAAAATGCAAAATCTCAGCTTTTATTTTTTTTTCATAACACTTGAAGCATCACTGTAGGAAGTGTGGGCAAGCAGTATGTGGGAAGTGCAGCACCAGACGCTCCACCTACCCGGTCATGGGCTTCGAGTTCCAGGTCCGCATGTGTGACTCTTGCTATGACTCCATCCAAGATGAAGAGTAAGGAGCTTCAGATCTTTGCCTTGCTTTCAAATGAAAATGTGGGAAGCAAGCAAGATGCATTTCTTACTTACCAAAAGGTCTTCTTAATAAAAAAAAATTTTTTACTTTAAAGAATTGTCATCAGCTAGCACAAACAACTCCAAACTTGAAGAATATGCATATATGTTATACACAGAGAGACATGTGAATGTATCCAAGTAGTAATATATGGCTCTGTTTTTGACCCCTTTTGTACCTCCCTCTTTGCAGCTTTTAAATTGCTTTATTGATATTCTTTGGTTATCTTCATTACTCATTTTTAAAGAGGTGAGTGGTCATTCTCACTTTCGTATTTGTTAGGCAATGTCATAGTTGATAGAATATTGACTGAGAGTTAGCAAGTTCAAATCTTGCCCCACACATTTTTGGTCTATTAAACAAAGTGGTTAGACTCAGTGACCATTAGTGTCCCTTTCAGATCTAAATCATGATCCTCTGAACTGCATGGCTTAACATACAGCTCTCTCTCCACCCAGCAGTTCCTAGTCTGAAGTGAAGGGTCTGCAATAGCCATGTGTTTATTGTGACTCTCATTATATTTGTGTCAGTTTTGTAGTGGTGAAAACTTTGTAAACATTATCTTGTACAGAAGCACAGCTAGGCTTGAAATCTGTTTCTGAATGACTGCCTAGGAACCTGTCTCAGTTCTGGGCTAGAAAATATATTCTAACTATGAAGTTCTACTACAATTTTGTTTTGTGATTTAGAATAGCCATCTTCTGGATCACTTGACCTCTTTATCAGCTTGCTATCTAAAATAATGAAATTATAATACTAACAACTTCAGATTTTCTTCTTCTCACAGTTTGGAATTCATTCAACAAAGATTTACCACACACCTACCATGGGGAAATCATACCACTAGAAACTTACAGAAATAGAAAAATAAATAACTTTTATACTCTAGACACTTAAGTTTTTATAGTTACTATAAAGTTAACAATGATTTGAACAGTTCGGGCTAAGTAGGTTTACTCTTAGAAAGGACATTTAGGGGCGGCTAGGTGGCGCAGTGGATAAACACTGGCCCTGGAATCAGGAGTACCTGGGTTCAAATCCGGTCTCAGACACTTAATAATTACCTAGCCGTGTGGCCTTGAGCAAGCCACTTAACCCCATTGCCTTGCAAAAACCTTTAAAAAAAAAAAAAAGGACATTTAGCAAAGGGGCACTTTGCAGTTCTGTGAAGTCCTTTAGTTGGGGTTGTCAAAATGTTCTCTCTAGATATGGTGTCACCTTTCTTCTCCTATGGACCCTCAATCAGTCCCTCCATTCTAAGGGGCAAGGCTAGGAGGCTGAAGAAATAGGCCCAACCCTGTGAAGTTTACAAGACTCCTGTGGTCAGAAGGGGATGGGACAAAGATTACTGCCCTCTCTTCTCTCGACTTCCCCAGGCAGTTCTTTCTTATATGGCTCTCTCATCTGACAGTACTTAGATGGCTTGAATCTCTTCTATGCTATCAAATGTGCATAAATCTCTGATTCCAATTAGCCTAAGAGTTTTATAAGGTAGAAAAGATCCTGACCAATCTAATCAGATTTCCTGAGGCATCTAAAGAAACATCCAACACTTGTTTACATCTCTTGAACAATCAAGATACATTTTTACCTGATAACCATATTAAGGCATAGCATCTTGGGCTGGAATGATATGTTTGCTTTATTCAATTGCTCCCCTTCTTACTGACACTCTTACAGAATTTTAAAGAATATATAGTATTGGGGTGGCTAGGTGGCATAGTGGATAAAGCACCAGCCTTGGAGTCAGTAGTACCTGGGTTCAAATCCGGTCTCAGTCACTTAATAATTACCTAGCTGTGTGGCCTTGGGCAAGCCACTTAACCCCATTTGCCTTGCAAAAACCTTAAAAAAAAAGAATATATAGTATTTAATATACACTATATCCTAAAATTTAATTTTTAGGAAGTGTGGAGCATTATTCCTACTTTACAGATGAGGAACCTTAGTCTAAAACAGGTTAAATGATTTGCCCAGAGTTAAAAAAAAAAAGCTAATGCATGTCTAAGGAAGGATTTGAATTTCGATTTTCCTTACTGTAGATCTAGCATTCTCTCCATCTTGTCATAATGATTCATAGTCGTATCCCATGAAAACTTTAGAATCAAAACTTCATGTAACTGTCTCCCTCATACATTAACTATTAGAATTTCTCTTTGACCATAAATATTATTATCCTTATGAGAATTTTCTAAATGTTTTTAGTATCCCTGTGAAGAAATAAAAACAAAGACAAAAACAAAAAGTTCTTTGGTCTTTTACAAAAACTTGGCTTTTGTCTTGTTTTTTAATTGTGATCCTGAACCATGAAGCAATTTTTAGAACTGTTCAAATGTATAAATAGTACTAAATTCTGATATTTACACTGGTTTTGCTAGTTTTATTTCTGAGTTTGTTAAATTTATTTTTATTATTGCAAATTATTCTTCATTTCTAAATAGTCGTTTGCCAAATGAGTTTTAAATCCAATGTTTGCTTTTTCTTTACTAGTCGCACTTCTCTGGCAACCTTTCATGAAGGAAAACATAACATTTCTCATATGTCTATGGATGTTGCTAGAGGACTAATGGTGACCTGTGGGACTGATCGTGTTGTGAAGGTAACTAAAAATATTTTCAGGTAGTATTTAGATTTAAAATTGCCTTTTTTGCTTCATTCTTTTATCACCATTTCATTGACTTCACAAAATTAAAATTAAAAGCTGTTGTTTTCTCTCTTTTGTGGGCAGAATAATTTTGAGTGTGGCATCTGTTTTCTGTAAACTATACAATGTCCATTTAAAAAGTTGAGGCACAAAGCAGTTATGATTTTTTTGGTTCCCTTCATTGTTGCTACTTTTCCTATGAAGTTTCTTCCCCTTCTGGTACTTTTCTCTGGACTTTCTTGTTGGCATACCCTTTCTTCTTCTGTTTAGCTGAGGAGTTCTGTGTTTGCATGTTCATTTTCAAGAATGGTGTCAAAACAGCCATATTTGATTTATTCCCCAATTCTATGGGACAGCCTTGTCTGCATACACCCTAGCTTCTGCATATTCCTTTGTAAATTTTATTATGTGCCTATATCCATCATTTTTTCCCCTTATATTTCATTTCCTCCATCTTTCTTGATGTAATTTTCTTTCTTCTTGGATCTCTGTTCTTCCTCTGGGTGTTTCATGCATCTGTAACAGGAATATTTATGTTCTAAGTTTAAGGCATAAGCATATCTTTTTAAATTAAATACTGATGAAGTAATTTTATTAGGCATAATTATTTATATAAGCATTTATTGGGGGGATGAAGGCAGGAAGAAAACATTGAAGAACCTCATCCTAGCATTATTATTATTATTAGAATGACTTAGAGTCTGCCATCTGAAGAACAGGCTAGCTGAGTTAGGTTGGACTCGTGACCGCAAGGTTGACCAGTAGATGATGCAATTTTTTTTTCAAGATCATCTTTAAGATTTTTTTTTGAGGGAAAAAGTTCCTATATTGTTCTGTCAGGTATCCCTATCTATGACCTCCTCAGAATGTTTTCAAACACGTAAAATAAATACTAGGATTGTAAGAGACCAATTATGTAGAAATATAGTAATTTTTTAAAGTTTAAGTTCATGAATATAGGTATAAGAACAACAATAAGATTAAATTTGAGTTATAGAAAGTTGATCATATTTTGGTACAATGCATAATGAATTGTAAATCCATCATGACTGCTTAATCTTGTAATCTTGTTCTGAAAAATCTTCGGTCTGAGCTATTACTGTACCTTCCATCTCACTTTTTTGAAATGAATTTTGGTCTTTATTTTCTTTTATGCCTCAAAAAAAAGTCCATCATTATAGACTTAAGGAAATTTGAGACTATAGGTTTGTTTTTGTTTTTGTTTTTGCTAGGCAGTGGGGTTCAGTGGCTTGCCCAAGGCCACCCAGCTAGGTAATTATTAAGTGTCTGAGGCCAGATTTGAACTCAGGTACTCCTGACCCCAGGGCTGGTGCTCTGTCCACTGCACCACCTAGCTGCCTGAAATTTGAGACTATAGTGAGGAAAGAAGAACCTGGAAGAATCTGGTTTTTTTTTTTTCTGTAATATGAATACTTCTCATCCTTAGCATGTGTATTTTCCAGAGCTGCTATTCACTTTTCTTTAAGATGACCCAATTTTGCCTTCTCCCACATTCCCTTTTCTCTTCCAGATATGGGACATGACACCTGTAGTTGGTTGTAGTCTTGCAACTGGATTCTCCTCCCGCTGACCTAGGACCTGAGCAATTTATGCACCTTATGTACAGCAATGAGCACCAAATGAAGTCTTTCCTCTGAATAGCTCCATAAGTCTGATGGCTTGAATACCCAGTTAACCATTTTAAAAACAAAGTTAAAAAAAAGTTTTTGTTCTGTAGGACCCTCCTGGAATCCCCTCAATGCAGATGTGCCTCTGTCTGGGTAGGATGAGTAGAAAGGATGATCCGAGGTATAAGAACAACAAGGGGACCTCACTTCAACTTAGTTTGCATTTGAGCAGAGTATGAAAATGACCTGAAAAAGGAATCAGATGAGAGAAGATTAGTGAGAGACCTTGAACAGAGACACCAAGGACTTTCAGTAAATGATTCCCATAGGATTCTCAATCTACTCACAAATCAGTCTAGCCAGATTCCCAAGCCCTTCTCTGGCTATATAGGCTGTTGGAGCAAGAAGGAAGAGTGAGGAAGACTCTGAACACATGCCCGTCTTTCCTGGGGGGCAGTGATTACATTCTGAAGAGCCGGAGAGTCCCCTGAAGCATCCTCCAGGTGCCTCTTCTTCCCAGGCCAATTGATAATCTACACGAGGTTTAGTCACCCTCATTCATTAGCTTTCTTCTTCTTTTCTTTTTCTGGTCCATACATACATGTGGGTGACTCTTTGTAGATGTTTGTAAGTCATTGTAAGCTCTTTGCCCCTGAAGCTGGCTTACCACCCGGCAGGTGGTTTGCAGATGTTTCTATGGTGCTGTTAACATGGGAAACATACTTGCCTGCCTCACTGTTCTCATTGCAAGGAAGATGGAGTGGAAACTGGCGCGATCGTATGGGAAACGATCTGGTCCGGTGCACGCTGATCGCTGCATCCTGGTTCTAAATTGAGGCTCTGAGAGAGTGGGATCGCGGTTCAGCTGGAGCTTGTGCTGAAGCTTGGTGACTCTTTGGGTTAGGCTTTTCTTGGCACTTGCTCCGTAAGAGCCGTGGGTGACTTGAGACAATAGTTCTAAAATCGGACTTTGCACAGTAAGCAGGCTTTTGCAGTCATTTTCTTTTAGTTGTTAACCAAATCCAGTGTAGAGGCCAGATGTTGTTAGAACTTTTTAGCTAGTCATTTCCTGGACAATGTCAGCCTTCCATCCATTTTAATATTAAAATATTTATGATTTATTGTCTATTAGGCTGCAGAAATGGGCATACTTTTTCCCATCCTCAGACTTTTGAAGGAAGAATTTTAAAGCAGATAGTAATGGTGTCTGTTCCTGTGCACTAATATATTCAGATTAAAAGGCTCTGCTAGTTTGTGGTAATTTTGTAGGATTAAAATGAGTTTCAGACTCTGTTTTTAGTAATAGTTAAGTGGAATATCAAATTTAGGAAATTTAAATTTGAATTAAATGTTTTAACATCCAGCTGACATGAACTGATGATGGGGGTTAGGGAGAGGGGTGTCAAATGCATCATGTTTTGAATTAGCCTTTATTTATTTCTGAATACCAGTCAATTTTTGATATTAAATGCTGTTTTGGGGGGGGGTTATTGGACTTGGAAGAGATTTTGTTTTTGAAAACTTATTGAACTTTCTGTAAAAGGCCCCATGTGTTGTTGACAGAAAAATTTTTAAAAATGTATAAAATTGAATGTTAACCATCATATAATGACTTCCATTTGAACAAATGTTTTCCCCTGTGTTCAGCCCATTTGAAGGTGCTGTCTTGGATATCTAGTTGGACTGTACAAGGAAGATAGCATATGATTGACTCTGTCATATTGAAAAGTGCTGAACTCTGGTTTTGGTTTTTTTCCCTCAAACTTTTTCAAAATGTCCTATTTCTTCCCTGTGACAGATAGACAAGACACATTACTAGGGCTATAGGCAGGACTGTACAGTTTGAACTGTTTCCATTTTTGAGATACTTAATGAAAAATCCAGTGTTCCAGGGAGTGACACAATGTTGCTATAGCAACTCCTAAGGTATTAATATAAATCAAGGAAGAAATGGATGTTGGGCAAAAATTGGAGTGCAATATCTAGGAAAGACAAAGGAAAATGGTTGGTTTTTTTCACTTGAGTTTATATTTTTAAAAAATACACATTACAGAAATGTCTTATCACTGTCGCAAATTCAAATTCAGTGACAAAAACGGTTTAGAGAAACAAATAAAAATTAGATACTTCATTAATTTTTATTTGTGGAGAAGAGAGGGTTATTTCAAATTGTTCATAAATAGCAATTCATTGATCTCTTCATTCCTACATGTTCACACTCATAAGCATTATTAGGAGTTTCAAGTTCATAATCCTGGGGAAAGAGATCCTATGTTAAGTGCTAATAGAAATTATTGTGATGAAGGAAGACCAATTGCTTATTTAATACAATTCTTTAATTTTCCCGTCAGTCTCAGTGATAGGACCAATCCCCTTAGCCCCTCAGCATCACGTAGATATAGATAATTCATAACTTCAAAAATCTACCTAAGACTGTGTCCTAGTTCTACTTTGCTGCCTAGGGCAATTAAAAATTATAGCACTTTCCAGTTCTCTTTCTCTTCTTGAAGAATCCTTGTGAGTTGTATTTTAAATTTGCAGTTGTTTAAACTTGCCCCAATTATGGTTAAAAATATATATATAGTGGTTAAAACCTAAACAGGTATTTTCTAAAACTAATTTGCATTTAAATAACATCTATTTAACTTATTGATTATGTTATCTCCAAAAGTTGGACAAACTTTCCTTCCTCTTGGTGAAATACCAGTTACTCATGATAAACCTGAGGTTTTACAGTGAGTAATGTGTCGTATCTGTATTCAAGTATCTATTGCTTTGTTGTTAAATGCAAACAGATTATTGAATGCCTCCTGTATTTTCTGCAGTTTACTATACAATTCCAATTTAATTGTGTAAGAAATTTGTATTTAGTATACAATTTTAAGTGGTTTTTTTTGGGTCTTTTTTTGATTGAGGGAATATAGGGTACTTGGTATAATGTAGTCTCTACTAGCTATATTTCTGCAAGATGCTGTGCTTTGCATAACTCCAAGAGACTAGATAAACTTTTTTCCTTGTTCCTCTCTATTTGTGGGTTTTGTTTTTGTGGGGGTTTTTTGGAATACATGTACAATAAAAAAAATCTTTCTTGCTTGTTAATATGTTGTTCTCTTGTTTTATCTGGATACAATTGAACAGTTTAACTACTGGATTATAATGCTCACCAGTTGTATAATCAATAGCTCTGGAGATATCCAAAACTGTCTGGATGTTTTTCATATAGCAGAATTGTCATCGTATTGACTTCTCTATTATTTTGTCCTGCGTTTTTGTTCTATTCAAGAAATTCTGCTTTAAGAGAGAAATGGTGTTTGTATTTCACCAAACAACAAAATTGTTTTATGAAATTATAAACAGAGGTGCCGATTATGATGATAGTTTTGTGAGACCAGTAGTACACCAAAAATTAATAAGTGCTGGAATGTATTTCAAATAAGGCCTAAGGAAGGGGTGCTGTAAAAACTAGGTAACAGTAGGGTGTTCCATTTCAAAGAAATTGAGAATTATTGCTCAAGAGAATGGATTTACACCTGTGCCACCAAGAACAACTGTCAGTTAAATCTCTTTGCCAAAGAATGGGAAATGCTGACTCTTCTCAAAACGTTTTTTGTTTTATCAGAGTACTAGATTGCAGTTCCATGAAAGCTGGGATCATTTCTTAATTATCTTTGCATTTCTCCAGCATTTAGCACAGTGCTTTGCACTGTGTTGAGTAAGTGGCTGATAGTAGAATGATCAGGTTGGTTAAATCATCGAATGGTCTTTTAAAATGTAATACATTTGTAGACTTCAAAGTCTCCTTTCCCTTGTTGGTTTCATGAACTGTGCACTGGGTTGGGAGTCAAGAATGTCATCTAGTCTTTTTTTCAGATACCTCAGCTATGTGGCATCCAGTTGCAATAGCCAACTGCAAGGCTCTGCCCATGCCAGCCCAGCCTCTGACCTCTGGTCAGAGTGGAGTTCTGATTGTGTCTTCACCTACTCAACAAGCTCCTCTCCTTCCAGGGTCAAACACGAGATGCTCTGGTTAAAGCCTTCTTACCTTGCCCCCTTCTACCTACCTGGCCAGTCTTCCATCTTATACATCTTCTCCTCATTCTGGTGACAATGACCTTGCTCCTCTTCAAAGCAGAGACTTCATCTTCTGGTGAAGCGTTTTCATTGGCTCTCCACCATTTACCGAATGCTCTCACCCCTCCTCTGTTTCTGGCTTCCCCCAAGTCTCAGCGAAAACACCTCCTACAAGAAGCATTTCTCAACCTGTTTGAATTCTAGTGCCTTCCTTTGGTTGATGTTTTCTATTTTATCCTAGTTGTAGCTTATGTGTACTTAGTTGTTTGTATGTTGCCTCTCCCATTAGATTGTGAGCTCCTTGAGAATAGGAACTTTGAACTTTCTTTGTCTCTCCAGCCTGAAATCACTGCCTAGCACATTAGCAAGCATTGTGGGCACTTAATAAACATTCATTGACTGACCCTGGGTGTTTCACAACCTCTCTGAGCCTCTCTTCCTGCTCTAGAGCTATGGTCCTATAACCTTAAATGTAATCTTAAATTTTGACAATAGAATTCTTTTCACCAGTTGCATTGATGAGTACAATGAAAGAATTAAGTAAATTTGAAATACCTAATTAGATACATCTAATTATTCTTTTATTATATAAATATTTTTTCCAATTATAAACAATAGTAGTTTCTGCTTATAATTTTTTTTGCTAAGGTTTTGAATTTTACTTATTTTCTCCCCTACCCCCCATAGAAGGCAGTCTGATAATCTTTGCATTGTTTCCATGCTATACATTGATCAAAATTGAATGCATTGAGAGGAAAAATCATATCCTTGAGGAAAAAGTAAAATATTAGAGATAGCAAAATTCTGTAGTATATATATATATATATATATGACAACTTTTTTTTTGAAGGTCTACCTCTGGCTCTTCCTCTGGCTCCAGATGGCATTCTCTGTCGCCGATGCCCTAAAATTGTCCCTGGCTGTTGTACTGATGGACTGAGCAAGTTCAAGGTTGATCAGTTCCAGGAGTTAATACTTGTACTACTTACCTCCAAGAGAAGCTAAACTACTGAACTTGTCCCTTCTTGGGACCATTTGTCCAGTCCTTATCCTCACCCTGCCCTTCTATTCTCATCTTCTCTTGTCATCTACTGCCTTTGTTGCTGTTAGAGTGTACAGTGCTTTTCTGGTTCTGCTCATCTCATTCAGCATCAGTATGCAAACCTCTCTAGGCTTCCCTGAATTCCCATCCCTCCATACCATACATATACCACAGTTTGTTCAGCCATTCCCCCATTGGTGGACATTCACTTGATTTCCAATTTTTTGCTACCACAGAGCTGCTAGGAGTATTTTTGAACAAGTATTTCTAGTTATTCTTAGGAAAAATAATGCAAATCTTGTGTTTTGTTCAAGATAATTCAACTCAAAAAATAGGATCAAAGGATTTAGAATTAGAAGGGATCTTAGAGAATGTGTAGTTTCCTTATTTGCTAAGTGAGAAAACGGGCTCACTGACCAAGGCCAAACAGATGGTGAGTAGCAGTGATTCTCTCTTGGTTTTGGGACACTAAATCAAATGAAACTCAGCTAAACTCACATAATTTCTCACTACTTACTACATCTATAGCCAGACTCAACATTTAGAGCTTAATAAACTTGAAAGAAAGAATAACCATTTAAAATCCCAAGTGACTAGGAATTCTGAAACAGAAACCTGAAATCCCTGTCTAGCTTTCCAGAAACTCAGATTGACCCAATCTTCTGGGGGTGATGCATACATGCAAAGCTTACTGGTTTCTATAGTCTGTACTCGGATACCCACCTTTTTTTTTGGCAGGGTAGGGGAGTCAAAGGAATTAAATTGGGGGGTGGCTAGGTGGCACAGTGGATAAAGCACCGGCCCTGAAGTTAGTACCTAGGTTCAAATCCAGTCTCAGACACTTAATAATTACCTAGCTGTGTGGCCTTGGGCAAGCCACTTAACCCCATTTGCCTTGCAAAAAAAAACTAAAAAGAATAACAAAAAGAAAAAAAATTGGGACTATGCTTGAAAATAGTTTAGTTACCCATAACACTTGACCTTTTGCAATTTTTATACTTGTATGCAATATGCATATTTATTTGTAGGTATATATACATTTATATGTATGTCATAAATTATTTTTTCATATAAAATAAATACTTTATGATCATTGATATTTGATCTTCAACAGCCCATAGATGTGGGTATTCTTATATTAAACCTATTTTACAGATTGAGACTGGGGTTGTTAGATTAAGTGACTTGCCAACTGTCACAGGGCAAATAATAATCAAACTGTGTCTCATCTAACTCAAGTTGAGCAGTTTTCGCTGTCCCTTGTTAGCCATATAACACTTGGCAAGGCAGCTTCTGGGTTTCATTTTCCCCATTGACACCTGTGAGAGTTGACCTAGACAATAGAAATTAGGAGGGCAAGAGAATTAGGGAAATGATATGCCTTCCCAGTTCTTGCTTTATTCATTTTGGCAATGCAAATTTGAACTTTTAGTTTATAATCTTCAAAGTTAAATTGAATCCCATGAAGTTTTTTTCTTCATGAGTTAAACTGACTAGAAATCTGCCACCAAGTGTAATCTAAGGAAAATCCTGTGTATTGACAGTTACTGAAATATAGACAAAGGAAATCCAGGGTTTGGTTCCTCTGGTCTAACCCCCAAAATCATCTATGGTGTTGTAGCTTTAGGCAAGTTACTTAACACCTTCTACTTCTCTTCCCTTTTCTTTTTTTTTTAGATTTTTTTTTTTGCAAGGCAAATGGAGTTAAGTGGCTTGCCCAAGGCCACACAGCTAGGTAATTAAGTGTCTGGGCTGGATTTGAACTCAGATACTCCTGAGTCCAGGGCGGGTGGTCTATCCACTGAGCCACCTAAGGACCCTGCTCTTTCCTTTTCAATAAAATGTAATTGGTACTTATACTACTAATTCATACCCAGAAGAAGCTAAACTAGTGAGCTTGGCCCTTCTTGGGACCATTTATCCGATCTTTATCTTCACCCTGCCCTTCTAGTCTCATCTTCTCCTCTTGTCATCTACTGCCTTTGTGTACTTTTCCTCCCTTCTATTGAAAACTATAATCAAATCATCATTGCCACTGCCTCTGGGAAAAGAAAGAATACCCTATTGTTCCATTCCCTATCTGTGACTTCCCACTTGTAAATAGTGTAATATTGACAAGTTTGCACTTTGGCCTGGATCAAGTCTCATTTTACATAATTATATCTTTGAATAATGTGAACTTCCATTGAACAACTTCACAGGATTCATTATTCAAGCTAATCAAGTCCTTGTAACCTTTTTTGTTCCTGTCTCTTATCCTTCACACCCTTTTTCATGATTCTGTGTGGGTAATAGGTTGCAGCCCACCTCCTGTACTATGTTGCTGTTTGTGAGTCAGTTTAAATCATTTGAAGATTGTGTTTTTCTGCAGTCCTACAGCATCACCAAAGAATGTCAAAAGAATAAACTTTTGTTTCCAGGAAATCTTGAAGGTCATTAAGAGCTCTGTGAAATTTCTCCAAGGCAATCCAGCCCATCCACTCACCTTCTCTGGCTCAATTCTGCCCCTGACTTAGCATCTATTCAGGGCTTCTGTCCAAGATAATCTATACTAAAGAGACAACAGTCATTGTAATCCCTCCAGCCACCTACCATCATCTACTATAGACATCCTTTTAAAAAAGTATTGATAATACTTAGATTTCCCAATGTACCTTTCTTCGCTTTCAAAAGAGCCATCACTTAAATATTTTTTTCAGACTCCTCTCCCATTCATCCTTCTCTGAGAACTGTGTCTGACATCCATCTGCCAGCCATGAACTCCAACTGCAACTACAAGACCAGTGGTTCTTGCACCTATGCAAGCTCTTGCAAATGTAAATCCTGCCGATGCACCTCCTGCAAGAAAAGCTGTTGCTTCTGCTGTCCAGCAGGCTGTGCCAAATATGCCCGAGGTTGTATCTGCAAAGCCCTGAGACCAAGAGCTGTAGCTGTTGCCATCGATGCTTCTGTCTTGTGATTGTAAATAGAAGAATTCATACCCACCTGACTTTTCATACACTTTAAACACATTTTCTAGTTTAACGTGTGAATCAACAAGCCTTTATTAAGTATTTAATATAACAATAAACTCAGTGAACACTCTTAAAGGTTTTTTCCAAAAGGGAATAAAAAGTATATAAAAACCAATCATCAACCAAACAAAAATATATGCAGTTTTCCATATTCATAATTTTCTACCTCTGCAACAAAAAGAAAACAGTGTTTGCTCATTGGTGAAGAAATTTGTGTGGATTTGGAATCTGATTTGGAATCTGCTCTTTGCCACCTATTAGCCTTGCAACCTCATCCAACCTTTCTGGGCCCGTTTCCTTATTAGCAAAAGAAGAGAGGTGGAATAGATGACCGACCTCCAAGGTGTCTTCCCCAGCCCTACGTCAATGGTGCAATGATTTCTCTTTGGATTTCAGACTTGGTCGTTCAGTTTTGATTTCTTAGTTTCCATTCACATGGTTTTAGTCATTATGCACATCACTTTCCTGGTACTCTGGGTCAGTTCCTGTAAATTCTCTTCATTGCTTTCATCATTTCTGCCATTTCAGGAACATTCCATTCTCTTGATGTCAGTGGTCATTTACTTTGTTTCAAATTCTTTGCCATTACAAAACCAGCTGTTACACAAAAATTTTGGTTTCTATGAGGTCTTATAATAGATTTCCTAATTTGATTTTTCTTGCATGAATAATTAGACAGAACTCTTCTCAATAAATACAGATCTCAGGTAGGAGACTTTGATACAGTTCCAGACCTGATACAGTCAGTACAATGTCATATAAAACAGAAATGTCTAAAGGATATTTCATCTTCTAAAGGGGATGCACAATTAGACATCAACCCAGCAGCAAGCACTTTTGGTCAACTTAAATATTTCCATATTATGCATCAGAGTAATCAAAGGGCCATTGAACAAAGCTCTCTGTTACATCTTTTGATGAATCTTGTATTAAATTTTTTTTAGGGTTTTTTTTTTTGCAAGGCAAACGGGGTTAAGCGGCTTGCCCAAGGCCACACAGCTAGGTAATTATTAAGTGTCTGAGACCGGATTTGAACCCAGGTACTCCTGACTCCAGGGCCGGTGCTTTAGCCACTGCGCCACCTAGCCCTAGAGTCACATACTTTAAAAAAAATTCAACAAAGAGTAAGCACTGTGGAATCAAATTCTCTGCACTTTTTTCAGTGTGTGTGAGACTATAATATCTTTTGTGAAAGCCTGACTGACCCTTCTCATAGCTTTATCTGGGATGCACAACATGTGTGTTAGATCAAGATGAGGACATTTTCATAAAAACTGGAAAGCAGTCTTATCCTGATTTCTCATTTTATTCTAAATTGATATTTATTTTGATTATTGCTCTAAGTCAGTATTCTCTCTGTACACAGATAATTTGGATATTACTCCTAGGTTGGTAGCCATTTGTTTGTTAAAATTTATACTCAATATCATTTTTATGTGTATGTGTCCTCATTTTCTCCTGCCCTCATCTACACCTCGCTTCCCAGTCTCTAAGGTTGCCAAATTTCTGAGGAAGGAGCTGGCATAACCACTCTAAATAATATTTATGAGCTGCTGTTTAAACTCGTTTTCCTTTTCCTCAGTGAAGAATGATATTTTATCTTCTCACCCCTCACTGTCCTTCCAGAAGCATCTGGGTGGGTAGGATTCAAAATTAGAGAAGTGTGTATGTATGTGTATGTGTGTGTGTGTGTGTGTTTTATGTGTATGTATATACTGCATAATACACATGTGTAATATTTATGTAGTTATATATATATTTATACAAACAAATACATATGCATATAGAGGATTTATGTAGATACCCATACACATTTTATACCTCTGCACATCAAATGCACATACACGTATGCATGTAGATTTGTTGTCTTACTATTATTCCAGATATCTGGCAAAGCTACTGGAGCAGTTTGCCATTTCTTTTTCCAGCTCATTTTACAGTGGAGGAAACTGAGGCAAACAGGGTGAAGTGACCATCTCAGGGTCACAATGCTTTTGAGTGTCTTGAGTCAGATTTGAACTCAGATTTTCCAGACTCCAGGCCTGGTACTCTTTTTCTATCCACTTAGCTACCTAGCTTCCTGTATGTATGTATGTATGTATGTATGTATGTATGTATGTGTAGTATGGGTGCTTATACCCATATAGCATTGAATCTAGACCCAAATTCAGATCCTACCTTGGGCCCTTATGATCTATTTGACCCCAGATAAATACTGTCATCTTTTATCTGCAACATGGAAATAATGATAGCACTTACTTCATAGGGATGTCAAATGAGAGAATGTATGTAATGTTCTTTGTAAACCTTAAAGCAGGTGTGTGTGTGTGTGTGTGTGTGTGTGTGTGTGTGTGTGTGTGTGCGTGCACTGATATACCTGAAAATAGCCAAATTGCCCCAATGATGTCCTGGTGTCTCTCTCTGTCTCTGTCTCTCTCCCACTTTACTTTTCTCACAGGTACTATTTTTAGTAAAGATCTATTATGTCTTGTCATCTAAGGATTAGCTTGGTTAAGTTTATGAAGGCCCAACACCACAGGGTTGGCACCAAGGGATGAATTAGTCACGATGTAGCAGGATTGCATTCTTGGTTCAGAGAGCTGGGCATCCACCCTTGGATCCTTGGAGAAGAGAAGTAAGTTCACCTTCTGTCCTCTGGATCCTTTGCATGTGTTTTCCACATGCTCACACTATGGAACCTCCAAGTCAGACTTTAAAATACTACTTTAAAAAGGAGGTACATTTCCTAGGAGGGTATTTCACATCAATAACCAAAGGGGAAAAAATGGTTTCTTCTCTCCAGGAAGTTACATGTTAAGTTTGTTATATACCTCTAGGCTATATTCTTTCTCATCTAACTGAAATAATTGGAAATTCTCATAAATTAGAAACAGCCTAAGTTTGACTATGTTTCCTATTTGCTTTGTAGAATTTCAGCTTTTTTCTCATCACAGGTAAAAGCTTCTGCTAATCTTTTTTTAAGAAACAGACACAGAAATGTTTTCTCAGTCCTAAGGTCCCAACCTTTTCAGAAATGTTGGGCTTGAGATTCCTACAGGCCACCTAGATAGAGTTGGTAATGAGAGACTTGGAACCCCTGGTGCTTTAGCCTAGAGACTTGAGAATCATCTGTATTAAGATGATAATTAAAACCATGGGAATAGACTAGGTCATGAGAGTATGTAGAAAGAAAAGAGGACCCCACTTTCCCTCAAAATATTGAGAGACCATTGCTAGGGGAGAAGGATGATGAGCCAGCAAAGGATACTGAGAAAAAACAATTTAGCAGAAAGATGGGGCTCAGGATATTGAGAAGTAATTTGGCAGAAAGAAGGAAAGGTCTTAAGAGTTATAGGAGGGGCAGCTGGGTGACACAGTGGATAGAACACTGGCCCTGGAGTCAGGAGGACCTGACTAATTCATCCCTTGGTGCCAACCCTGTGGTGTTGGGCCTTCATAAACTTAACCAAGCTAATCCTTAGATGACAAGACATAATAGATCTTTACTAAAAATAGTACCTGTGAGAAAAGTAAAGTGGGAGAGAGACAGAGACAGAGAGAGACACCAGGACATCATTGGGGCAATTTGGCTATTTTCAGGTATATCAGTGCACACGCACACACACACACACACACACACACACACACACACACATGCTTTCTTTTCTTTTAATTTTATTTAAGGCAATGAAGTTAAATGACTTGCCCAAGGTCACACAGCTAGGCAATTATCAAGCATCTGAGTTCAAATTTGAACAGAAAAGAAAAAAGAGAAAATACATTTTTAAAAAAGTTATAGGAAAAGAGCATATCCATGAGAGGTTAGAGTGTTCTGCAGGATTAAAAACTAAAAGAAATTGATACAGATGAACACTGAGAAAAGGCATTTAAGAAGATTAAGACTGGGAAAAGACAAGGAAATCAAGAGTAACTGTGGCCAAAGAGGCTTTGGTCCAGGGTTGGGGTGAGAGGCAGAGAAGGATGAAGTGTTGCTGTGTTGATTGATGCCCATTGTAGATGAGAGAACATGACTTATAATAGCCCTAGCTGACTAGGTTCTGTAACTTTCTCTTAGAATATTCAGCAGCATGTGAACAATATAGAAGGCAGAAGGTAGAGTAAGGTAAGAGAAGGTCGGTTCAGCATGGTATGAATGTCAACAGGATAAAGAACAAGGGATTCTAGATTAGAGGATAATATGTACTTGAGCTGGTCACTCATAGGAACAAAATGGAATGCCAGAGTCAAAGCAGAAGTGATGGACTGAGAGAACAGGAAGGAGTGCCACAGGACTGAAGATCAAAAATGGATTGAGTTGGAACGAGGCTCAGGGAGAGATGAAGAAGAGGAGGTTATAACTTGAGAGAAACAGAAGGGTTCAAGATCATGGGAGCAGCCAGTTAAGGGTGATAAGATCCAAGGTCTGCCACCATCCAGAGTAGAATGGGTTGCCTAGTGGTTTCAACTCCTTTGTAAAGATATTCAACTGAAGGGATGAAGGGATATCATGGCTCATCCTGTTTGAATGTCAAACATGTTTGCCTAAAAGAATGTTTAATGGGAGAACTCACATGAGGCAGGTGAAGAACCTTGGAATTGATTGTGGGACAGAGAAGTCTTTGGCACAGGATCGTCTGTCATAACTATGAGCAAAGTAGAATTGCAGGAGCTCAAAAGAAGCACGAGATGCCCAAAGTTAGTGTGTCTCCCTCACTTGGGACTATTTGTGCCCAACCTGTGGCAGAGTCTTCCGAGCTCACAGTGGTCAGATCAGCCAGAGCTGGATGGATACACTGTTCAAGGACTCCGACGCTGTGGCTTCATTCTGTTCATTCTGTTTCTCTTCACTCGTGAAGGACAAAAGTCAACAAAAAATAAAGGCCAAACAATTACTTGATGGGGATGTTTCAGGGGGCAACTCTTGGTTTGAGGCACATCTGACTGAATGGCTAAGGGATGGGCTGGTCCTTCCAATTCTGTGATGTGAACATTTTATAAAGCATCAGCATAATTTTAATTTTTGTAATCCTAGTTTTTACTCCTTTTTGTTCTGGAGAGAGAATTTGTGCCTGGACAAAGAATGAATTTTCTATGTGAAGCTGAAAGACTTTGAGGGTTAGGTTTCTTTTTAGATGTAAATAATTTTCATTCGAATCTCTAAGATCTACCCTTAGCTCCTATGAGGTCTTTTGTTCCCCCTTCTTGTTTATGTGAAAGAAGAGTAGTCCTAGTGAAACCAGAATTTTTAAAAAGGGGGGGGGGGGTTGGATGACTCTGCTGTAATTACAAAAGAAGTGATCAGTTAGTCAAGGAACCCATACAGGAGCTAAAATAAAGCCTAGTTTACATTTTTATAAATAACAGGGATATTTATTACTTGAAGACTTTTTTTAGAGTTTTTTAAATTTTTCTCTGATATCTTCAACCACTGTCTGTTTCTTTGTAGTCACAGAAGTACCTTTAGGGAACCTCAAAGGCTTTGCACACATGCTTTAGGATTGAGGTAGAAGAATAGAAATTGTGAAATGGCATTCATTCCCCTAAGGGGAGGAAACTGAAATAATGAGTCATAGTTGTCAGGAGACAGTGGATTAATAAATCAATACCTGGGGTCTCCTGAAAGGAAGAATCACCTAACCTGGACGAGAAGTGTCTCTAATAATTTATCCACTAGAGGTAGCCTTACATCACAATATAATCTTTTGGCACAGCTAGGTGGTGCAGTGGATAGAGCACTGGCCCTGGAGTCAGGAGTAACTGAGTTCAAATCTGGCCTCAGACACTTAATAATTACCTAGCTGTGTGGCCTTGGGCAAGCCACTTAACCCCACTGCCCTACAAAAACTTAAAACAAAACAATACAGTCTTTTAAAACTTTGCAATCACATTTTATTTTAGACATTTCCTAAGAAAAAAATTTTCATATTCTTCATTTATCAGATTTCATCAAAATGTGCTCTGTCAAGTGTGCTTTTAAATAATAGAATCTCAGATTGGAAAGGGATCTCCAAGGAGCATATCTGAATGAAAATCTCCTTTAAAACATTCCTACATAGTTGGTGGCCATCCAAGCTTTCCAAGAAGGCCTCCAGTGAGAGAGAACCCCCTACCCGCTGGGGTAGCTGGTTGCATTTTGAATAGCTCTCATTTTGTGGAACTGGGGAGTACTAGCAACTGTGTATAGGGGGCAGTCAGAAACGTACTCCTGTAGGATATGGCACTTGATTTGAACTTTGAAGGGAGCTAAGGGATTCTTAGAGGGGACAGTGGATAGGGAAGACAATAAGCAAATGATGGGGAAAAGTTAAGATAATTTTTGGTCTTTATAATTTATAGATAGTTGGATATACCATATATATGCATATAATGAGGACTATCACAAATGTCAGTGGAGTATATAATTTTAGAGGAGGCTTTTGGAGCTTTTAATTGCATAATTGACAAAATAGATGAAGAAAGCATACATATTGAGGTTTTTGCAAGGCAATTGGGGTCACACAGCTAGGTAATTATTTGCCTGAGGCTGAATGGGTCTTCTTGACTCCAGGGCTAGTGCTCTATCCACTGCCCCACCTTGTAAAGCCAGAGGAGGGAGCCTAGATAGAAAGTTGTGCATGTGGAAGAGCCAACCAGAGAAGATAAGTGAGGGGAAATTCTATTAAATCAGCTTAGGAAGCTAGGATGGACTCCATATGTCAGAAGAGGTGGTATTTTAACCCAAGGGCAATTGAAGCAAAAATTCTCTCTATAAAATAATGGTACTTCTCTGAGGCCATCCAACTGTATTCTTAAGTGCTAAGGGGACTGGCTAAGGAAATATGAGCAAGGGTCCTGAATGAAGTAGTGGTTTTAAGCTCATGAAACTAGAACCAGGAAGGCCTTCAGAGGTCATTCAGGGTAACCTCCCCATTTTAGTTAGAAGGAAACTAAAGCTGGGAGAATTTAGACAACTCAAACAAGAGTTTGTAGGGAGCATGTTACAGAACAGCCACCTGAACTAAGGTCCAGTCTCTCATTTCACTATGGGATAATTTGGTTGGTATGGGCATTTTTCTATCAGAAGTAGGCCCATGGGGTTTTAGCATTACCTGGATATTTGCTAGTAATACCTTCAGGGGCCCCTCACCTTGCATAGGCTTGCCTTTCAAGTTCTGGTCCAGTCTCTGAGCTCTAGATTTATTGAACAACCTAGGGTTTTATGCATTTTCTGGGCATTCTCCTTTCCTTAGGATTCCTTGCAACTAACCCTACCTACTTACCTATAGAACGTAAGGAATTCTTTATAATAATATAATCTTCTATATAACTCTTTATCATTCTTTACCATGGCCAGGAATGATAAAAGAAAGTGAGTATGAGTATGCAATCTGTTTAATTTATTGCTGTTGGGCCCAAATGTTTTGTTTTTTCCTCTGCCTTTGGTTTTCATTCCCAGAAAAAAAAAAATTTTGGCCAGAAGTTATTCAAAATGAACACAAGAGGGCCACAATATCATATTTTGGTTGAATAGAGAATGAAGCTTTTGCTCAAAAGCTGAATATATAACATGATGCTAATAAACACTGTTCTAGTCTATTCTATTATAAACCTATAGAATATTTATTTTTGTCCGAAGAAGCACATAAAGCATGGAGGCCAGGTAATTGTGAAATTAATATCCAGGTCCTAAGTTTGTTGGGTCTTTTAGATTTTGATTATTTTAAATAGAACCTATTTAAGTGACTGTAAAATAACAAAATAGTATCCCATGCAAGAAGTAGAGAATAAAACCATTCAGTATCACTCATGGAAATGGGATCCACACACTGTGCTGATCAACAGCTGCCAAGATAGGTTACACTAATTAAAGGATACACGGAGATGACGGATATGGAGAATGAAGAACAGGGGTCCTGTTTTGAATTATTTAGTCATAGAATTTAATGAGATTTTGATGCTATTTATACAGTTCATTGCAAAGTAGACCCTCTTTCAATAAACCTATGACAAAAGGCATGATAGATGTGACGCTCCAGAATGAGATAAATTGATGCAAGAATTTTCTTCTTGCCCTGCCAGGTCATAAGCTTATTTTTTAGAGAAAGAGAGTAGAATCTGCCTCTACCCTGATTTATTTTGAGTCTGTGACTTTCCAGGGGATTGGATTTAAGAATTGACTTGTTGCTTCTTTGGGAACTATGTGAGTTGGAAAATAATTCAGCTTACATCAAGCAGGACTCTCAATTCTGAAAAGCACAGAATCCAGGACTTCATCCACAAAACTCGCTCACTAGATGTCTGGGGGCTGAAAAGATCCCCTGTCCAACTTGACCCTATATTTTGTTCCAGCAAGAGGCTGGCCCTATTTCTCCTAGCATTCATTCAGAGGCAGCCACATTTTTTGGCTTTTTTCCCCACTGATATTGTATTGTCTTACTTGTAGATTTTTTTTTAACTTTTTAAGTAACTGTTGCAATAGTATATTCCATTTTAGCAGTTACACAAATAACAGACTGGCAATGTCTGCAAGATAAATGCTTGTCCTACACCTACAACTGACTACTTTTCTCTCTGCCAAGAATTATGAGGCAATAGTTTGCTGTTAGTTTTCTGAAGTCATGAATGGACATTGCATTGATCAGACTTGTTAAGTCTTTTAGTGTTGTTTTCTTTTACATTACTGTGGTCAGTATGTAAATTGTTAGCCTAGTTCTACTTACTTTACATTGCATCCATTCATAAAAGTCTCCACAACACATCCACAATGCCTCTGAATCTTTTCATTTTTAACATTTTTTTGGTTTATTTTTTTTTTTGCTTTTTCAAGGCAATTGGGATTAAGTGACTTGTCCAAGGTCCCACAGCTAGGTAATTATTAAATGTCTGAGGTCAGATTTGAACTCAGGTCCTCCTGACTCCAGGGCTGGTGTTCTATCCACTGTGCCACTTAACTGCCCCATCATTTTCAATATCTTACAACATAAACATTCCATTACATTCATGTATCACAATCATTGAACTCCCAAAATGATGGGTACCAAATTTTCTTCCTGTTCTTTGCTACTACAAAAAGTGATGTTATAAAACTTTCTATATATTTTGGCCCTTTCTCACCATCTTTGAATACTTTGGGGTTTATACCTTGTTTAATTTTCTTTGGATAAAAAAGGTTAGTACAGATTATTGACTTTTTTAAAAAAAGTATAATTCCAAATTATTTTCCAGAATGATTGAACCAATTCTTAGCTCCACTGACAATGTGGAGGTAACTGGTAGCACAGTGGATAGAACCTGAGGTCTGTAGGCAAGAAGTCCTGAATTCAAATCTGGCCTTGGACATACTACCTTTGAGACCCAGGGCAAGGTGCTTTAATCTCTGTGTGCCTCAGTTTCCTCAAATGTAAAATGCAGTTAATAATAGCAACTGCCTTGCAAGGTTTTTGTGAGGATCAAATTATATGATAATTCTAAAAGTATTTCACACAGTCACTGAGACAGAGGAGGTGCTAGACAGAGACTCATTTCCCTTCTCACAGTCCTTCTACCACCCCCCTACCATTAATCCTGCGTTGTAACAAAAAAAAAATCATTTAAGCAAAACCAACTTAGAGACTCTATGATCCCATTTGATAAAGATGCCATGGTCCTCCACAACTCTACTGAGAGAAAGGAATTGTGTTTCACTGTCAGTTGTCTGGGGCCAAAACTGTTTAATACAATTCACCAACAATTGCTTTTTAGTGTGTTTATATTATTAATCATTATAGTCAGAGTATTTTGTTCTCTTGGTTCTCCTTTCTGCTTCACTTCATGAAATTCTTCTTGTGTTTCTCTAAAATCCTTATACATAGATCCATTGTCTCTTAAGGTGCAGTAATATTCCATTATGTTCATTTATCTCAATTTAATCAGCAGTTCCCCAATACTCAAGTGACAATTTTGTTTCCTTTTCTTTTTTTTTTCAACCAGGAGAATTACAGTGAGAAGATTACTATATATGCAGAATGACTTCTGGGACATTTATTTCTTTCATTTGCCTCCTTGAAGTTTCTTATATCACTGAGTCAAAAGGTATGCACAAGTTAGTGACTTCACACTGGCTGCATTTCTGAGACTCATTTTTGAGTTCCCTCTCCATTGCTCATTTAGTTATTAAACAGTGAATTGTCCTCATGGAGCTAAACTGAACAGGGCTGAAAGACTGTATAATATCTAAATGAAATGAACCCCATATAGTCTCTGTGGCATTGACTTTCAATATTGTCAGTTTGGTGAAAACACTATAAAAGAAATGCATGTGCAATGGAGCAAAAGTTTAGGGAGGCAAAGTTTGGAGAAAAGATCCAATGGAAAGTATGACTAAGAAGGAGTGAAATGGAGCATTCACAAAATAATAGAAAGTGGTTTAGAGAAATGGATCAAGTGAAAGGCAGAGGCAGCTATGTAATCAGTTAAAATCTTGTTAAACTATAAAGAATAGCAACAATTGATTTTAAAGATAAGATTAAATTGCCAAGAACTTCTGACTAACAGCACTTTTTCAAATGTTGCTTCATAATGGAAAAAGAATAAGTATATGACTAGATATTTATAATACCCCAATTTTCTGAGTGTGGAATTTAGAAATGAAGGGGAAATCCATCTCTCTTTAATCAGAGTTAGGGGCTGGGATAGGGAGAAAGATTTACTTGTTGAGGTTAATGAACCTCAGACTTAATAGCAGAACTGTGAATTAATGGATAATATGAGGTTAAGGAGGGCAGCTAGGTGATACAATGGATAGAATGCTGGGAATGGAGAGAAAAAGACATCTTCCTGAGTTCAAATATGACTTCAGACACTTACTTGCTGTGTGACCTTGGGCAAGTCACTTAACCTCTGTTTGCTTCAGTACTTCCTCTGTAAATGAACTGGAGAAGGAAATGGCAAATCACTGCAGTACCATTGCCAAGACCCCCCCCCCCCCCCCAGAACTGTGAAGTTTGAACAAAGAATTAGCTCCATAAGATTTTTTTTTTTTTAGTTTTTGCAAGGCAGTGGGGTTAAGTGGCTTGCCCAAGGTCGCACAGCTAAGGTGATTATTAAGTGTCTGAGGTGGGATTTGAATTCAGGTACTTATGATTCCAGGGCCAGTGCTCTATCCACTGTGCCACCTAGCTGCCCCCTCCATAAGATTTTAATGTGACGTTCATGGCAAGTCTACATAGACAAAAACCACTTAATGTAATTCATTTTACTGTTTCCTATTCTCCATTTCAATTTTTTTTCTTCAAACTAAATGTGGACCCAGTGCTAGGCAAAGTAAGCCTTCACCTCAGGAGAAGTTTGCAGGACTTAGATGAGGAACACTTACCTATTTTGATGCATTTCTGATCTTGTTGATGTGGGTGGTCTCCTTAGTAGTAGAGATGCCAATTCATCTGTCTTCTCATCAGGTGGAACTCTTTATCTTTATTTCCTTAGTCCTCTACAGGGACACCCAGTATGTTTGATATTATGTGAGTATCTCTGCAACAGGCAAGCTGTCTTATCTGTTATCTCTCTTTCTTGTTTATATGACCTCCTTTTTCTTGTTATGGATCTCTCTGTTAACATCTTTTGTACTCACAATTTAATTATTGGTAATAGATTGCTCACTGTGTGGATCTTCAGTTCCTTTCGGGTGACCCACAATTTTGATTGCTCAGAGACTGGTATTTGTGGTTCAAAGCCCTATAGTATTTTTTTTTCTTTTTAGCCTTATCTTCTCTCTCTTTTTTTTTTTAAGGTTTTTGCAAGGCAATGGGGTTAAGTGGCTTGCCCAAGGCCACACAGCTAGGTAATTATTAAGTACCTGAGGCCGGATTTGAACTCAGGTACTCCTGACTCCAGGGCCGGTGCTCTATCCACTGCGCCACCTAGCTGCTCCTATCCTCTCATTTTTTATTTTTATTTTTTATTTTTTTCTTTAGAAAGATTTTATTAATTTTGAGTTTTATAATTTCCCCCCCATTCTTACTCCCCCCCCACAGAAAGCATTCTGTTAGTCTTTACATTGTTTCTATGGTATATATTGATCACAGTTGAATGTGATAAGAGAGAAATCACATCCTTAAGGGTGAAAAAGTATAAGAGATCGCAAAATTACATAATAAGATAACAGGTTTTTTTCCCCCCTAAATTGAAGATAACAGTCCTTGGTCTTTGGTCAAACTCCACAGTTCTTTCTCTGGATACAGATGGTATTCTCCATCATAGATACCCCAAAATTGTCCCTGGTTGTTGCACTGAAAGAATGAGCAAGCTCATCAAGGTTGATCATTGCCCCCATGTTACTGTTAGGGTGTACAGTATTTTTCTGGTTCTGCTCATCTCACTCAGCATCAGTTCATACAAATCCCTCCAGGCTTCCCTGAATTCCCATCCTTCCTGGTTTCTAACAGAACAATAGTGTTCCATGACATACATATACCACAGTTTGCTAAGCCATTCCCCAATTGAAGGACATTCTTTCCCACCACAAACAGGGCTGCTATGAATATTTTTGTACAAGTGTTTTTACCCTTTTTCAGCATGTCTTCAGGGTATAGACCCAGTAGTGGTATTGCTGGATCAAAGGGTATGCACATTTTTGTTGCCCTTTGGGCATAATTCCAAATTGCTCTCCAGAAAGGTTGGATGATTCACAGCTCCACCAACAATGTCTTAGTGTCCCAGATTTCCCACAACCCTTCCAACATGTATCATTGTCCTTTCTGGTCATATTGGCCAGTCTGAGAAGTGTGAGGTGGTGCTTCAGAGATGCTTTAATTTGCATTTCTCTAATAAATCATGATTTAGAGCAATTTTTCTTTTTTTTGAATTATAAAGATTTTATTTAGAGTTTTACAATTTTTCCCCTAATCTTACTTCCCTCTCCCCACCCTCCACAGAAGGCAATTTGCCAGTCTTTACATTGTTTCCATGGTATACATTGATCCAAATTGAATGTGATGAGAGAGAAATCATATCCTTAAGGAAGAAACATAAAGTATAAGAGACAGCAAGATCAGACAATAAGATATCAGTTTTTTTTTCTAAATTAAAGGTAATCGTCCTTGGTCTTTGTTCAAATTCCACAGTTCTTTCTCTAGATACAGATGGTATTCTCCATTGCAAAGAGCCCCAAATTGTCCCTGATTGTTGCACTGATGGAATGAGCAAGTCCATCAAGGCTGATCATCACCCCCAAATATATTCTCTCTAATAGAGTTACAATTCTGGAGAGTTATAAGAGTCTTTCTCCCAGGAGGGGATATAGTCAGTTTCATCTTATTGGATAGCAGTTTTTTTTCTTTACCTTTTCATACGTCTCTTGAACCTACTGTTTGATGTCCAAATCTTCTATTAAGCTCTGCTTTTTTCATCAGGAAACACTGGAAATCTCCCATTTTGTTAAATGTCCTTCTTTTGGGGGCAGCTAGGTGGCACAGTGGATAGAGTACTGGCCCTGGAGTCAGGAATACCTGAGTTCAAATCTAGCGTCGGACACTTAAGAATTATCTAGCTGTGTGGCCTTGGGCAAGCCACTTAACCCCATTGCCTTGCCAAAAAAAAAACCCAAAACCTAAAAATGTCCTTCTTTTCCCTAGAAGAGAAGGTTTAGCTTTGCCAGATAGTGAAGAATCCACTATTGCTGCATTCCAATCTCCCTTGCTGTTCAGAATATCTTATTCCAGGCCCTTTGAGCCCTTAATGTTGATGCATCCAGTTCCCATATAAACCTTACTGTGGTTCCTTGGTATCTAAATTGTTTCTTTCTGGCTGCTTGCAGGATTTTCTCTTTTATCTGATAGTTCTGGAATTTGGCCACAACATTCCTTGGTGTTTTCATTTTAGGATCTCTTTCCAAAGGGGATCTATGTATTCTTTCATAAAGATTTTGCCCTCTGGTTCCATCATATCAGAGCAGTTTTCCATCACTAAATTCTGTAATATTAAGTCCAGGCTTTTTTTCTCTTCAATGTTTTCAGGAAGATATATATAATTCTCAGGTTGTTTCTCCTCATTTTATTCTCAAGGTCAGTGGTTTTGCTCATGAGGTATTTTACATTTTCTTCTATGTTTTTTTTATTTTTTGGTTTTGTTTAACAGACTCTTGATGAAGTCGTTAGTTTCCACAGACTCCATTCTTTTTTTAAGAGAAGAATTTTCTTCATTTACCTTTTGCAGCTCCTTTTCCAATTTGTCAATTCTATTTTTGAGAGTTTTCCATTTGACCAATTGAGGTTTTGAGAGAATTATTTTCTTTTTGCATTTGCCCAATTGAGGATATGAGAGAATTATTCTCATTGTCTATTTGTCCAATTGTATTTTCCAATGATCTGTTTTCTTGTTTCAAGGTGGTAATTGTCTCTCCCAAATTTTCCAATGGATTTTTAAACTCCTTCCTGATTTTTGTTTGCAAGGGAATGGGGTTAAGTGGCTTGCCCAAGGCCACACAGCTAGATAATTCTTAAGTGTCTGAGGCCAGATTTGAACTCAGGTATTCCTGATTACAGGGCAGGTGCTCTATCCACTGTGCCACCTAGCCGCCCCACCTTCCTGATTTCTTCAAGGAAGTCTTTCTGTGCTGGAGACCAGGTCATGTTCTCAGAGATAGTAGGTCTCTCTGAGTTAGGGTCTTTTTCTTCTAGGTATTTTTTTATGGACCCTCCTTTTCTCTGACCTTTTTTCATTTTCCTAAAACCCTATGTTGATAAGGGGCTGGTTCACAGAGGTTTAGTGTTGAGATCTCTAGAGGCTTTACTCACTGGGTTTAGTAACTCCAAGTGGGCAAGCCAGTAGGCTGTTTTGGTTGCTTTCTCTGGAGTGTCTGTGAACTTAATTTGAGGCCCTCTCCCTTAGCCTGGAGTGGGTGGATGAAGCTGTTAAGTACCTTTTTCTTTGCCTAATGGTGGGTTTTAACCTAGGGCAAGGTAATTGCTCTCCCTATTCACAACTGAGGGAGGTCTGTTGTTCTTAGCCTGGGGCAGAGGTGGGTTGTAATTATGTTTGTTCTGGGAAGAGGCTTCAACTGAAATGAAGGTATTACTGCAGCTCTCCAGCACTGGAACTCACCCTCCAACTCTGCAGGCAAGCTCCAGATTGTTAGCAACCTAGTTGCCCCTGTGGCCAGTCAGGCTTGCCCTGCTTTTAGGCTCTAATCCACCCCACTGATCAAGCTAGTGGAGTTCTCTGACTCTCCCCTAGGCTGTGATTAGGCTAGTGGAGCTCTCAGGCTCTGACCCTGTCCTGTGCTCCAGACAGAGTCCACCCTCTGTGCCCAGACCTACCCATGATCCCAGAAGACAAATCTTGAGGTAGATCTTCTTCTCCTAGTTTCTCTTTCTGGGTTTTGTAGATTGGATTTCTGGGTTTTTTTTTTAGTTTTTTTTGCAAGGCAAACAGTGGCTTGCCCAAGGCCACACAGCTAGGTAATTATTAAGTGTCTAAAACCAGATTTGAACCCAGGTACTCCTGACTCCAGGGCTGGTGCTTTATCCGCTATGCCACCTAGCTGTCCCGATTGGATTTCTGTTAAGAGGTTTGTTTCATATTATATATGAGGGAAGATCAGGAGAGAAGATCAGGAGATCCTCACTGTGCCTGCCTTCTCTCCTCCATCTTGGCCAGAAGTTTCTATAGTATTCCTTGAAGAATATTTAATTGATCAACCAGCATGAAAGGTTTCAGGCAGAAATTTGGGATCATCAAAAGCTCAATGCAATTTCCATATTGCAGTCTAGCTTGAGTGATTCCTCTTATTCAATTCTGGGCCCTATTTATTATCCATCTACAGGCTCTAACTACAGTATACATATTGGAATATCTTAGGGCACTTCCCCTCCATAGAATCAACTCTTCAGTACCTCTAAGTTTAATGTCTCCAGAATATACTGCCTCTGAGTACTTGAGTTTGGTCTAGGGACTTCCATTTTTTTATTTCATTAGTACCATTTCTACCTCTTCACATAGCACATTGAGTCATGTGATGTTAGAGTCCAAATTTGGAAGTTCCACTTTCATTGATGGAGAAGACAATTTATTATAGAAATCTTGACAATTCATTTTTTTCTTCTTCTAGGCTTCATTTTGGGGATCATAGATTTAGAATTGAAAGGGGCCCTTAGAGGTCATCTAGTTCAATCTGATTTTGTAGATGAGTAAACTGAGGCCCAAGAAAGTGGATTGACATGCCCAAAATCAAATAATTTGATTTAATTGGATAGCACACCAAGCTTGCTATAGGTTTTTTCCCAAAACCACTCACTATCATTTTATGAGGGAACACTACTTGCAATCATCTAGCACCTTCATTTCTATACCTGGCCAGGAGATCAAGTATTCCTGGCCTAAGGTGGCTTCTCCTTATTGTGATCTCCTTATATTAACTGGCATTTTTTTCCTTCATCAGTTTCCTACTTCTTACCATCAATCTCCACTTTAAGTAAGTCAGATTGGAGCTCTTTTGCTTGCATGTCATATCTAATAACATATTTTTTCTTTTTTTGATTTTTGCTCCAACAAAGCAGAGATCTGTACAGAGGCAGTAGATTTAAAAATGACTTTGACATCAGTAATCTGTCATTTCCTGATGTCATTTATAAGTCAGTGTTAACTTCATATTTTTGTGATGTGATTCAGTGCTTGCCATCTCTGAAGACTGAAAAAAGGTATTCATGAAGTTAAAGTTTCTGTCCAGTCTATAAGCAACTGGTCTCTTCTTTTTTTTAATCCAGCCCTATTTTTCATCATATGAATCAAAGTCACTGACAAAGTATATACTGATTTAATTTGAAAAGTATTCTTGATCCCTTTGTACAATATCCTGACCTCTTTATTCTGTGCAATGGATATATACATAGACCCTATTTGTTTTTGATTTGGTCTTTTTACTTATGCCCAGCTTTAATGCTACAATAAGTGACCATTACCCTGTGAAATGTTTCATCTTGCCTTCAGCCACAGAATGAAACCAATTTCTTTATTTACCTCTCTAAGGAAAATCTGTAAGCTATCCTTTCACTTAGCTACAATTTCCTTATATCTCCAGGTTTCATTTAAAATAAGAACATATACATTGATGTGATTCAGTCTTTCCAGTACTTTGTAGACTTGGCAGTCATTAAGCAAGGATCTCACATTTAGAGAATTTGTAATAATAAATAATATTTATTGACATGTGCTTTAAAGTATTTTACATGTATTATCTCATTTGAGCCAATACAACAACCCAGTGTGGTAGACTATTCTCTTATTTTCTGCAGGTAAGGAAATTGAGGCTAAGAAGTTAAATGACTTGTCCTTGGCCACATAGGTGGTCTGTGTCAGAGGTGACATGTGAACCCAGGTCTTCCCGACTCCAAGTTCAGTACTCCATTGATCATTGCTTTAACATGGTTAAGTTATTCTTCATAGATGGTCTGAAAACTGTAATTCTGAGCATTTTCTTTACCCTTTTCTACTCATTGCAGAATCAGAATGAGTCCCTGTGGGACTGAGGACCATTTTCTTTTTTTTCTTTATTTAATGCATTGCCAGAATGAAAGAATCCATCACCAAGTGGCCAACCTCCTGGCAAAGACATTCTCCAGACTTTGGAACCAAGAAGACCTGAGTGTGATTTGGCCTAACTGTGTAATTCCAGGGTAAGATTTTTTTTCTTTTCTCAGTTTCCTCATCTGTAAAACAGGTATAATAGCACTCTCACATTTATCTGTAACCTTTCATTGTGAAGTTTAGATGGCCAAGAACTTTCCAAGGTCAGTGGGATACGTTTTCTAACAGGACCTTGAGTGCAATCCTGCCAAGATTTAAAAAATGCTTTCCCTGTTATCCATTAAATCCTGGTAAGATGAAATTCATCTGGCCACAATTTATAAATACTCAGTCTTTTAATTCCAGAAATTTTTGCTCTTGATGACATGTATGTATTCTATTGAGGCAGCCATGTGGCTCAGTAGATAGAATGTTGACCCTGGAGTCAGGAAGATGTGAATTCAAAATTAGCCTCAGATATTAGGTGTGTGACCCTGGGCAAGTCAATTAACTCTGCTTGCCTCAGTTTCCTCTTTTGTAAACTGAGCTAGAGAAGGAAATGGTAAAGTATTCCAGTATCTTTGCCAAGAAAATCCCAAATGAGGGACATGACTTAATGGTCGAACAACAACAAAAATATTTGTAAAGTACAATAGAAAATATTATTGCTGGAGGCAGATCCAAGATGGCAGGGCCAAGATGGCAGAGAGAAACCAGGAACTTCCCTGAACTCTTCCTAACTTTCCTCAAAAACCACATCAATCAAGCCTCTAAATGGATTCTGGAGTGACAAAACCCACAAAAAGACAGAGTGGACCAATTTTTCAGTTTAAGATATCTTAGAAAGACTTCTGGAACAGTCTGTCTAACTCAGGTGTAGGGGAAGCGTGATCCAGCACAGCAGGTGGGAACGGGGTTTAAGGGGGAAAAGGCAGCAGGAGGTGCTTTGCCACAGTACAGGTCAGCAACCGAGGATCCTGAGTCCAAGCTCGACAGGCCAGTGGCACAGCCCAGCTGTGAAGTCTCTAGCCCAGTGCAGAAGGCAGATTGTGAGCCCCAGAACCCCTGTGCAGCAGGCATGACTAGACTGGCCAACCCCAGCACAGTGGGTAAGCTGTTAACACCTGAGGCCCCAGGGCAGGCACCTGCCCCAGACACAAGAAGCTTGGGACAGTGCTCCCTGTGGCCCAGGAATAGAGTGCAACCTTAGAAATCTTGATCTAGGCTAAAAAAATTAGTAAGAAACAGAAAAAAAGCCTTAACCATAGAAAGGTACTGTAGTGAACAGAAGAGGACAGTGGGAAAAGACCTAGATATGAAGCCCCAGAGAGGAATATGAATTGGTCTCAAACCCAAACAGTCCCCTTAGAAATACTGAAAAAAAAATTTTTTTAAATCATGTAGAAAAAAATGGGAAAAGAGAAAACGACCAAATGGATAAAAACATTTATAGCAGCTCTTTTGATAGTGGAAAATAGTGGAAATTGAGAGGGTGCTAAACAAATTGTGGTAGGTGAATGTGATGGATATCAATTCTGTAAGAAATCATGAAGAGCCAGGTTTCAGAAGAGCCTTGAGAGACTTGGATGAATTGATGCTGAATGAAATGAATCGAACTACACACATTAACAGCAACATTGTGGGTTGATCAACTTAGGTCCTCTCAGTAGTTTAAGGACAATTCTAAAAGACTTGATAGAAAATACCATTTACATCCAAAGGAAAAAAAAAACTATGGAGTCTGTATGCAGATCAAAGTATATGATTTTCACTTGTTAAAACTTGTTTTGTTTTGTTTTTTTCTCATGGTCTTTTCCCCCTTTAGTTCTGATTCTTCATCATAACAACACTAATATGGCAATATGTTACACATGATTATTCATGTATAACCTCAGATTACTTGCTGTCATAGGGAGGGGAAGGAAAGGGAGAGAGAGATAAAAAATGTGGAACTCAAAAATTTACAAAAAAGATGAATGTTGAAAACTAACTTTTCATGTAACTGAAAAAATAAAATTAAATATCATTCAAAAAAAGAGTATACTTAGAGAGGATGTGAGGGGGGGTCATAAATTGATTTTGATGTGATATTTAAAAAACTAAAGCATTTAAATAAAAGACTTGTACTGGAAAAAGAAGAAAGGGGGAGGCAGAATAGGATAAATTATATCATAGGAAGAGACACAAAGGACCTTTTACAGTAGAAGGAAAGAAAGGAGTGAAAATTGCTTGAATCTTACTTGCATCAGATTTGGCTCAAGGACGGAATAACATATTCATTCAGATGAGTTTAGGAAATTTATCTTATCCTACAGGGAACTGGGAAGGGGAAGGATGGGCTGAAAGAAGGGAGGGCAGAAAAGAGGGTTAAAGTAGCAGGGGAAAGGGGAAAGAAAAGGAAATGAGGCTGTTACAAGGGAAGGGAGACAGAGAAAAGTACAAGTGGGAGGAAAACTGTAATTATAACTGTGAATGGGATGAATGATCTTATAAAAAGGAAGTGAATAACAGAGTAGATTAAAAACTAAAATTCTACAATATGTTGTTTACAAAAACATTTTTGAAGCAGAGAAATATATGCAGAGTAAGGGTAAAAGACAGGCGCAGAATATATCATTCTTCAGCTAAAGTGAAAAAAAGCAGGAATAGCAATCCTTATTTCATATAAAGCAAAAGCAAAAATACTCATTTAAAAGGGATGAGGAAGGAAACTCTATTTTTCTAAAGGTACCTTAAACAATGAAGTAATATCACTACTAAACATATATGCACTAAGTGATGCAGCATCCAAATTCTTAGAAAAGTTAAATGAATTACAGGAAGACATAGCAAAACTATACTAGTGGTTGATCTCAACCTCCCTCTCTCAGAATTAGACAAATCTAACCACTAAATAAACAAGAAGGAAGTTAAAAATGTGAATGGAATTTTAGAAAAGTTAGATGTGATAGACCCATGGAGAAAATCATGGGGATAGAAAGGAATATATATCTTTTTTTTTTCAGTGGTACATGGCATCTCCATAAAAACTGCCCATGCGTTGGACATTAAAACCTCACAATCAAATGCAGAAAGGTAAAAATATTAAATGAATCCTTTTCAGATCATGATGCAATAAAAATTATGTGTTAAAAAGAACCATTGAAAGACAGACTAAAAATTAAATGGAAAATAACCTTTAAAAAATGAGAGGGCCAAACAATAAACTATAGAAATAATCTATAATTTCATCTATGACAATGAAAATAATGAGATAACATACCAAAATGTGTGGGATGCAGTCAAAGCAGTTGTTAGGGGAACTTTGATTTCTCTAAATGCTCACATGAATAATATAGAGAAAGAGAATTAGGCATGTAACTAAAAAAGCTAGAAAGAAGAACAAATTTAGAATCCCCAATTTAATACCAAATAAGAAATTCTTGAGACAGTAGATTTAATGAGGACTCCTATTTGGAATCTAATTTGTATCATTTGATCTGTGATAAAACTCTAAGCTCTGTAAATTGAGTCCCAGAACTATAATGGTAAGATGGTAAAATCATTTGCACCACCATAGGAAGCTTGCTAGAGGCCCTCTACCCATATTTTTCCTTCTCTATGACCAAGCCCCATTTGGCAAAGATGACTCAATTGCATGGAAAGTCCTACTTTATTTTTGTACCTTTGAACCAAGCAAGTAACCATATTATGGCCACCTAGTCAGGATGTAGAAGTGACTTATTCATCTTATAATTAGCTTATGACCACTCAGTTAGTGGAGGTGCCCCATGCTTCAACCAATCTATGGTACACCTGCTAATATGTCATTTTTGACCCTCAAGAGCAAGGTCTGCCAACCAATGAGATTCTATATTTCAGATGCCTCTTTTGCATTTTGAGTACAAAACTTTATAAAAACAATTACCCGGGGCGGCTAGGTGGCGTAGTGGATAAAGCACCAGCCCTGGAGTCAGGAGTACCTGAGTTCAAATCCAGCCTCAGACACTTAATAATTACCTAGCTGTGTGGCCTTGGGCAAGCCACTTAACCCCCTTTGCCTTGAAAAAGCCAAAAAAAAACCCCTATTACCCAAAAGAAGAGGGCATCTCAGCTCACAAAGATCTGAGATTCACATCATTAGAAAGGATCATGAACCCTTCACTAAGTTGCCATTGGTTCAGATCTCTGCCTCAGTCTCTTTTATTTTAGACATGGCAATTTTAATCTCTATATTCTGTAAATCAAAGGAAAAATTAATAAAATTGAAACTAAGAAAAAACCCCCCAATTACCAGTATCAAATAAGGTGGAAATTAAAGTAATAATTTGAAGCTATTTTGTCCAACTGTATGCCAATAAATCTTGACAATCTAAGTGGAATGAATGAATATTTCCAAAAATATAAATTATCACAGATTAACTGAAGAGGAAATAAAATACTTAAATAGACCATTTCAGAAAAAAAATTTCAACAGGCTGTGGATGAACTCCCTAAGGAAAAAAATCTCCAGGGCCAGATAGACTTAAAAGTGAATTCTGCCAAGCATTTAAAGAACAATTATTTGAAAAAAAATGGGCAAAGAAAGAGTTTTGCCAAATTTTTTCCTTTTATGACACCAATATGGTGCTAACACCTAAACCAAGAAGAACCAAAACAGAGAAAGGTATAGACCAATTTCTCTAATGATAAATGATGCAAAAATTTTAAATAAAATATTAGCAAAGAGATTATAGCAGTTTATTACTAGAATAATATACTGTGATCAGGTAGGATTTATGCCAGAAATGCAGAGATGGTTCAATATTAGGGAAACAATCAGCATAATTGATCAAATCAAAAACAGTACTAACAGAAATTATATGATTATCCCAATAGATGCTGAAAAAACTTTTAACAAAATACAGCACCCACTAGAGAGCATTGGAATAAGTGGAGTTTTCCTTAAAATGAGAATCAGTGTCTATCTAAAACCATCAGCAAGCATTACATGTAATGCGAATAAACTAACAGCATTTCCAAAATGATCAGGGGTAAAACAAGGATGCCTATTATCACCATTAATTATTCACTATTGTATTAAAAAATGTTAGCTTTAGCAATACAAGAAGAAAGAGAAATTGAAGGAATTAGAAGTTAATTAAATTCTCATTCCTTGCCGATGATATGATAGTATATTTAGAGAATACTAAAAAAATCAGCTAAAGTATTTGAAGCAATTAACAACTTTAGGCAGAGTTGCAAGATATAAAATAATCTCACATATATCATCAGCATTTCTATATATTACCAGCAAAGCCTAGCAACAAGAGATTGAAAGATAAAGTCAGATCTAAATAACTGAAAAAATGTCAATGGCTCATGGATAGGTATAGCTAATATAATAAAAATGATAATTCTATCCAAATTAAATTACTTATTCAGTGCCATATCAATCAAACCACCAACACATTATTTTATAGAGCTAGGAAAATGTCAAAACAAAATTCTTCTGGAAGAAGAAGAAAAGATCAAAAACACTTTTAAAGGGATTTAATGGAAAAAAAACTGCAAAGGAAGGTAGTCTAGCCATAGCATATCTAAAACTATATAAAGAAGCAGTCATCACAATTGGTTTGCTGGCTAAGAAATAGAATTATGGATCACAGGAATAGATTAGGCACCAAAAAAAAAAAAACCCCAGTAGTAAATGACTATAGTAATCTTGTGTTTGATAAACTCAAAGACTCTAGCTTCTAGGATTAAAAACTCACTGGGAGTTCTGCTGGAAAAATTAGAAGATAGTATGGCAAAAACTAAACATAGATTACCATTTCACATCCTGTATATAAAGATAAAGTTGAAATGGGTACAGAATTTGGACATAAAAGGTGATACTACAAGCCAATTAGGATAATAAGGAATAGTTTATCATTCAGATCTATGGAGAGGGGATAAGTTTATGACCAAAGGAGACAGAAAACTTTATAAAATATAAAAATGAATAACTTCAATTTCATTAAAAAGGTTTTGCATAAAAGAATTGGGGAAAAAACCATGAGGAATGGAGCTGCTAGGTGGCTTAGGCAAGCCACTTAACCCCATTTGCCTTGCAAAAAAAAAAATGAAGAAGAGAAAAAACATAAAGCAATTTTATTTTTATTTATTTATTTTAGGTTTTTGCAAGGCAAATGGGGTTAAGTGGCTTGCCTAAGGCCACACAGCTAGGTAATTATTAAGTGTCTGAGGTCAGATTTGAACTCAGGTACTCCTGATTCTAGGGCCGATGCTCTATCCACTGCACCACCTAGCCGCCCCCATAAAACAATTTTAAAAAGTGAAAATAATATGCTTTGGTCTGCATTCAGACTCCATAGTATTTTCTCTGAATGTGGATGACTTTGTCCATCACGAGTCTTTTAGAATTGTCTTTGCTCATTGAACTGTTGGGAGGAGCTAAGTCTATTTGAGTTGATCATCTCACAATGTTGTTGTTAATGTGTTTAATGTGTTTAATGCTGTGATCCAGCAATGTCTCTCCTAAATCTATATTCCAAAGAGATCATAAAAAAAGGGAAACCCCATATGTATAAAAGTATAGTAGCTCTTTTTGTAGTGACAAAAAACTAGAAATTGAGGGATTTGGGGATTGTGAACAAAGTGAGCAAAGGAAAAATGTCTTTCAGGTGAATGATTTCTGAAACTTAACAAAAAAAGGACAAACTATCAATAATAAAGACCTGATTATAAGTTAAGTAGACACTAGAGATAAATTCAGTTTGGCAAGAGTAGCTTATTATTGAATATCATTTGGAGGATAGCATTAACAAAAAAATCTACGTTTCATCAAAAAAATAAAGAAAGCATCTCATTTGGTCATTTGGGCAATGGCCAAACAAATTTTGGTATATGAATGTGATGAAATACTATTGTACTGTAAGAATTTAAAGGTGGCAGCTGGGTGGCTTAGTGGATAGACCACTGGCCCTGGAGTCAGTTCAAATCAGGCCTCAGACATTTATTTAGCTAGCTATGTGATCTTGACTTACCCTAACCATATTATTTTTACTTTTTATAATTTATTTTATCTTTTTTCTTTCTCATGTTTTCCCCCCTATTTTTCTGATTCTTCTTTCACAACACAACTAATATGAAATATGTTTAATGTGATTGATTGTACATGTATAAACCTATATCAGATTACTCATTGTCAAGGGGCTATGGGAGAGAGAGAGAGAGAGAGAGAGAGGAAAGAGGTAGAAAAATATGAAACTCAAAATTTTATCAATAAATGAATGTTGGGGGGAAGCTAGGTGGAGCAGTGGATAGAGCATCTGCCCTGGAGTCAGGAGTACCAGAGTTCAAATCCAGCCTCAGACATTTAATGATTGCCTAGCTGTGACTTAACCCCATTTACCTTGCAAAAACCTTAAAAACAAAAAAAAAGAATGTTGTAAACTATCTTTACATGTAATTGGGAATAAAATATGTATATTTTAAAAAATATTAAAAAAACATTCTCTGGAGTTAGAAGATCTGTGTTGTGATCCCATCGTTGATGCCTACTGCCGGTGTCTTTGGTAAATCATTGAATCCTTTCAGAACTCAATTTCCTCATCTTTAAATTGAGGGGGTTGCTGTAGCTAGTCACTGGGGTCCTCTTTCCAGTTCTAGATCAAGGTTCAATTGCATGTGCTACAATAAATACTCAAAATCTCCACAGGATAATTACAAACCAACAGGATACAATTTTCAAACATTACCAAGGTCTAAAAGTGCTCAAATGCTTTCTTCTAGTTCTTCTCCTTGCCTGGTGTGGTTGACTAATAATATTCAACATCATGTGATTCAGGTCTTCCCAGAAAAGACTGACAGTTCCCTCCTGTTAGCAGATAGGCAACTCTCCTAAGATTCCCATGAAACTGTTCCAGCAGCTCTTATAAATCTAATTTGTTTTCGGGATAGACACTTGATTCCCATTCACGTTACCTAATCTTTGCTGTCAGCTTAAACAACCTTAAAAAAAGTTAAAGGAAGCAAATTTTTGATGACACTGAATTGAGAAAGAATTTTTATGGTTCCCTTCTGTACTACAAAAAGCTATGAAAGGGATATTCATCACAACCCAATTCTGCCAGACTAAGTGTGTGTGAAGAATCATGGAAATTAGCAGAATGGCCAGGGAGATAAGATGGTACAGGATAACAACCAGCAGCAGGAAGAGTAAGAAGGCATGGTTTGGCTTGCTTCTTCCAGCCTCCCATCTAGAAGGATGGGCCTTCCTCTGGCTCTTCCTTAAAGTAGGTGCAGCTCCACGGGCTTCACCATGTGGCCTGGTTAACCCAAGCCTCAAGACTGCCTGCCATTTTCTCTTTCTTTCTCTCTATCTCTCTTTTCCTTTCCAAACTTTAGCTGAGCCTGCCAGCTGACCTGCCAGGATTAATTAGTAATCCCTGTGGTCTTTTCCTTAAACTCTTAACTTTCCTATCACTTTCTTATGTGTTGTAACTTCTTTTAATAAATCCCTTAAAAAAAAAGAATGCATGAATTTGGAATTACGCCCAAAGAGCAACAGAAATGTGTATACTCTTTGATCCAGCAATACCACTACTGGGTCTGTACTCTGAAGAGATTATGAAAAAAAGGGTAAAAACATCACTAGTACAAAAAAATATTCATAGCAGCCCTGTTTGTGGTGGCAAAGAATTGGAAATTAAGTAAATGTCCTTCAGCTGGGGAATGGCTTAACAAACTGTGGTATATGTATGTCATGGAATACTATTTTTCTATTAGAAACCAGGAGGGATAGGAATTCAGGGAAGCCTGGAGGGATCTGCATGAACCGATGCTCAGTGAGATGAGCAGAACCAGAAAAACATTATACATTCTAACAGTAACATGGGGGCAATGATTAACCTCGATGGACTTGCTCATTCCATCAGTGCAACAATCAGGGACAATTTTGGTCTATTTGTGATGGAGAATACCACATCTGTATCCAGAGAAAGAATTGTGGAGTTTGAACAAAGACCAAAGACCTTTAATTTAGGAGGAAAAGAAATTATCTTATGTAATTTTGTTATCTCTCATACTATATTTTTTTCCTTTAAGGATATGATTTCTCTCTCATCACATTCAACTTAGGTCACTGTATACCATGAAAACAATGGGTGGGGGGAGGGAAGCAAGATTAGGGGACTACTGTGTGGCAATTAAAGATGTAGTAATTCCTTGTGAGAAAGTGGATAGGTGAGGTGAGGTGGATAGGGAAGCCAGTCTAGGAGAAGTTAAAAACAGCAACAAAACTGCAACAGATCCGATGATAGTTTGAGCCTAAATGGGAATATATGAAGGCACAGTCTGATTTATGACACCTTGATAGTGAGTATACATGAAGCTATTTCATGAGATTGGGAGGTATGGTTTCAGGGATGAAAGCCTCAGAAAAATGATCTTTGACTTTGTCCTGCTTCATTTTCATTTTCAGTTTTCTCAAATATTTTCCTGGTATTTTAAAAGTTGAAAACCAGGACTCTACCAACAGGAATTTAACATATTTTTGCTAGTGGAGCAATACTCAGAACTACCTACATCCTACACCAGACAAAGCTTGTTACCTTTCAGGTACAGTCACATTTTCTCCTTGTCAACATGGGGTATATCTAAATGCCATTCTTTCTTTTTTTTTTTTTGATGAAATGTAGATAATCACCAGCACTAGAATATCCTCTAAATGATATTCAACAATGAGCTACTGCTGCCAAACTGGACTTATCTCTAGTTTCGAGTTAATTTATAATCCAGACCTTTATTATTGTTAGTTTTTTGACTTTTTTTGTTGTTTGAGAAATTATTCACCTGAAAGACATTTTTTCTTTGTTCACTTGCTGCAAAATCTTATTTTTTTTTTGGCCAAATCTTATTTAATGAAGCCAGGAGACCTAACATTGCCAACCACTGAGACCTGCCTGAAGGCTCTAATTCCTTTCTCAAAGAAAGTATATACTTGGAGTGCTGTCCAATAAACTTTTTTTTCAATAAAAGAAAGATGTAATTTATTTTGAATTTTACAATTTCCCCCCCAATCTTGCTTCCTTCCCCCCACCCCCCCACAGAAGGCAGTATGTTAGTCTTTACATTGCTTCCATGGTATACACTGATTTAAGTTGAATGTGATGAGAGAGAAATCATATCCTTAAGGAAGAAAAATAAAGTATAAGAGATAGCAAAATTACATAGTAAGATAATAGTTTTTTAATAATGAACTTTTATACTATTAATTCAGTCATCATTTCATTAATGTCTGACTCTTTGGAGTTTTCTTGGCAAAGATAATGAAGTGGTTTGCCATTTCCTTCTCCAGCTCACTTTACAGATTAAGAACTGAGGCAAACAGAGGCACACAGACTTGCCCAGGATCATACAGCTAGTAAATATTTAAAGTCAGAACCTTCCTGATTCCAAGCCCAGTGTTCCATCCACTGTTCATTTAGCTTCCATCATATTAAGATAGGAAGATCTTGGAATCTCACTGCTTTTGAAAATGGATAAAAAGCCAGAAAGTTTTCTTTTTTAGTGGTTTCAGAGTACCAAGGGGTGCTCAGATGATTAAATTTTATACACCAAGTTGACATTGTAGTTGCCATGTCTGTAATGATTCTTTTCTTCTCTAGTGGAAGAGGTCCTCAACTATTCTGGAGGCTAGGACCACAGCCATGTTTACTTATTGGTCTTAAAAATCTCCCCAAGGTAAAAACTGGTAATACTTGGAAATATATTTTTCAGTTCTATTTAATTCCACAGTGATAAATAGAGATGGAGTCAAGAGAGTGGCATAATAGGAAGCCATGTAGTTGAACTCTTGTTCACAAAACTCCTCCAGTGAGACCTAGGAAATGTGCTAGTTCAAATCCTGATGGAAAAATCCAGAAAGTCACAGGGAATACTTTCTCTGGTCCATGTCTACAGAGGGAGATCTGCTGACACCGAGACTGAGTCCAGAGAGGAACAAACTGGTATGCAGAGCATTAGCACCCAGGAAGAGGTTGAACAGCAGGACAATAGGAGAGCACCCCTAAGAACATGGTGCATCCCTAGGACCATGGGGGGGTAGGGCTATGACTTGGACAGATGCCACAGCTTTGTTGTCCACATTATCCAGTTCTGGGTCACTGATCTGGGGCAGACACAGAAGGGCACCTGTGTTTGAGGGTGGCTTTCTGAGTAAGGAAGCCCTAAACAAGTGAGCAGGAGTGCTTCAGTGCAGACCCTAAGAGCAGAGCAAGAGCTCAGTTCCAGTGGTCCAGCCTAGGGCAGGAAAACCAAACCAAAGGGGAGCCTTTAGATTTGTGACTCTGAATCAACAAAACTTCCTAGCAGGCTAATAGGGACTGAGTCCAGTAGTTTTCTGTGCTGTCCTGATTCAAGCCCAGGTGAAGGGGGTTGGCAATCAGACTTTGTCCTAGATCTGACCTTTTGGGGAACAGTAAAACCTCTGTAGGTCTTCAGACTGTTCCTGAGATTCTGGCACAACATAATGCTTGCTACACAAAGTAAGGACCAACAGTCCCAGCCTAGACCTTTCCACCTGAAAAAAAAGCAGTAATGAGGCTGGAAGAATAAGAAAAAAAAATCAACAACAAAAAAATAAAAATCCATGATAAAGAGTTATTATGATGGCAGAAAAACCAGAAAGGAGACACTAACCCAGAAGAAAAAAATTACTCCAAAACATCTACAAGCAAAGCCTCAGAGAAAAAACACAAATTAAACACAAAATTAGAAATTCTCTTTTTTTTTTGCAAGGCAATGGGATTAAATGGCTTGCCCAAGGCCCACACAGCTAGGTAATTATTAAATGTCTGAGACCAGATTTGAACCCAGGTACTCCTGACTCTAGGGCTGGTGCTTTATCCATTGCACCATCTAGCTGCCCCAGAATTTCTGAAAGAGATGAATTTTTTAAAGAGTTGAAAATGTTTTTATAAATAAGACTGCTTGAAAAAAAAACTTGGAGAAAAAATTAGAACTATGAAAGAAAGAATTGGAAAGGGAATTTACAGCTTGGCATAAGGGATAGATTAGAGTGGAGCAAATAGAAGCCAATGATACCTTGAGACAAGAAATATTAAAACAAAATCAAAAGGCCAAAAAAATAGCAGGAAATATAGAGTGCCTCAAAGCAAAAAAAAAAAAAAATCTAGAAAACAGATCAAGGAGAAAAAATTTAAGAATCATTGGACACCATGACCGAAAAAACAAAAAACAAAAAAGGAACCTAGACTTTATATTTCAAGAAATCTTCAAAGAAAACAGCCCAGATCTCTTAGAACTAGAACTAGAATTCACTGGTCAACCTCCTGAAAGAAACCTCATAATGAAAACTCCCCAGAATTCATAGCTGAAATCTAAACCTTCCAGGTTAAAGGAAAAAAGATCATGCAAGCAACCAGAAAGACTTGAAATACTGAAAAGTCATAGACAGGATCATGCTTGACTTAGTAGATATCATTGTAAAAGAGGAGACAACTTGGAATATGATATTCCAGAAGTCAGAGAATATAGGCTTACAGTGAAGAATATCTTGCCCAACAAAACTGAGTCTAATGCTACAAGGAAAAAAATGAACCTTTAATGGAAAAGGACTTCAAACACTCCTGATGAAAAGATCAGAGCAGCAGAGAAACTTTGGAATTAAAACAGAGAAATATAAAAAGGCTATATCCATCAAGTCAAAACAAGAAAAGAAAGGCAGGTTTCAAATGTCACACTTTTAAGGAACAGTGTAGTATGAATTATTTTGTTATCTAATTAGGTGACAAAACATTTTTTCACTATGAAGTGACACCATATCTTTGCTAAATGAATACAATATACGTAAACATTACCTGACTAAGCTCTTATTACAACATTCTTAACTCATAGGAAAACAATAGTCAAAAAAATTAGAAAATGTGAAACAGTATCTCATCACAGCAGGATTTTTTGACAAAAATGAAAATGAAAATTAGGCTGCAACCAAAACAGCAAAGAAAGCTGTTTATGGATGGTAAATTAATTAAATCATATTGGATTGCAGAAATGCCTTCAGAGAAAATAAACTTGTTTAAGGCTATTAGCCTTTAGGCACAATTAAAATCAAATCCTCTTGGATTGATTTGGCATTAAATATCTTTGTGAAAGAATATTTTTAAAAAGAAAGATGTAAAATTTTATTATTTTGTTTATCATTTTATTTATTACTACAAAATTGAAATTGATCTTGATGACTTGGAAATACTAACTTTGAATTCCAATAAGGTGATATGCTAATCTTATCCACCCTTCCATGAAACAATTCTTTCTTTTCATTAGTGGATTTGGGTTACAAACATATATATATATATATATATATATATATATATATATATATATATATATATATATATATATATATATATATATATATATAATTATTATTATTATTATTTTGAATCTCATCAATAAAAAATTTGTGAAGGGAAAAAAATGGGCAGAAAGCAATTGAGAATAGTCCTGGCAAAACTGGAAAAGTCAGTTTCTTCTACCACTTCTTTTGTAACCTGGGACCTTATCATGATTTGGTATTCTCTTCTCTTCCCCTCTCAGTCAAGGCCTGCTCCAAGAAAAGGGCAGGATTGATTGATAAATTTAACCACACTAATCTAAGTCACAAAGGATTTACTGCTTAGATTTTTGCACTTTGATATAGAACAAGGGGGTGGGGGTGGGGAGGTGTTGGTGTTGAGGCATCAATTTTTTTTAAGATCCTGAAATGAGAGGCATCTAGGTGGCATATTGGGTAGAGTTGGACTTAATTTTATACCTGCTCTGCCTTAGAGAGTTGGATGGGTTTGGGGTGAAAAGAAGAGTTCTGTTCTGGGCATATTGAGTTGGAAATGCTTATCCAATCTGAAATGTCCAACAATGGTCAATTAGTGATATAGACCTGAAGGACAGGAGAGAGTTTAGGGCTCAAAGTATCAAACTGGGAGTTATCAGTCAGCAGTTAAGGCATTTGGGTGGCATATTAGGTAGATTTGGATTTAACTTTGTATTTTCTTTGCCTTAGAGAGTTGCTTCCAGAACTGAAAAGATTTGGTTTCTTGCCCCTTGACCACACTCAAGTCTCCTTGACTTTTACACCTAAATTTTTTTCTTAAGGATTATGCCTTAACCCCCAAATAACTGGTTCTCTGTGATTGGCCAATTATAGTTCCAGGCCAAGGCCCATTTGGTCATTGGGCTTGATTGGCTCAGACAGAATGTAAACACCAGTTGTTTTCTGTTATGGCCTGAAACCCTGAGGGTCTTCTAACAGATTGATTTTTTTTTTTTTGACTAGGTAAAAGAGGCCATTCTTTGCTTCATTTTCTTATCTAGCCTTAAGTGAAGGAGAAGTGTGCAAAATCACCAACCTCACTTTCTCTTCTGGAGCCATTTTCGATCTGTGGCCAGAAATAGTAAGTAAGTAAGTAAGTGGGATCAGTAAGATCGGAGAAAGCCTTGGCTGCGGCAGGATCTTAACCTTTTTAAACTAAGGTCTTTTAATAAGTCTCAGTTTGAATGAGGCAACTCCCATTCAGTGAGTAAGGCTAGGTAAGAAATGTAAGCTACACTTAAATCCAATTCACTTGCATATCATGGTATCACCTTTTTTGATGTCATGGTCCTTTTTGAGCATGAAAGACAAAAAATAACCTATTATACGCCCATGGTATTTTTCAGGATGGGGAAAAAAATTACATCTTTTTCTTCACTGATCCTTGACTGAAATGTAGCATTTTTTAATTATGAATTTTTTTAATAATTGTGAAAAAAGGTACATAGGTTTCACAGACTTTACAGGGGAACTATGACCCCCAAAAGATCAAGAACCTTTGAATTACATCACGATGCCTCTCTTTAATTGATTATGGAAAAAATTATGGAAATTTCATGTCATTTTTTTAAAGCCACCCAAACAGGCTATTTGTGACTCCATTGAAAAAACCAAAATTTTAACTTTATGATTTTTTCAGCAAAAATCAGCATTATATATATATCAGAACAATATATATTATCTATCATCTTCCTATTTATCTTAGAGAGTTGCTTGCAAGACTGAAAAATATAGTTACAAATGCAAAGACTATGTGAAGTAGGATATGTTAATATTCTTACTCAAAAGTGATATGATTTAAGAAACTACTAGACATTCTCTTATGTATGTTTTTTTCCACAGGGTAAAATGTACCATTGTTCTTTTTTTGGAAGTAAAAGTTTTATAAAATACTGAAGTTATATAGGATAGTAACAGAGTTAGGAATGGGATGGAGGAAAGAGGTAGTTTACATTGTTGTTTGGTTGAATGACTCTTCATAAGCCATTGTGAGTTTCCTTGGCAAAGAGACTAGAGAAGTTTACCATTTCCTTCTCTAACTCATTTTACAGATGAGGAGACTTGAGGCAAATAGGGTTAAGTGATTTGTCCAGTGTCACCCAGTTAGTAAGTGTCTGAAGCTGGATTTGAATTTAGGATGAGTCTTCTCATTTTAAGCCTAGTGATCCATTCATTGTACCACCTGGATTGCCCCCAAAAACCTATTTTATGGAGAACTTCTACAGGGCAAGAGCTCACAAAGGGATCAGAAGAAGTGATATTGAGACACCCTGAAGGTCTCTCTGAAGAACTTTAGAGAGCTTGGAAGACACTGGCACAGGACCGCCCAGCATGGTGTGCTCTTATCAGTGAGGATACTGCTCTCTCAAAGGAACTGTGACAGGTGAGTTTAGAGTACCCACCCCAAGGTGTTCACATAGGTGATTTGTGCCGAACCTGTAGTAGAGCATTCTGAATTCATATTGGGCTGGTCAGCCACAGAGGGACACACTGTAATTTGTCTCAAATATGGTGATGTCATTTTGGTCTGCTATGATAACAAAGGACAAGAACCAACCAAACAGCTAGCTGCCCTATACAGTTTACCCGCCTTGCCAAAATTCACAGAGCCTTACTGAAGTGAAGGGAATTACAAAAAATTGCTAAAAGGATTACTGACTGATTTTGACATCAATAGGAAGGAAGTTATGAGCAATTTTAGTCAAATTTAACTTAGAGGAGGTTGCATCAAGAGATGGAGTTTTCAAGGTTTTGAAGCTTTCCTTACCTGTTCTTTCCATAATTTCTGAAAAGTTCTCTCTCCTCCAAGAGAATCAACTTGGATTTCCTTATTGCTTCCATAATTTATTCTTCCCATTATGGTCTTCATGCCCTTGGGGGTCTCCACCCCAGCCCTTACCAAGATAGCTCTCCCTCTACTGTAGTAACATTTCTGTAAAATGTACCAAGCAATGGAACCAGACTTGGCCAACTAAATGTCAGAAAACTTCACTGTGAGCAAAAACTGGAAGTACATGTGGGTGCATACTCTCCCACAGGATCAGGGGAAACAATATATGGAATTAAGATAAGGGATATGTTTGGCTCCAGAGCACCAGACAAGGCTTTGGGTTTGTGAATGAAACAATAAAGGATTTAACTTCTAGAGACTGTTTTAGTTCCAAAATCCTACTGAGTTCACTAACTAAACTATGTAGTTCAGTTTAGTTGGGTTATTGGGTCCTTGGAAATTTCTAGAATTTAATCAGGAAATAGCTATGCAAAATATCTCTTGTGTCTTAGTGTTCTTAAAACTCATAAGAGCTGCAAATATTATTTTGCAGATTTTAAGAGTCTATATGCTTTTAATCTGGATTTGACTATGACATACTTACATTTAGTATTTCTACTCCCTATTGCCTAAAATCACATCTCGAGGCTAAGGAGAAGACTGGCACCCATTGGACAAAAATCATAAAGTTGAAAAGTGTTTTCTTAGGAGTATTCCTTTCATGTGCTGTTTTCTCTTCTATTCCTTTCAGCTACTCTATGCCCTTGTTGAAGCCTGCATGACTTGGAGAAGGGGGTTTTAATAATCAGTGGGGGTTCTTTTACCAGTGAAGAAATCACAGAAGGCTTTCTGACTGAGAGGGATAAGAAAAGGCTTTTTAATTCACAGGTTACTGAAAAAGTTCACAATTTACTACAAAAATTTCACAGGTTACTTTCTTTTAGGGGAAACAGCAAGATAAAAGAGAGTTCCAGTAGAAATGATGAAATTCAGCAAAGAAGAAACATCTACAAACTGGACAGTTAAGAAAGGGGAAGGGCAATAGCCAGGAAACAAGTGACTAGGCTTGGATCATAGGGATCCAGCAAGATGGAGAAGGGTTGGGGTGGCTAGGTGGCTTAGTGGATAAAGCACCGGCCTTGGAGTCAGGAGTACCTGGGTTCAAATCCGGTCTCAGACACTTAATAATTACCTAGCTGTGTGGCCTTGGGCAAGCCACTTAACCCCGTTTGCCTTGCAAAAACCTAAAAAAAAAGATGGAGAAGGGTTGGGCAGTACTTTTATAGGAAGCCTAGCCTCCAATTCAGGGAGGAGTGAGGGGGAGAGGGGGTCAAGGAGTGAACCATCTGGACATGATCCTAGGTAGGCATGTACCTCCACCAGCAGGTAGAGGGAAGGCTAGGGGAAAGAGGCTGAGGTTGCTTTCTATGAGTGAATTTACAATTGAGAAAAGGTTATACAACAGTGGGGAGGAAGTCAGAGGTCCACTGAAAATGCCAGATGAGCACAGATATAAAGAGCACAGATCCTTAATGTTACAGGAATAGCTAGACAAATATTTTCTAATGTTTCTCCATCCTTGTGATTTCTCCTCCATTCCCCAGTCATCTTGTTGGAAAGGCTCTTAAAAACTAATTCATGGAAAGATGAAAATGATTAATAAGACAGTTAATAAGACATTAATTAAAAATTAGTGTTAGACATAGGGTTTAGTCTTGTGGAAGGAACCTAGAGAATGACCTCATTCAACTTCATTTTATAGATGGGAAGCTAGATGGTGCAGTGGATAGAACACTGGCCTTGGAATTAGGAAGGACAGGAATTCAAATCCAACCTCTGACTTTTACTAGCTGTGTGCCCTTGGGCAAGTTACTTAACCCTGAATGCTTTGATTCCAGATGACTGGAGGAGAAAGTGAGGCTGGTGACTTAGCATAGTCCCCTCACTCAAATCCAATTCTGCGGGGGTCCAGCCTCCGAGGGGTCATTGGAACCTGACAAGAGGGATAGAATTGGCGAAATGAGTTGAGTCAACAAAGTGGTAAAGGCAGGAGCAGGTTGACTGACTGTTAGCTGCTTGGATTTATTTTTATAGTCTCAGAATTATATCAAACAAGCAAACTATATACAAAAGTATATAATTTATATAAGTATATGAACTATATACAAAAGTATATAATTTTCATCATTAATCATATAGTTCATGTGGTTATGAGTTTGATCATGTAGTGGTTACAAGTGTGATTATCAATCATGTAGTTAATTTTCTTGTCCCTGCTCAGACAGTGATGACCTCAACCTGTTGCTTAGTCTGTTGCTGCATAGTAAAGTTATTAATTAAGCAGAACTTTCCTGATAATAATCTTTGATGTAATTTATTTAATGGAATGCTTTTATGTTTTTGTGCTGCATATGTAATGTTTTTCGATATGCTCCCTTGACAACCTATAGTGAGGGTAATTATGTTTGCCCACCCGACTGTTGACTCCTTCAATAACCAATTTTCCTTTCAGCCCCTGTTGGTAGACACTAGGGTTTCTATGACTTTTTATTCTTTCCCAATAAACTAAGGCTATTATAGAGTTCATATATTGGTCACTTATACTAACTATTCTCTCACCATCTTTATCATATATTCCTGTGTATGATAAGGGGGCAAAAACGTTAATTTCCCTGGAATTCTATCTGACCCATCTTGTATCTGTTTTCCCTGTATATATTCTGACGTCTCCCTGGAATTCCCAGTGCTGTATTTTCCAAAGATTTCATAATGTTGAAGCCTTTTGTATGTCTCAGGGAGAGGCAATCCTGTTAAATTTGGACAGAGTTCACAATCTGTTTTATACAAGGAATTTCTCTGAAATCCTTCCTTTATAGTCATTCCACTATTAGGATGAGTAAGTTTTGCACTCAATTATAGACCTATAAATATGGGCATACATGGAATCCCTACATATATACTGAAGAAGGAAATGTTGTTCCATCAGGCGGTGTGACCGCCTTGAGACTGTGTCAAACAGCTTAGAGACCCTGGCTCCCAACACAATTCATGTGTTTATCATGGTTTCACCTCCCTGAAGTCATGGTCTTCTTGGAGAATGAAGGATAAAAACATTCTATTACTGTTTATAGATGAAGAAACTAGTGCCCAGAGAAGGTAACTGAGCCCAAAGCCACAAAATACTGAGAAACTCAGGATTTGAACTCAGGTCTTCTGACTCTCACTTCTCTTTCTATTCTAACAGGCTGAAAAGGGGGTATTTAATGAATTTTAGTAAAAGAAAATACTGTTGGAGTTTCAAGTACTAGTAAACAAATATTGGTAACTACCCTCCAGAAGTTTATAATCCAGTTGTGGGTGGAGTGACAGGACAGGATAGGACAGATATGAAAATATAAATAATACACGAGATGTCTTCAGGCAATAAATAATAATTGAATGTCAAATGAGTATAAATTTTGAAGCTGGAAGGAATTTTTAAAATCATGTAATTCTCAGAGGGGAAAAGTAATATGGGCAAACTTACTTTAAGTCTGTAGGTAGGACTATGTTGTCAGTCATGTATCTGGTAAAATAATCAGAATTAGAGTGAAAACAGGATGGTGGAAAGCTCAGTGAGCTTAGAGTCAGAAGATGCCAAAGACTATCTGGCAATGTGATGGAACAGAAAGAAGGTAGGATCTTTCTTCTGTTGATTTTGTCTTTTTGTGATCTCATCCTATCCTATGAGTTCAATTATCACTTCTCTTAAGCTAACTCCTAAATTGAGCTTCAGTCTCTCTCCTCAACTCTAGTCTCTCATTGCTAAATGATTTCTAGATAGTTCTACCTGGAGTTTGTATGTCAAACTTAACATTCCCCAAATGGAAAACATTGGCTTTCCCCTCTAAATCCATTCCTTATCCAAATTACCTTATTTATTTTTAAGGTTTTACTATTTTTTTCATATCACCAGAATATTTCCCAGTAATCTCAGCTCTGAGAGAGCCTGTCAATAAAACAAAACTATTTTCAAAGGAAAAAAAATACCAGAGAAAGAGAAAAATTTAACAAAATTGATTAATACAGCAAAATAAAAAAGAAAGAAAAGAAAATATAATATTCATCATTCATGGGTCTTCCACTTATGTAAGAAAGTATCTTCTCATATCTCCTCTTTGGGGCCTTATTTATTATTTGTAATTTTTCAAAATTTGCTTTTGATTTTTTTTGTGGTTCTTGTTCTTTCCATTTTAGTCATTAATATATTGTTTTCTTGTCTGTTAACTTCACTATAGCAGTTCATGTAGGTCTCTCCATACTTCTCTGTTTTTATCATATTTATTTCTTGCAGCACAGTATTTTATTCTATTCATGTACCACAATTTGCTTAGTCATCCCTGATCATTGGACCTCTAATCCCTTCCTCAGCATCCCAGTTTTTGTTATTACAAACTATAATATATAAAATATAAATATTTATGAGCATGCTATAAATATTTTGGTTATGTAAGGACTTTCTTCCTATCATCGACTCCTTGAGGTATAAGACTAGCAGTGCTATCTTTGGGTCAAAAGGTGTGGGCATTTTAACTACTTAGTGAGTCTCTTACTGACTCTTCATATTAAACCATTTGCCAATCCTTGACGATTATACTTCTTCAACATTGCTCACTTTTCCACTTATGGGACTGCCACTCTAATTCAGGCCTTCCTTTCATCTGAATTATTATAATAACCACCTAAATGGTTTCCCTATTTCCAATTTTAACTGGGTTTTCAAACTGATTTCTCTGTTGGCAGGGAATGACCTAAGCATAAATTCTGGGAATTATAATAGTGTTGTTTTCTTCCTATACTGGGGAGACTTGCAGAAGTATCCTCTCTAGACCCAGAGGATACTGACCCAAGGCAAGCTGAATTTGAGAGTAGATTTTTATTATTTCATATGGGGTAGGGGGGGTGCTGAGGTATGAGAAAGATAAACCCTGTAGGTCTTTTACAGTTCAATGTCAGAGAAAATTATGGGTGTTATATAGGATTGGCTCAAGTGATCACAGTCTCCACTTATTAAAAAAAAGTCTAACTTTCACAGCTGAAATGGTCTGAAATTCTTGACTATTCTTAAAATTTGCAAAAAGTAAACAAGTTAAATTTCCCTCTATTTTCCCCACCTTCAGAGGGCAGATTTACTTCCAAATTTCTCTATCTTTAAGTAATCTCAGCTTCCTGACATTTTTCATATAAAACCATGACCTGTCATATAATGCTTTGTGATTCATACTTAAGTTGTTGCACACCAAGGAAATTCAATGGAAGGAGTTAATAAATGGCTTGTAGTACACACAGTTTTAATAAGATAGGTGTTTGAAACTGTGGCTAAAATATCTAGGGTTTTAGCTTAGCTTGGGGGCTTTGAATTGTAATTGTTAAAGAGTTTGATTTTTGCTTCATCACTTTTGATAAGTTTCTGTGTAGTTGACTTTAAACTGGATCCACGTCTTATGTCCCTCAAATTGGTAGACAAGAATAGAAGAAGGGGTGCTGGAGGGCCATGCTATCTGTCCTTCAATATATCTCATAGAGTGACGATCTGATCTTTGTCCTGACAAACAAGTGAATTAGATTAGAGTGAGGAGGTGCTGTGCTAAATCATCAGCCTTACCTTCTCCTCAGGAGCCATCTGGGTCCAGTGGCTAGATAGGAATCAGGATGACTAGAGATGACCCTGGATGTGAGGCAATCAGGATTAGGTGACTGGTCCAAGGTCACACAGCTAGTACGTGTCTAAGGTGGGCTTTGAACTCAGATCCTCCTGTCTCCTGGACTGGGGTTCTATCTCCCCCCCACCCCTCGCTGCCTACTCTCATTGAGTGAGGGTGTTGACAGAGGAGTAGCTCTTCCTATTAGGAAGGCAGAGATGTGGTCTGGGGAGAATTCAATCTGCCCACATTCCTAAAGCAAGGGGCCAGAAGACTAAAGGCCTCTTTTCTCTTTTTAGCTACCTGTGCCAGATAGTTCACCTATTGATAATAGTCTCTTCCCTCTAATCCAACCTCTACAAAACTGCCAAAATAATCTGCCCAAGGTTGGCCAAGTCATTCTCTTAAAAATGTTTTTAATGGGGCGGCTAGGTGGAGCAGTGGATAGAGCACAGGACCTGGAGTCAGGAGTACCTGAGTTCAAATCCAGCCTCAGACACTTAATAATTACCTAGCTGTATGGCCTTGGGCAAGCCACTTAACCCCATTTGCCGTACAAAAAAACCCAACAAAACACGTTTTAATGACTTATTGACCATAAGGCAAAATGCAAACTCTTCATTTTAAGAACTTCTACAATCTGGCTTCAGCCTACCTTTCCTGACTTAGTTCGTATGTCTTTTCTTCACACACTCTCTCCCCAAATCAGCCTTTGTATATTGATCAAGATACATCTCATACCTCAAAAATACATCTCCTTCAAATCTGCCTCTCAGAATTGTTATTTTCTTTCAAGGCTCTAGTGCCACCCTGTCTGGAATACCTTTCCAAGGCCTCCTTATTGTTCCTTTTCTCTTCTTTCTCCAATTAAGTTGCATTTTTAAATTTTTGCCCCAATCAAATGACAATTTTCTTGAAAACAAAGATTGTTTCATGTTAGTCTTTATGAACATGTTAGCCTTTACATAAAGTATCTATCTCCTTAATAAATGTTGGTGGAACTGAATTGGAAGATATAGGGCTCTGAATAAGGTTCAGGTTAAGGGGAGAAGCACCTGTTATCTCAGGTGCAGAAATACCGAGTCCTGACTTTTTTTTTTTCATATTGGGAAAATGCCAGTGAAATTCACACTGGATTACACCAAACAGCACAAGCTAAGGGTAACTTGTAACCTCTGAAACTTTGTGAATTGAGACACAGGGACAAGAAAAGTAGAAACTCTATCATTGGAGAGATTCCCTATTTATTTAACACAATCACTAAATCCATGGCACAAAAAACCAGCAACACTAGTATTGTTTTTCATACTACCAGATTAGAGTACTTGGGCAACAGCTTGTGGTAAAAACTTTTGCAATATTGGAAAATAATTCGAACCAAAGAGACTTTTAAGATTTCTTCCTCACTCCCTCCCTCCCTTACAGATGGAATGGAACTCATTCCTCATCTCGATCTCTTGAATCCCCTCTTCCTTTAAAACTCAATTTAAATTGATTTTCTTCTTTATGAAGCACTTTCTGGTCCCCTTAATTCTATATTGTACTAGTTTAGTAAATCCTTAAGGACTGACTTACCTCATTTAGTTCATTATATGTATAGACACACACACATTCTGTGTTCTATTTATATATGTACATAGAGCCTAAGTTCCATGAAGGCAGGGACTTCTGCACTTTTCTATTTGCATTGACAATGCTTTGCATAGTACCTAACCCCATAGTTGGTACTTAATAAATGCTAGTCCTCTGTTGATACAAAATTCTAACCTAATCCATTGTAAAGTTATGAGAAAATGAGAACCCAAAGAGGTTGGAAAAATGGTGGACTCATATCTTTGTCTTCCACCAAAGCACTACTCTGATGCCTCATGGTTTTAGGGAGGTTAAATCTTTGGTTCTTAAAGTGGAGTTCAAGGTTCAGCATGTTCTCTACCAATCTGTAACCATGGACAAGTCACTTAATCCTTTTTGCCTCAGTTTCTTCATCTGTAAAATGAGTTGGAGAAGGAAATGGTAAACCACTCCAGTATCTACAGTCAAGGAGAAAGAACCAACATCCCAAAGAGGGTCTTGAAAAGTCAGACATGACTTTGGACTAAAGAGATTCTGAGATTCTGAAAATAAAGAAATAGGACATTCTCAGGGTGATGAAAATTTCCACCACAGTAATTTTCAAAGAGACTCTACTAAATTAGGTGTCTAAGGCTAAGGATTGAGGACTTGTGTGAGTGGCCATTAAAATAATTGAGGACTTCTGTGAGTGGCCTAAACAATAATAATAAAATTAAATGTGTTAACCTTCAGAGTTTGTCCAAATAAGGGACAAATGTTAATCTCCAGGCTTCTTTGTCAAGAAAGTGCAAAATAGAATTGAGTTATTGTTTATTGATATTTCTCTAACCTTGTTGATCATACAGGTGTGTGTGTGTGTGTGTTGTGTGTGTTGTGTGTGTGTGTGTGTGTTGTGTGTGTGTGTGTGTGTGTGTAGGAGATAGCCAAAGAATCAGATCTCCACCTCCCCCTCACACACATAATGGAGTCTTAGGGGTTTAAACAATTTGATTTTTAGAAGGTAGGATTTGAAAAGCTATTTATTTCTGACTTGACCATCATGATGATGATATTTGTCCTTTCTCAAAGAAGACCAAGACATCAGGGAGGAAATGTGATGACATGCACATGAGTTGGATTTGAGAGAGAGAGAGAGAGAGAGAGAGAGAGAGAGAGAGAGAGAGAGTGTGTGTGTGTGTGTGTTTGTTCTGATTCCTTTTACCTATTAGAAACTCAGACTACATATTTTCCCTAGTACCCTAGGGCAGATGAGGAGTACTTCAGAAAAGTTTCTGAACTCTTTCCTGACCTGTTTTGTCTTTGGCAAGTGTTAATTAACCATACTTTAATATAGTAACAGTAAGAACTGTATAATTTATAAAGTACACTGTTTATTACTTTATTTGCTCTGAAGAGCCTCACCGTAACTGTGTGGGAGCCAGAGATGGTATTATTATACTTATGAAAGTCATTTGCTCAAGGTTACACAATGGAACAACTAAAAATACAAGGGAGAAACCTCTGTGGGTTTTAATTTATTCCTCTGCAAAGGAGTGCACTGGACTAGAATCAGGGGTTCTTAACCTAGGGTCCATGACCCCCCAAAGGGTTTGTAAACTTGGATGCGGTAAAAATTAGGCATTTATTTTCACTAACCACTGACTGAAATTTAGCATTTCCTTCAGTTATTTAAAAACTTGATTCAGGGACAGGGTCCATAGCTTTCACTAGACTGCTTAGGGGGTTAATGACACACACAAAAAGTTAAGAATCCCTAGGAACAACAATATTTAGAACTATAAGAGACGATAGAATTTTTTTTTTTAGGTTTCTGCAAGGCAATGGGGTTAAGTGGCTTGCCCAAGGCCACACAGCTAGATAATTATTAAGTGTCTGAGGCTGGATTTGAACCCAAGTACTACTAATTCCAGGGCTGGTGCTCTATCCACTTCGCCACCTAGCTGACTCGACTTTATAGTTTTGTGACCTAATTATGTGATCCTGATTGTGACATAGCCTCTCTCTCTGCCTTAACTTCCTCTGCAGCCAAGTGGGGTTAATAGTAGCACTTAACATCCAGGGTCTTAATGAGGCTAAAATGAGATGATATGGGGTGTGCCAAACTTGTTCTGAAATGTTAAGCTTTAATAGATAAAACTGTAGAAAGATGTTTGGGATATGTTGTATTTTTGTGAATTGCTCTGTAAACCTTAAAGATGGTGCAGTGAGTAGAGCACCAGGCTTGAAATTAGGAGGATTTAAGTTCAAAACTGGCCTTGGGCACTTATTAGCTGTGTGACCTTGGACTTCACATCCCGGGCCAGTGCACCTCCAGTTGTACTGATCCATATCTGAGCACTGGACCCAGATGATCCTGGAGGAGAAAGTGAGGCTGGTGACTTAGCACAGCCCCCCTTCACTCAAATCCAATTCAGGTGCTTGTCACCTTCAAAAAATAAAGGACAAACATCAACAGAGTAGTATATAAATGCCAGTCATGATGACTAATGATCAGAAGACCTCTCAAATCCACTTTATTCTCATATTGTAGAGTGAAAAGTGCTAGCTTTGAAGTCACAGGACCTGGGTTTCAGTCTTATTACTTCTATGACTTTAGGTAAATTTCTTAATGTCTCAGTATGGCTCAGATTGCTCATTTGTAAAATGAGGGGCTATGTGGACTAGACTCTTCTAATTCTATGATCCTTTGTTCTTCATTACTTCTCTACACATTGGGACATCCTTCCAGTTCACTGTACTTAAGTTTCTCAGCACTCCCTCCCTCAAATCCAATTAACTTGCTTGTCATGGCATCACCTCCCTGAGTCATGGTCTTTGAGAAGGAAGGACAAATATTATCATCATCACTTAGGTTTCTAGGTGACCCATACCTAAATGGCATTTACCTGGTGGCTCCTACTTTAAGGTGACTTTTGGGTTTTTTTTTTCAAACAGTCTGATTTCAGACAGTACTAATTGGGGATATGAAGGCAGGCAGGGCTGTTAAGAGAAAGCCATCACATTTAATCTAAGGGGGGCATCAGCTGATAGCTGTGTTTAAACTGGGCCATTCAGCAACATAACTGAAAAATGTAAACAGTCATTCCATGTGACATTCCAGTTGTGAGTGGGCTGTGGGATATTTGTGATGGCCTCATGGAACAAGCAGCTTAACAGAAATCCTAGATATCTCCTGTATTGCCCAGAGAAGAGCTGAGGAGAACAGGATGGTGCTGCACGGATATCCCTGAAATATTAAAGGACTAGCTGGAGGCTACCCTCCAGAAGTCCAGTCTTTGCAGGCTGGCAAGTCACTCCTCACTCCGGGCTGATGTTTGTCCTTATTTTGCAAGACCATGACCAAGGAGACAAGCCCATGAATTGGATCTGACTGAGGGAGGCTGTGCTAGGTCACCAGCCTCACTTTCTCCTCTGAAGCCATCCGGGTCCAGTGGCCAGATAGGCATCAGGACCACTGGAGAGGGCCCTAGATGCCCGGCATTCGGGGTTAAGTGACTTGCCCAAGGTCACACACACAGCTAGAGTCAAGTGCCTGAGACCCACTGGAACTCCTCCGCATTCCACTGTGGGCCATTAGCTGCCCCGACCCCAGACTTTCCCACGCTTCATCAGGTGACGGTCTGATCCGGAACCCTTCTACTCAGTAAACTGCAAGGGCCCCCAATTTAAATTTAAAATGCTCTTTGGCCTCCGCAGCCCCCACATCCTGTCTCCTACCTGCCCGGTGGCTTTTAAACCTTACTCCTCCCCCTTCCTCTTCGCGGCAGCCCCAGACTTATTGGCTTTTCCCAATACACATTCCATTCTCAGTCTTTCCGCAGGATTCCGAACCCCCACCCTCACCCCTTACCTGCACCGTCTCTCCCCCTCCCTCCCGACCCCCACCCTGGCAGGCAGCCCCGGCCCCCAAGCCTGACCGCCTTCTCGAAGCCTTTCCCCATGCCCTCGTCTTGTGGCCAGGTCCCCAGCCCCGGGGATGCCCGCTCTTCCCAGCCTAGGTAGCTCGAGGGCTCGCTCCCACTCCCCCCACCTGTTAGATGTTCCATTCCGGACCCCCCATCCCAAGGGGCTGGGCCGGCAGGTGCGGGCCGGGGGGGACTGGGGGGGAGGGGGAGGAGAGAGGGGAGGAGGCGGAGGGAGGGCAGAGGGAGCTTGGGCGGAGTTTGCCAACTTTCAGTTTGAGGGCATTGTGGGAAACAACCATGGTCTGAGAAGCCCTTACCTGTCACCTGGGCTCCTGGCGGGGCAGCGGCCAGCGGCGCCTCCAGCTTCTGATCCAGCCCATGCGCCCCTTCGGCCGGCCTATCCCGCTGCGGGCTGCGCGGCGGCCCCGGGCCCCCAACATGGTGAGTGGCCGCCGGGCCCGAGGGAGGGGGCGCGGGGTGGCACCTGCCGCGGGGCGCCCGGGGAGGCGGGGGGCCGGGGGAGCCCCGGGGTGGATGAGCCCCAGGCTGCGGGTCGGCGGGGCCCAACCTGTGGTGGGCGCGCCCGCGGGGGGCCGCGGGTTCCAGTCCTACCCCTGGTCCTGCCGAGGCTGTCACCCCGCGTCCCCGACCGGCTCACTTTATCTGTAAGATCAAAGCTGGGCTGCGAGACTTCGGAGGTTCCCTTCAGCCCGCTTTGTGCCCCGGCGGCCTGAAGCAAACCTGTTGCATTAAGATACAAGTTGGGCTGGGGCGAATTCTGCAGGTAAAGAGAATGGAAAGACTGGAAGGGCCGCCCGGGAGGATTTACCTGCCAAAGGCTTCATGATTTCTAATAGCCACTCTGCCTTCTGCATTATAGGAAACCTGGGGTGGGGGTTCACTTTGCTTTGCCCCCCCCACCCAGGATTTAAATATTGCAGCCCTAATGTTAAAATTTCCTTGGGATTGGGGATGAAGCTTTCAGCCCCTCATCTCTTCCTAAATTGAAGTTGGAACTCTGCTTTGAAATTTTGAATGAGCTGATGGGAATCTTATTAATGAGTTTATATTAATTATGATTGTTACAAAAAGGAATCTATCTGCATTCTTTTTTAAAAGAAAGATTTTATTTTGAGTTTTACCATTCCCCCCCCCCCATTCTTGCTACCCTCCCCCACCCCACACTGAAGGCATTCTGTTAGTGTTTACATTGGTTCCATTGATCTCAGTTGAATGTTCTATCTGCATTCTTGAAGACTATTGTCTTACGAGATTGAGAGTTGAAGCCAGGCTAAAAGAGAGTCGCTGAGCCGGGAATTTGGAAGACCCCTAGGTGATCCTGGGTAAATCACTTAATCTCTGCTTTGGGTAGTCCATAGTGAGAGTGCTCAGCTGGAACCAGAAAGATCTGAGCTCCAATCCGGCCTCAGACACTTTTACTAGCTCTGTAGTTTGGCAAATCACTTACTATTTGTCTTAATCCTCTGAAGAAAGAAATGGCAAACAACTTCAGGATCTTGGCCAAGAAAACCCCATGGCCAATATTGGCATGATGTGGCCCACAAAGATTTGGACCAGACTGAATAAAAAATGAACTAGGCTAAAAATTGCCAAAGTCACCTGTTGCCAAAATGGTACTTTTACTTCCAGGGCCTGCCCTGAGCCTGCCAATGCTTTTTTTATTCTGCTATTCATCTTGGTAGTCTACCCTTGACTCAAGAGGCACCATGAGGTGGTGCAGTGGCTGGAGCACTGGTCTTGGAGTTTGAAGGATGGGAGGGAGTTCCAAAACAGCCTCAGGTGACTTGGCACTAGCTAGCTGTCTGACCCTGGGCAAGTCACCTAACCCTGATTGTCCTCCTCCCCCCCATCCTAATTCATATCTGATCACTGGACCCAGAGACCCAGATGGCTCTGGAGGAGAAAGTGAGTCTGGTGACTTAGCATAGCTCTCCCCCCACTCAAATCCAGTTCATGTGTTTGTCCTAGCAACACCTCCGTGATATCATAGTTTTCAAAAGGGAAGGATAAACATCAATTTACTCAAGAATTCTCAATTCCATCCCATTCCTTTTCTCTCATTTGCAGAATGCCAAAGTTATTTACTGTATCCTGTACATAGTTTAGTATTTTTTTTTTTTAGGTTTTTGCAAGGCAAATGAGGTTAAGTGGCTTGCCCAAGGCCACACAGCTAGGTAATTATTAAGTGTCTGAGATGGGATTTGAACCCAGGTACTCCTGACTCCAGGGCCGGTGCTCTATCCACTATGCTATCTAGCCGCCCCCATAGTTTAGTATTTCTAAACAAAATCATTGACAACATGAACGCCGATTCTAATGGCACAAATAACTTGCAGACTTGAGTTATGTGTCCCTGGGTTGTAGAGATGGGAGCAAGTTTGAAGTAAGCAAGCTCAGGGATATCTAGGGGTTTCAAGCTTCATTTGAAGAATCCCCTTAGTCTTGGTTCTTCCCACCAAGATGTACCTGTAGATTTACTTTTGATAGGTTTTTGAGGAGAAAGATAACTGAAGAGGTCTTACAGATGGGGAAGCTGAGACTTAGTGAGATTTGAATGAACCATGGTCATTAAGGTAATAAGCAGCAGAGCAGAAAATTGGACTCTATTCTTCAGACGCCAAATACAGGACTCTCTTCACTCTGCCACTCTCCTAAGGTTTGGAGGCCAAGCTTCAATAGATTTGGGCAATAATTATTTATTGTTGCTCTGGTGTGTCCAATTGTTTTCTTTTTTAGGTTTTTGTAAGGCAAATGGGATTAAGTGGCTTGCCCAAGGCCAAACAGCTAGGTAATTATTAAGTATCTGAGACCGGATTTGAACCCAGGTACTCCTGACTCCAGGGCCGGTGCTTTATCCACTGTGACACCTAGCCACCCTTGTCCAATTCTTTTTAACCCCATTTGCAGTTTTATTGGCAAAGATATTGGAGTGGTTTGCCTTTTCCTTCTCCAGCTCATTTTACAGATAAGGAAATAGGCAGAGAATTAAATGACTTACTCAGGGTCACCCAACCAGTGAGTTTCTGAGACCCCATTTGAACTCATGAAGTCTTCCCGATTCCAGGGCTGGCAGTCTGCACTGTGCCTTCAACTCTCTTCGGCTGAGTATATTATTCACTTGGTGTGCTTCTGAAAAGTTTGAGGGGGGAAATTAATTTTTAAAAAGTTTAGAACTACAGTTAAGAGAGAAACCAACTGGGAATCCTTTAGGTTTGAAAATCCAGTTTTTACATATTGTATATGCTTTATATAAAATAAGGTGCTTCTGTGCTAAAAAGGAGAGGGAAATTGTTTCTTTGAAGATGTTTAAGGTTTGGATCTAATGAATTATAAATCCCAATATTTAAACATGAGTGCATTTATTTATAAGAATCCATAGTTTAATCAGTGTATGTGCATTGTTCTCTGGGTAATTTGTTGTATTTCTCACATTGACAGTAAGTCAGTCCTATTCCAAATATGTTTCTGAGGTAGGAAAATTACCATCTCCCATACTGTCATAGTTGCCAGGAGAAACCATGACCATCATTTTGTTGATATTCTCTCTTTATGATTTTTAATCTGTATTATATTGCCATATATCATATTACCAAAATGTGAAGGGAGGTTCTTTTAGAAATTGCTCTACAAATGACTTTTCACATACAGATAACCTTGAATTAATTCTGGATGCCTTTTGGGTATACCTGGAATGTTAATAGCGCTATCTTTAAAGGGGCTTTCTCTAACATTTTCTTTATTGGTTGTCACCCAATACTTTTTGGCTTTCATTTATGGGATCCTGGGAAGGTTAGTTCTAACTAATGTGACTTCTTCCAGGGTCCCAACTTGGAGATCTCAAGGTCAAGGCAGTATTAATCTAGTAGTTCCTTCTTTGTCTGATGTCAGGTGATGGCTGTTTGCCAGTAAACTCAATGTGATCCTGAAGCCCAGAGGCAGGGGAAGGAGTTGACCTCTGCTCTTGGTGGTATTCGGCTGACGTATGACAAGAGGGGAAGTCTGGCCTTTGGTATTCATTTCCCACCATTCTAAAAACATCAACACTTAGAACGATTTGTATACAACCTTCATTTTGATATTCACATCTGAGATCATGTTACTGTGCTCATTTCCATGTACAGGGCTGTTCAATGTTAACAATTTGTATATGGTGTCTTAGTAACAACTGGGAGCATTCTTCAGGGAATTCTTAGGAAATGTTCTAAAAATTAAATATTTGTCCTACTGTATTTGTGATGTTCCTTTTTTGACTGGCTACATAGCATGCTTTTTTTTGTCAAATAAGTTGGAAAAAAATGAACCTCATTCCCTCTACCTTTCCACCAACAAATAAATAAACAAAACCCTTTCCCAAAGGACAGTATTTTTTGACATATTTCCATTGCCAATATTTCAAAAATATTTTTAGTATTCCTACTGTTGTAAGAGGTTATCCCTGTAGATATAAACCTCCTTATAGATTGCATCTTTCCTTGGGGGGGAAGAAAGATAGGAATGGGGGAGGTAAGAGGGAATGTCCTGTTCCTTTTGATATTTTATTTCAAATATTCTCTGGGGTTGTCTTTATATAAGTTTTTTTCCACCCTCCCACCCCTATGGGCCTTCTGTTGTGAGAAAATAAAATAAATGAGCAAAAATCATTTGGATCTACATTGGATGATTTATATATTAATATTTGGATATTATTTATTATATTACAATATTATTATAATTATAACATATATTAAAGATATGTTTGTATACATATCTTTGTGAAACATTCTACCGTAGTTGCAGTTGTAATCCACCTAATTGTACTGTGAGGAAGGTCTATTCTTTCTTTTTTTTTCTTTGTTAACTTTGCTTTATTTCATGAACGGATCACAAAAAATCATACCTCATGATATTACACTCAAGGCATTCCAAAGTCATCTAGTGTACTAATCATTAAATTGGTAGTGATAATCCCAAAGATTGGCATCCAGTGAAGGTTATAATTTTTCTTTCTTTTTCAGGTCTTTGCTTTTTCCAATACTCTGAGTTAGCTTCTTTTTGGCACTATATTAATTTCATTATTGTAGTCAATCTGCATATTGTTCTCTTGACTCTCCTTACTTAAATGCACCAAGTCATTGGATTTGCCCTATAATTTTCTGAGTTTTTTTCTGTTCATCATTATTTTCTACACAGTAATAACACAGTGTTTCCTCAGTCACTGGATACTTTGTTTTCAGTTATTTGCTATCACAATTGTTGCTCTGAATATCTTTATATGTAATTAGATCTTTATTTTTTGATTTTGGCTTCCTGGGGGATTATTGGGTTAAAAGGTATGCACTGTTTAGTTACTTTTCTAGCAAAACAGAAAATAGAAATTCAGAATGATTAGATTACTGCTCCTGTCAGAGGCAATGAATCTACATGCTCTTCTTTCCATTGTTTTTCTAGCTTGCTCCTCCCCACCTTTTTTTTTATCTTTGACACTTTGCCTAGGGTAGTTTTTAATTTACATATACTTTGTTTTTATTGACTTGTAACTAGTTTCTCTGAGCCTTTTATAGTTTGCAATTTGTTTTTTGCAAATCCAAGTCTTTTGACCACTTAGCTATTATAGAATAGCACTTAAATGTTATATATTTGAATCTATTTCTTATATATTTTAGATCTGTAATTAAATTGTGGTCCAGGGACCCATAGTGGCCCCCCCAAGACCTTTTTTTTATTATAAATAATACTTAGATTTTATTATTGTTAAAATATTCCACTCTTTTCCAGTTACTTATCTCTGTGGATAACGTGCTGGAGACCTGAGTTCAGATTCAGCCTCAGACTCTTACTTTCTTCACTCTTCCCCACCCCCACAAGCCAAAGTCTCTTAACCTTGTTTGTCTCAGTTTCCTCCTCTATAAAATGATCAGGAGAAGGAAATAGTGAACCATTCTAGGATCTAACTGAACAAGAATCTGTGTGTTGTCAGATTTTCTTTATATATTTAAACCAGAAAAGCATCACAATAGTTAAAATTCTTTATGGAATATCTTCCATTAATCCAGACATTAGTGGAATTTGCAAAAATATGTAAAACAGCATCATTTCTAATTTAATTTGGAAATAACAGGTATTTACAAAAATAAAATTTATATTAATATGTAACAAATTTTATTAAATGAATTAAGAAATTTTAAAAACTTTTCAACTTTATTTCTAATATTCTAAATGTTGATAGGTAACACCTACATAAACAAAAGCTTTTTGGGGACCTGAATAAATTTAAAGAACACAAATGGATCCTGAGGCCAAAAATTTGAGAACCATTGTTTTAGATGTAAAACTTTTCAATGATGCTTGATGCTATATATTCCCTACTCTTTGGTTTTGCATTAAATTCTGCTTAAATTAATTTCATTTGTGCAAAATCTTGCTTTTATACTCTAAATGTGATTTAATTTTCTTCTATCTATCCCCTATTGGTTTATCTCCTTTAACTGTTGTGAAAGTTAACTTAATTTTCCCTCTTTTCTAATTAAAAAAGTCTTGTCCTTTTACTATCCTGGTTCAATGGCATCCTTGAGAATGAAATATGTATTCTTTACCTTAGTATAATCCTATGTTTCTTGACTTACATCACATATAATACCTTCTCATCTTATGCTCTGTAAATCTATTGGACTATCCGTTGATTTCTGTATATAAGATGGGGTCAGTGGATAGAGGGACTGGATTTGGAGTCAGGAAGGAATCAAATCCACTTTGTGTCTGAGCAAGTCTTCCTCCCTGGGTTGCTGTAGGGGTTTATTTGTAAAAGCATTCAGTGTCTACCACATGTGATGCTCCAGGCTATTTAAATTACAATTCCCTTTCTCCCACTTCCTTCTCTGGGTGGCAGGTGGGGGGGCCTGCTAGGTGGTGCAGTGGACAGAGCACTGACCTCGGAGTCAGGAGAACTGAAGTTCAAATCCAGTCTCAAGACACTGGACACTTGCTAGCTGGGTGACCTTGGGCAAGTCATTTAACCCTGACTGCTTCATATCCAGGGCATCTCCAGTTGTCCTGATTCATGTCCCAGATGGCTCCCAGAGGAGAAAGGCTGGTCCCCCATTCAAATCCAATTCATGAGCTTGTCATGGCATCATCTCCTTAGTCTTCTTTGAGAATAAGGGCCAAACATCATCAACCTCTTCCTGCTTCCAGAATCCACTCTCTTTTGAATTCTACCTTTTAGAAAGAATCCTGTCTTGAATCCTCAGTTCTGATGCCCTCTCCATTGTGAAACCTTCCCTTATCCAAACTCCCTCTCACCTCCAACTCAAAGTGCCCTTCTTCCCACTTTAAACTTTCCTGACAATACTTACCAGAGACAACTTTGTTTTATTATTTATGTGTGTTAGTTCCTCTGGTAGAATGTAAGCTCATAAAAAAATAAAAAACAAAAAAATAAAAAAAAAAGAATGTAAGCTCATGGAAGACAGAAACTGTAAGATTATAATTATAGCTGACAGATTTAAGGCTAGAAGACCATTTAGTTCAGTTTACCTATTTTACAAATGAGATACTGAAGCCCACTGAGTTTAAGTGACTTGCCTAAGGTCTCAATGGTGATGAGACTTTTTAAAGACAATTGTTTCCGAAGAGCCTAACTATTCTGTAATCATAACAGGTACTTAATAAACATTGGTTGAACTGAATATACCTATTTTTGTTGTTTTTGTTAGGTTGTTTTAATCTTGACACCCCATTTTTATGGGTTTTTCTTGACAGAGATACTGGAGTGGTGTTTCTATTTCCTTTTCCAGGGTCCCCATTTTACCCAATGAAGAAACAAACATACCTATTAAAAAACAATAAATTCAAATGACACTCCTTCACAATTTAATTATTCAAGAGGACTTTGTTGTGGTTTTTCCCCCTCAAGTCATTTGATTAAACTTATTCCTAAATTGGTGAAACTTCTGATGTCTTTTTTGGTGAACTTTTATGTTTTCCATTCCAGCTCAGGGTGTGAAAGTCACACCTTTGTGTTTCCACCTGCTTTATTTTCTGTTTTGGGATTAGGATGGGAGTAGAGGTAGTGAAAGTATTTCTATTCTTTTTCCTCTTTAAAGCAAAGGAAAAATTAAAAGGTAAGGGCGGAAAAATAGACTGCCATTTTAGTTCCTGGTTTCTGCTCAAAGTCTTCTTCAGACTTCAGGCTGAAACCAGTGTGGGTGAGAAGAGTTGATGAGTTGTATTTTCTTCTTGAGCTAGACTTTAAATTTGAGCTGCATTATATTTGTGAAGAGTTTTTTGTTGGCTAAGCAAAATAATATTTCAATGGATCAGTAATTATATGAAAGAGTGATCATTCACACTTCTTGCTTCCCAAAGTATTCTTAGAGTTTTTTTTTTTTACTTCTATGCTTTGGATCTCTGATCTCATCATTACCTGTATATCCTGTGTTATTCTTCTCTATTTCCTTCCTTAAAGCCAATCCTTTTTTTTGTTTTTTTTTTGTTAGTTTTTTAAGGTTTTTGCAAGGCAATAGGGTTAAGTGACTTGCCCAAGGCCACACAGTTAGGTAATTATTAACTGTCTGAGACCGGATTTGAACTCAGGTACTCCTGACCCCAGGGCCTATTGCTCTATCCACTGTGCCACCTAACTGCCCTCCTTAAAGCCATTCCTAAAAACTTTAGCATTCCAATGAATTTCCGAATAGGAAGGACCTCAGTGACCATTCAGTTGAAATATATGAAAAAGTTATGAGTGGAATTTAAACCATACCTAAAAGAATATACAGTAACTGGGTGACATAGGAGTAAATGCACTGCTGTACTTAAGTTTCAGGAAGACCTGAATTCAAATCATGCCCTAGACACTTACTAGCAGTGTGACTTTGGGCAAGTCCCTTATCTCCCTAGCCTAGGTTTCCTTTTTTGCAAAATGAATTTTTTTTTTTAATGCAAGGCCATGGGGTTAAGTGCCTTACCCAGGGCCACACAGCTAGGTAATTATTAAGTGTTTGAAGCCAGATTTGAACTCATGTACTCCTGACTCCATAGTCTGTGCTCTATCCATTGCGTCACCTAGCCGCCCCCTTTTTTGCAAAATGAAAGGGTTGGACTCAAAGACCTCCAAGGTCCTCTCAAACTCTGTATGATCCTATGAAATCCAAATGGTGATCCCAACCTTGACTTGAAGGATCTTACCTCCTGAGGAAGCTTATTTCATTGAGATAGCCTTAATTGCTAGGAACTTAGATCAATCTTAAATTTGTCTCTGTAGTTGTTATCTATTCTTCCTTGGGTAGGTGGAAGTTGCAGAGGAGGAAATGAAATGAGGGCCCTAACAATAGTAACTATCCTTTGTCCAAACTTACAGGACTGACTTTGCTCCTTTTCTGTCCATATAGAATGTTAGGAATGTTCATGTTGGGCATAGGTTCATAGGCCTTCAGAAGAGGAAACAAGACTAGAGAGGTTCAGTGACTTTTAAGAGGTAAAACAATTTGCTGAAAAACCTGCAGAGAAATGGCAAAGTTGGTCCAATCCGTTAATTAGCAATCATTTGTGATTTGTGATTTCCATGTTGGTACATTTCTGCTCTGGTCCTGAGAGTGTAGATCTAACAAACTTATCCCTCTGCTTCTTTTAAGTGCAATTCAAAAGTAAAACTAGAACTCCCACCAAATGACAAGGAAATCACTAATTTGAAAAAAATTAGTATTAGGAAGCTTTTGTGAACTGGCCAACTCTGGTTCCAAGTTCCCTTGATAACTTAAAAGATATATTTAAAATCCCAGATCTTTTGCTGCTGCTCAGGGCTCACTTGGGCTGACTGTTCTCATGATAAGGATCAAGTGACTGCACAACTTTTTGAAATATATTAATTTTCATTTGAAGAGATGTTTACAGGATCAGGAAATACCAGCTAATTTTTTCTTTGTTAAATACAGTTATAGTTAGTAAAGACTGATTATGCATCTACTCCACAATCTCTTTCTACTCACATGACCATCAACCTAATTCAGACTCTTATCATTATTGGACTATTATTGTAAACTTCTAATTGGCTGTGAGGAATGTAGAGTGTTGTTGGTCTTCACTGGGTGGAGGGGGGTCCCTAGGGAATCCATTACAATGGGGGAATGGCCCCAGCCAATCACAAAACTGGGAGTTTTCCTAATCTCATTCCAGAGATGACAAATTTAAGTTTGTTCTCAAGCCAGCAAGAGTGATCTAGAGATTTAGAGATTTTGACCTGATTGGGGTTCATCAGCATATCATGCATCTTATGATGGGGGGAGGATCATATTAGGGGCATATCATGGGATGGGCGGACCTCTTATATTGGTAACTCAGACTCTGAGAGCCTATTAAAATCCAAGAGGGAGGGGAAAGAGTTTCTGAAGACTAAATTATCCGATGATCAAATGCCTCATACCAGCATCCTGCAGGATTTGTGAATAAAATCTAGTTTTCTCTCAATATAGCAGGTTTTTCTTTCATTTATAACATTGGCCTCCTTGCTTCTCCCTCTTTGCTTGATCCATGCATCTGTCCAGGTGATTTTCTTTAATCAGATATCTATTATTGCTCAACAAGTGGTTCCCTATTAACTCTAGTGACCATGACTGATGGGTTTTGGGTACCACATTTTTAGAGAGAATTTTGATAAGCTTGATGGTGTCCAGTAGGTAATCAAATTGGTAAAGAATTTTGAGTTTGTGTCATATGAGGTCAGTAGAAGGACTGTTATTCTGGAGGAGATAATTTAGGAAAGACAGAATAGCTTTCTTTTATGATTACAAGGGCTATTATCTGGGAAAAGAGTTAGGAAGACTTCCTAACAATTAGAACTCACTAGAAGTGGAATGAGTGCATTCCCTCTCATTATAGATCTTCCAAGTAAAAGTTCCATGATTTCTTTTTGGGAGTGTTACAGGAGGGATTCCTGTTCCTAGGTCTTAGGCAAGATGTCCTCCAAAGTCCCTTCCTTCTTATCCAACTCTACTTGTCTTCCTGTATTTCTTTGAATTCTACATATTTATCATTTCTAATAGTACATTTAATAATCTATTTCATTAATTTATCACTGTTGAGTCAGTGATTCCTAAGTAGTGGATACATGGTTTCTAAGTTAAAAATAGTACTATTTTATATATATATATATATATATATATATATATATATATATATATATATATACACACATACACTTTTTTTTCTTTACTCCTCAATAAACTTATAGCTAAGGGAAGACTGTAGATCACTGGGCTATAAGATATGATGAATGCTGTAAATCTTATTGTGTTATTCTACATTGCTTATTAAGATGGTTGGACCTTTCATAGTTCCACTCTGACACCAGTGGATTACATGCTTGCTTCCCTATAGCCTTAGTCTTTGACCATATTTATCAGCTATAAGTATCCATGGAGCTTGTTGTGGGTGAGCATTTGTATGGTTTAAGGTGATAATCTCACTTAATTGTTTTTAAGTTATATCTCTCTCAAATTTTCAACATTTTCAGCTGGTTTGGCTCATTTCTTCTTTTGAAAACTTCATGTCCAGTTGGGTCTTTTGGTTAATCTGCTTGCTTCATTGGTTTTATGACTGATGATCATAATTATTTTCATTCATTTCACTATGGGTGGGGAGCCCTCAGGTCCCTCACCCAGGTCACTGCGTAACCTTAAGTTATAAGTCTTGAACATAATATGTGTACTTAATAAATATTTGTTGAATTAAAGTGACTTAGAAATAAACCCCCACCTTAATGCAATGTTATTAGCAAAGAAAAGATGTTAAATAGAATGCCTGGGAAGCCAGATAAAGTTGGGAAGACCTGACTTCAATTGTGGCCTCTGACACCTAACTAGCTGTATGACTCTGGGCAAGTCACATAAATGCTGTTTGCCTCAGTTTTCTCATCTGTAAAATGAGCTGGAGAAGGAAATAAAGGCAAGAACCACTCCAGCCCAAATGGGATCATAAAGGGTCAGGCATGACTGAAACAACTGAACACTTAAATACCAATAGAATGACATTACATTTGAGCCCTGAATGTGGTTGGAGCCTGCTAAGGGATGGAGAGAGAGAGAGAAGGTAAAGAATTGCTATGCCTAAAACAACTTAAGAGAAACAAGACTGGAGCTTTTGATCCCCCTCCTCCATTTGTAGATCTCTTCTCATTTGCAGTTTCCCCTGCCTACCCACCCCAGAGTGCTGTTCTTACTCCTTGCCTGGAAGAAGGAAGCACTTAGGCGGATGGGAAAGCCTCTAGGGGATAGGAGGGGACCTCTGCTCACTTCCCTCTATTTATAGACACTGGTCTCCTGACTGCACCCCTGAGGTATCCTTGTTATTAATGGGCTCAGGTACTTGTACAATTCCTCTCATTACCAGCTCAACTTCTTTCCAATCCAATACATTTATTAAACCTTTAGCCAAGGATTCCTGTATTTTTAGGCTTGGTAAGCTGTTCACTTGACTTGGAACTCCACCCAGAATCCAAGGTCTGGCACTAGTCTTCATGGATGATGTGGGTACACCAAGTGATCAAACATTAAGCACTAATAATAAGCACTTCTACTGGGTGAGACTTGGTTCTAAATTTATTATATAATTTCTGTTAATTTTGTTATTGATATGGTCAGTTATGATGATTGTTTTTCCTTATAATTGAACCATCCCTGCCTACCTGGTATAAATCCTATCTGATCATAGTGTATTATCCTAGTAATAACTTAACCTTTTGTTAACATTTTGGTGTTAAATTCAGAGGATAAGAAAATGAAAGTGAACAATTCATGCCCTCAAGGTACTTCTAATGAAGAATACTAGTTGTGCTCCTATGACTACACAACAGATACTAGATAATTTGGGGGAGAAACTGCCTTAGGCAAGGAGGTGTTGTTTGAGTTGAGTATTGAAGGAAAAACTGGGAGCCCAGAGGTGGAGGGGAAGAGGGAATGTATTGCCAGTCTCCCCAGTAAAGAGTGATAGACCAAAAGCACGACAGATGGATAGAACATTAAATGTATGAAACAGTGAGTAGGCTAGTATGGCTGGAATGCCCAGTTTGAGGAGGGGTGAAGTGTAAGAAAGGTTAGGAAGGGGTCAAGTTGTGAAGAGCTATATATACCCCAAAGAGGAATTTATAATTAATCCTAGAGGCAAGAGGGAGACAATGAGTGTCTGAGTAAGGATAGGGTGGGGGAATGATACTTGGTTTTTAAAGAAAATCCCTTTGTTTTCTAGTGAAGTGTGGTTTAAAGCATGAAGATTTTTTTTTAACACTTAAAGATTTTATTTATTTTGAGTTTTACAATTTTTCCCCAATCTTACTTTCCTCCCCCATCCCCCACAGAAGGCAATTTGCCAGTCTTTATATTGTTTCCATGGTATACATTGATTTAAATTGAATGTGATGAAAGAGAAATCATATTCTTAAGGTAGAAACATAAAGTATAAGAGATTAAGATCAGACAATAAGATATCAGTTTTTTCTAAATTAAAGTTAATAGTCCTTGGTCTTTGTTCAGATTCCACAGTATTCTCCATTGCAGAGAGCCCCAAATTGTCCCTGATTGTTGCACTGATAGAATGAGTAAGTTCATCAAGGTTGATCATTACTCTTATGTTGCTGTTAGGGAGCACAATGGTTCTGGTTCTGGTTCTACTCATCTCACTCAGCATCAGTTCATGCAAATCCTTCCAGGCTTCCCTGAATTCCCATCTCTCCTGGTTTCTAATAGAACAATGGTGTTCCATGACATACATATACCACAGTTTGCTAAGCCATTCCCCAATTGAAGGACATTTACTTGATTTCCAATTCTGTGCCACCACAAACAGGGCTGCTATGCATATTTTTGTACAAGTGTTTTTACCCTTTTTCATCATGTCTTCAGGGTATAGACCCAGTAGTGGTATTGCTGGATCAAAGGGTATGCACATTTTTGTTGCCCTTTGGGTATAGTTCCAAATTTCTCTCCAGAAAGGTTGGATGAGCTCCATCAACAAAGCAATAGTGACCCAGATTTCCCACAATCCTTCCAACAATGATCATCATCCTTTCTGGTCATATTGGCCAGTCTGAGAGGTGTGAGGTGGTACCTCAGAGAAGCTTTAATTTGCATTTTTCTAATAATTAATGATTTAGAGCAATTTTTCATATGACTATGAATTGCTTTGATCTCCTCATTTGTAAATTGCCTTTGCATATCCTTTGACCATTTGTCAATTGGAGAATGGTTTTTTTAAAAAATTTGACCCAGTTCTGTATATATTTTAGAAATGAATCCTTTGTCAGAAACAGATGTAAAGATTGTTTCCCAGTTTACTACTTTTTTTTTTTTTTTTTAAGGATTTTTGCAAGGCAAATGGAGTTAAGTGGCTTGCCCAAGGCCACATAGCTAGGTAATTATTAAGTGTCTGAGGTCAGATTTGAACTCTGGTACTCCTGACTCCAGGGCCAGTGCTCTATCCACTGCACCACCTAGCCGCCCCACAGTTTACTACATTTCTTTTGATCTTGGTTACTGTGGTTTTGTCTGTGCAAAAGCTTTTTAATTTAAAGTAATCAAAATCATCTAGTTTGTTTTTAGTGATGTTCTCCATCTCTTCCTTAGTCATAAACTGCTTTGCTTTCCATAGATCTGACAGGTAATTTAGTCCTTGTTCTTCTTGTTTGTTTTACTATTTTTTTTATGTCTAAATCCTGTATCCATTTGGATCTTATCTTGGTATAGGGTGTGAGGTGTTGGTCTACTCTAAGTTTCTTCCATACTAACTTCCAATTTTCCTTGCAGTTATTATCAAAGAGAGAGTTTTTATCCCAATAACTGGACTCTTTTGAATTTATCAATCAGCAGATTACTATAATTGTTTCCTGCTGTTGCACCTAGTCCATTCCACTGGTCCACCACTCTATTTCTTAGCCAATGCCAGACAGTTTTGATGACTGACACTTTATAATATAATTTTAGATCAGGTAGGGCTAAGCCACCTTCTTTTGCACTTTTTTCATTAAATCCCTGGAAATTCTTGACTTTTTTCTTCTCCGTATGAATTTACTTACCACTTTTTCTAACTCATTAAAGTAATTTTTTGGAATTTTGATTGGTAGGGCACTAAACAGGTTTAGTTTTGGTAGAATTGTCATTTTTATTATATTAGTTTGACCTATCCATGAGCAGTTGATCTTTGCCCAGTTATTTAAATCTGATTTAATTTGTGTGAGAAGTGTTTTATAATTGTTTTCAAAAAGTTTCTGGGTCTGCCTTGGCAAATAGACTCCCAGGTATTTTATATTGTCCAAGGTTACTTTGGATGGGGAAATCCCTGGAAATTCTTGACTTTTTATTTCTAGTTGTCTTTCTAAACCTACATAGAACCAAAGGAAGCATTCTTCCTCAAGGAGCACACCCTAGCTCTCCAGTAGTAGAATTAAATGCCGTATTTGGATCTTGGACAGATCACTTTTTGGATCTCAGTTTCTTCCTTTGTAAAATGGGCTTGTGGTGTGTAGTGATCTAGATGATTCCTAAAGTCCTTTCTTCTTCCCTGGAATCACTTGAGGCACATTAGATAAGAGTAACACAAAAGAAACAATTCCCCTCAGCAGTTTGTTATAGACATGGATTATTTTTATACAGTTGTTTTCTGTCATTAAAGGTAGTAGGGCATAGTGATTAGAACTTAGAGCTTGAAGTCAGGAGATAATGGAGTTTGAATACTAACTTTACCACTATTTGAGAGAACTCGAGTATGTCCTCTAACCTTTTTGAGTCTCAATTTTCTCAAGCTCAAAAGATTTAACAATACTTGCACTAACTTCCTTACCAGATGGTTGTCTGGAGATTCTTAAGACTTTTTTTGGTGTTTTTTAGTGACATCACAGATGGGGGTATTCTTGCTAAAGATACTGGAGTGGTTTGCTATTTCCTACTCCAAAGGCAAATAGTTTAAGTGATTTGCCTAAGACCACACTTCTATAAGACTTTTTTGAGGTTGAATTTGAACTCAAGTCTACCTGACTCCAAAACTGCACCATCCATCTAGCCTAACCACTTAACAACCTTCACAATGACCTAGAAATTATGTATTATATTATTATCATCATCATCATCATCCCTTTTATGAGGTGACATGGATCCTGGGTTTTATATTTTTTGTCATATCTCTCTATGCCTACTTAAAAATTTTGTGGGATGGAATAATCTAAGACTCCTTTTTATGAATTTCCCAGCCTTTCTCAGTATTGGGCTTTATATCGTTTGCTATTTCCTTTGCTAGTTTCTACTACACTAATCTTTTTCAAATCATAAAGGTGTTTCTATCCTTATTTCTTTTTCTTTTTTAATTTTAAAAAAAAATTTTTACATCCTCCTTATTTTTATGGCCATCTTTATAAATATGGATGACCTTCAGTTCCTCTAGATCTCCTTCTGCCTTCAAAGAAAAATGAGCTTGCGAGAGGGTACTGTACTAACACTGAAGCTATTATTTGAAGTTTTATGTAGTTTTCCCCAAAACTTTGTTGTCTCTAAAATCTGAGGAAACGAGAAAGTCATTTTTCATTGTTGCATAGCTAAACTTTATCCTCTTCATTCTTCTTAGTATCTGGTTAAATTCTGTCTTTGGATTTTAAAATTTTAAAATGTGGCAAGGAGGTTTTCTTTGAGGATTGTTGCTGAATGACATTAATACCATTTCTATATGAAATCATTTTCCTATGGGGATTCAGGAGGAGAAGCATCATCAATAACGAGAAAGTCTAGTAAGGAAGTTGATATGAGCTAATTGGTAGACTAACCAAAAGACAGCAAAGTGGGCAGCTAGGTGGTTAAATGGTTCAGGACCTGGACTCAGGGATAGCTGAGTTCAAATGTGCTCTCAGACACTTGGTAGCTGTGTGACCCAGAGCAAGTCATTTAATGACCCTATTTGCTTCAATTTCCTCATCAGTAAATGAGCTGGAGAAGGAAGTAGCAAACTACTTCAGTATCTTTGCCAAGAAAACCTCAGAAGGTATCACAAATAATCAGACATGACTGAAAAAACAACAATCACAAGACACGGTCAGCAAGTTCCTCATCCTCTCTTCTTTCAGATATCAGACAGCATGCTGAGGGGATGCCTCAGTGGTGACCATCACTCTATGTCTACTAAGATTGTAGTCCAGTTCAGTTAAATTTTCTTGCCCTATTCTTTGGCAGTGGTTTCTGTATTGTTTGCACTATATCAATTTCCACCAGTGCTTTATAATTCCCAAATCAAATCTCCCTGATAATAATGGTATTAACTTAAATGTATATAATTCTTTATGTTACCCAAGCTGCTTTTCTCCTAACAATCCTGAAAGGAAAGTATCTATGATCTACTTCCCAAGTCCCGTTTCTTTTGCATTTTTATAATTAGTTTCTGTAATTTTGCTGTGATTAAGGTTTTCTGTGCTAGTAGGTCTCAACCTATTCTTGACTTTGCCTCATTAATTTCACCCATTTTTATATATCATCAAAAGTTTTCCATTCCCCCATAGCATTATTTACCCATTTGTATTATTGGAATGCCTGAAACAGCAACATGGTTCAGTGGATAGAACACTGAGCCTATAGTTAGGAAGACACGAGTTCAAATTTGAATCCAGCTATACATAGTGGCTGTGTGATTCTAGGCAAATCATTTAATCTCTGCCTCAGTTTCCTCAACATAAAATAATGAGATAACATTTGTACTTATTTCTTAGTACTTAGTACATACAGGCATTATATGAAAAGCTTTACAATTATCCCATTTGATCTTCCCAACAATTCTGGGAAGTGGGTGCTGTTATTATGCTCATTTTACAGATGAGTTAAAATGGAGAAAAACCCCCAAAGGGTCATGAAGATGACATGACTGAAAAATGATTCAACAGGCAGAAGAGTATTGATATTTAAAATACTATCAATATCATCAGTTACTTATTTGAAATTCTCAGTGCTTTTAGTTTCTGTTTGTCTAGGAACCTATTGCAGTCTCTAAATTGTATCTCTGGGTGTATTAAAAATATTTTCTCTCCTTTTAAAAATCTATCTTGGCTTTGCTTTTACTACTAATGTTTCAGATGTTTGTCTTTTTCTGGTGTGTGTACGTAGGAAAGAATTTTGAAGTAAAATCCTACTCTGCTGGTATGTCAGTGAACTTTTAGTGTAAGGCTACATTAGTAGAATTTATCAATCAACAAAAATTTATTTATTTAAAATTTCTGTTTTATTTTCATCTCAGAATTCTCTCCCTATCACCTCCCTGACCCTGAGTTGAGAAAAAAATAAACTTGCTCCTTCCCATTACAAACATGAATAGTCAAACAAAACACTCCCACCTTAGCTATGTCCAAAAAAAAAATAAAATACCCACAAACCCTAAATGCTTCAGTACTTCCAGAGGACCTCACCTCTATATTTACTGATGGAGAACACAACAGAAATTAGGTACTTACTCTGTTCATGCTCGTAAGGAGCTATGAGGGAAAAACATGCATCCACAAAAATTATACAAAATATATACTAAGTAATAGAAAATGCTAACTTTGCAGGACATTTAAGAAATAATGCTTAAGTGGAACCTTGAAGGAAATTAGGAATTCTAGGTGGTGTAACTGGAATACTGGAATCAGAATTAGGAAGACTCATCTTCCTGAGTTCAAATCTGGCCTGTGATACTTAGTGACATACATCTACTAACAGTTTCCTCCTTTGAAAAGTGAGCTGGAGAAGGAAAGCAAGACATGGGTATGATGTAACATTGAATAAGGAATAGCACATTCCTTGGCAGGCCAGTCAAGGTTCCAAGTGTGGATGGACCATTAGTTATCTGAAGCAGAGATTAGCTAAATTCTAAGAGACCCATCACCAGGAAGTGGGCCAACATTTTTTTCCCCTAGTAGTATGACAATTTCCAAAAACTATGACCAAGGAGCTGAGGGATGAATCCTGAATTGGTGAAGGGACACTTTCCCCTGCTCCTTGCTACCATCTTGAAATCCCTGATTTTTGAGGTATCAACATGAACATTGGAGTAGGCACTTTGAGTAGAGTCACTCTATTCTCCTGGAAGTTTACACTCTGTCTTTTTGATTATTCATTTTATTTGTGTATTATCTGGACCATTACTCTACTTTTATCAGTGCAAATACTTGAAAATAAACCAACTGTGGTTCTTAATTTATTTCATTTGTTTTAAAGGACCCTTTAAAAAATTCCTTTGTTCCCAAAACAATACCCTAAATTTCAAGAAATGAAGAAAGATTTGGAATATTTTTGGTTCAAAGATAAAAGACTTCCGAATAATTCCAAGTAACCAAAATAATGGATCCTAACTTCAGGAAGGAGCCCATTTTAGAGAAATATACTATCCTATTGATCAACTTGCTGTGGACCTTCTCTTCCTTCCCTCTCTCCCCTTTAGTTATATCCTTGGTCCTTGTGTAGATATTTCTATAATTTTTATGTAAAAAACTTAATATGTTTTGTTTTAAGTGTTTTATTAAAATGAAGTGGTATCAGGAGTTCTAAGTCTTGGATTTATGAATTCTTAAAAATATTTTGATTATTGTATTTCAGTATAACTGGTTTCTTGTTAATCTGCTGTATTTATGCAGTTCAAAAACATTATTCTGAGTAGTCCTTAGATTCACCAGACTGCTCTACTTCAGTGAAATATTTCTGTATGCAGTTCTATATGTGTATAGTCTTCCCTCCCTTTGATCAGATAGAATGAGATGCAAATCTTATCCTCTCCCACTTTACTCTGTTTGCATAAACATCTACTCACATCAACTCAATTATGTGAGATAATTTCCTCCAATCTTCCTTTCCCTTACTACCTCCTTTTTATATTTTTCTTCCCCTCTCTTTCAAAATTCTTTTTCAAGACATAACAGAACCAAAAGCAGGACTTCCAGCTAATTAGACTATCATTTTTTTATGATGATACGGTTCTGAAGGGTCATATTATCATCTTTCACTAAATAGGATTTAAACAGTTTATTCTTGTTTAGTTCCTTATATTTCTTTTGACTCCTGTGCTTGGACTTGAGAGTTTCTCTGTAACTTTGGCCTTTTCATTGGGAATGCTTGGAAGTCAAATATTTGCAGATGACCATGTGTAAATGGGCAGGCTAAACATATCTACTTCCTTTCTTTTTTTTTTTTTTAATACCTTAACAAAGGGAGAGGTTTACTTTGATTTAATACATATATAACAAGGAAACAGTGGCACTTAACTTCTCCATCTGGAAGCAAGACTGCTAAGTACATTATCACTGTATAGTGACTCACAGTCTCAGTTGTCAAATCTGAGACATAAAATCTAAATGAATGGGAATTGTTATGCCTTTAAACCTTCATTTTCTACCCACCCTTTTGTGTGTTCCTTTTCCTCTCTATTTTCATTTTTTAAATGAACATACTCTCTTCCTTCCTGATCATCTTGTGGCATGATTTCAAATTCCCTCACAATTGGAATATGCTCCAGTTAGTTAATCTCTAGACTGCTACAGACTTAGTTTACAGACCTGGAAGCAGCTAGGTGGCAAAGTGGATAGAGTGCCAGGGCTGGCATCAGGAAGACTCATCCAGGTCTTACCACTAGCTGTATGATCCCTAACCCTGTGACACAGTTTCCTCATTTGTAAAATGAGCTGGAGAAGGAAATGGCAAATCATAGTGTCTCTACCTAGAAAACCCTAAATAGAGTCTTGAAGAATCAGACATGATTGAAAATGACTGTTAAAAAAAAGTTCACAGAACTAGATGAATGTGTTTATAGATGTCATCTGACCAAGGAGGGCATATAATAGTTCTATCATTTAGCTAATTATGGACACTCTACTTATTATTAATAATATTATTATTATTGGCAGGGTCAAGCTGGACTTCTCATTACATACATTCCACTAAAGGTCTTTTATGTATGAAATGTTTTTGGTTCCTGTCCTAAACCTGTGAAGTTGATACTTTTTTTTTCTTTGTAAACTTCAGTGAGGGAGTTTACAATTAATATCTATTTAGATTTGTTCTAATAATCATCCTAGAGCAGGGATGGAAAACTCTTTTTATGCCAAGGATCATTTGTATATTTATAACATTTGGTCAGACATTTAATTAATTAACCTCTAAAAACCTACTAGAATTACTGAATTTTGAGTCCTGTCTGTGGTTGTCTTGGCAATGTCAGACCAAAACAGCCTGCACTCAAGAGGTTCTCTGACCCTCTTCAAGAGCCTGATGAAATCTTGTTGGATAAAGATCCCGTGATCCTTCATAAATCAGGTCAACATTCTATCTTTGTCTTTTGTCCAAGCCATTTGAGAAATAGTCCTTCCTTAAACTCTCTTTAAGTTAATATTGATTCATTAAGAATCACTTTTTAGATCCAGTGTGTTATCCAATTCTAAACTTTTTATCATTGGTTTATGGTTTTGATCTTATTCTCTACCTCTTTTGAAATTTTGTTTTTTATTTCTCCCCTCTCTCTCTCTTTTTTTTATTTTAGTTTTTTGCAAGGCAAATGGGGTTAAGTGGCTTGCCCAAGGCCACACAGCTAGGTAATTAAGTGTCTGAGACCAGATTTGAACCCAGGTACTCCTGACTCCAGAGCTGGTGCTTTATCCACTGCACCACCTAGCTGCCCCTTATTTCTCCTCTATTTCTCACTATTTCACTTTTCAGTCACAATTATCTTCAAATATACTTATGTTTCCATGATCTTGAGGCCCTTAGTTCCCTTAGATTTTTGTGTTATCTTTTTTCTCTCCTTCACTTTGCTGCCAAACTTCCAAAAGAATAGTTTATTTTCCAGGAGGATTGAGGACCATGTTTTATGCAACTTTGTATCTTACAGAGTTAGAAGTCAAAAAATTCTCAAAAATGTATTTTCCACTTTTATAAAATGAAAAATGAAGATGGTAAGAAACTTCTCTGAAGATTTAAAGAGACCTTACCAGTTGATCATGAAATTTAAGTAGGACTGCAGGTATGTGACCTGAAAGAAATGTCAGATATAGAAGAAAGGAGGCTGATAAAAGGCAGGTTTCTTTTAAAGATGAAAAACTTGACCTGTATTATTCTGACTTTTGATAACTATAAAGTTATGGAGAACTTCCTTTTCAGTTTTTATCCTGCTTGCCAAGAAATGGCTTACTATCATTGCCTTTGATCTCCATGTTCTGTATCAGACATCCCTTTGGCACTGCTTGATGGATAAAAGGTTATGAAAACTCTTAGGACCAATTGTAGGTGAAAAAGGAGCTTCTTCCTTTAATTATCCTCTTTTGCCTTTTCTGTAAGGTTTCTGTTGCTGCCTAAACTCCTAGGTAATACATTCTGTGGCCATGCAAAAGGCATTGAATTCTTGCCAAACACACAGTCTGTCAATTTTATGATCTTCTATTTGCATAGGTAAAAAGGCTGACTAAATGAATATAATTATATTTTAGCTCATATATCAACCCTGTATACATCAGTAGTACCAATATATATGTATTTTATTAAAAAAAAATTTTTACCCCAGTTACATGTAAAAAAGAGTCTCAACATTTACTTCCAAAGACTTGGGTTCCAAATTCTCTCCTTTCCTTCCACCCCATTCCCCTCATTGGATAAGTTAAAAATGTGTAGCTGTGAAACATATTACTACAATATGTGGTAATAGTAAACATAATCTCCCCCTCTCCCCACAAAGAAAGAAAAACCTCAAGAAAAACAAAGTTAGAAAAAAGTGCTTCAATCTGTATTCAGACACCATTAGTTTTTTCATTGGGGTGGATAGCATTCTTTATCATAAGTTCATCAGAGAAATTGCTTAAATATTTTTTTCCACAGTTGCTGTTGCTAGCTGTATTTCCCTCCATCCTATTCCCTCCACCCCCATTTATTCTATTATCTCTCCCTACTTAAAAATGTGTTCTATCTGGCCACCCTCTCCCAAGATTGTCCTTCTCTTTTCTATCATCTATACACCCCTCTCCTTCCTTCCCCCTCCCTTTTCTTCCCATCCCTTTCCTCTCCTGTTTTCCTCTAGGGTATGATAGATTTCTATACTCAATTGAGTGTATATGTTATTTCTTCTCTGAGCCAGTTTTGATGAGTGAAGGCTCAGTCATCCCTCCTCACCTCCCTCCACCCCTTCCACTCCATTGCAAAAGCTTATTCTTATCTCTTTTATGTGAAATAACTTACCTCATTCTACCTCTCCTTTCCTTATCTCCCAGTACATTCCTTTCTCATCATTAACTCTATCTTTTTAGCATATTATATCTTCAAATTGAACTCTGCCCTGTGTGCGCCCACATGTGTGTGCGTGAGCGCGTGAACACATGCACACACACACACACACACACACACACACACACACACACTCCTTCTAACTGCCCTAATAAATGAGAAGGGCCATATGAGTTATCAGTATCATCTTCCCATGCAGGAATACAAGCAGTTCAACATCATTAACTTGCCCTTCTTGTCCACCCTCTTTATGCTTCACCTGAGTCTTGTATTTGAAGATCAAACTTTCTGTTTAACTCTGTTTCACCAGGAAGGTGTGATAGTCCCCTATTTCATTTCATCTTTTCCCCTGAAAGAATACATTTAGCTTTGCTGGGTACAATGCATGCATTTTAGAGAGGATCATTCTTCTAATGTGGAATGCTTGTAACATGGGTATTAGTGACATTTCACATCTTAACATCAATGTTTGAGTTCAAGGTAAACAAACACTAGATTCAAGATTGACCCTTGTATTGATACTGTGGTATTCTCCTACCTTCCTTTTTGAATTCTCAGCTCTGATATGCTGAAAGCTAGAAATTCAAGAATGAATGTCTTAGGGGGCAGCTAGGTGGCGCAGTGAATAGAGCACTGGCCCTGGAGTCAGGAGGACCTAAATTCAAATCCAGTCTCAGAATTTAATAATTACCTAGCTGTGTGACCTTGGGCAAGTCACTTAACCCCAATGCCTAGCAAAAAATAAAAAAAAGAATGAATATCTTAAATGCCATTTAAGTGCCTTAACTGAGCTAAATCCTGGGACTTAGAAAAGGGAAATAATTCCTGTCCTAAAGGAATTCACAACTCTAGGAGAGACAACATATTTAGCAAAGTTTAGCTGCCTGAAAGTCACAGAGGTGCAAGAATGAGAAAAAAAGAATTAATATTTAGTGTTTTTTTCTTAATTAAAAATATTCCTGCCTTGGAAACATTATTCTAGTAATATGTAAATGTATTTAACTATATTTTATACTCATTTGGATACCTTGTAGTATCCAATAGCAAGCATTGTAATAGTAATCATTTTAATAATTGCTTTAAGATTTGGAAATATGACCTCTTCATACTCAGAATGACTCCTGGAAGGTAGCTCTTATTACTACCTTCATTTTACAAATAAGGGAACTGAGGTTGAAAGAAGTTTAAGTGACTCACCCAGGATCATACCTAATAAGTATCTGAGGCTGGAGTTGAATTTACATTTTCCTGATTCCAAGCCTACTTAGCTGCCTTTCTAAATCTAGATGCTGAAATTATTTTAAAGTGAAGGGAATCTTATATCGGTAAAATCAGATTGAGGTCTGCTTGTCCAATGTCTCTACTGTCATTGCCCTCTTAGTATAGAGCACATCAAATTGAGTTTATAAAAGTTTCTTGTAAAAAAACAAACATACTATATTATCTTGTCAGGGTGAAACATTTGTTGAGACCTGTGCAGATTATGGAAATCAGTGAAGGAAAGGGGTGGATTAGGATTTGATCACCTAATCAATTTCATGAGGTGTAGACATTGGATATCCCTCAGTGAGAGGATTGGACACCTCTCTTGCTTAGGTCTCAGTCACTTAGGCCACTACCAAAATGAATTGGTTTGGGCCAACCGTTGGGGGATTACTAGAGAAGCCCCTGGTTGGGGCTTCCTACTAGATAAATCAGTGGCCTTGTACTTTAGTGGGAGGAACCATCAGTTCATGTTCAACCATTAAAATGATCAGATAGATCTACTCATATCCCTTTTTTCCCTTTTCCTTTATTCTGGAGAGATCCTGAGGGTGCAATAATTTCCCTCTTCCCATAAATGCGTCATTGTGTTGTAGGTAGACATGTATCCCCTGCCTATGTTGCTTGAGATGGAATTCCTGGAAAATGCACTTCCCTAACTCTAGCTTTTTTGGTTAGAGAATGGAGGGGGGCGTGTCCCTGGATAACTCTAGCCTTTGTTTAAGGAAACAGTCCTTCATGCAGATGGAGATAGGGATCAGGTCAATTTAATAGGAATTGAATTTATGAAATGGCAATGGGAAAGGCAGATAGGATTCTTGTTTTTAGAGAGCTTTAAAAGCTCTCTAAAACTCTCTCAAGAGCTAAGTTGAGAATTTTGTATTTTGTGCTACAGTAATTAGGGAACCATTGAAGATTTATGGGTGGAAGAGTGACATAAGATCCAAATTTAGCTGGTTTTATGTAGGAAGTAGAGATCATCCAATTCAACCCAAACCCATATCCATTTTACAGATGAGGAAACTGAGACCCAGAGGGATTAACTTGTCCAAAGTCAGCCAATAGTAGTGAGTTTTTGTTGTTGTTTGTTTGTTTCTTCTTCTTTTTTTTGGTTTTTGCAAGGCAGTAGGGTAAAGTGACTTGCCCAAGGTCACACAACTTGGTAATTATTAAGTGTCTGAGGCCAGATTTGAACTCATGTGCTCCTGACTCCAGGGCCAGTACTCTATCCACCTAGTTTCCCCTGTTTGTTTCTTAAAGCATTATCAATTGTCCTATTTGGAGAATACATTGGAAAGGGTAGATTGGAAAGGGGAGTTATAAGGAGAGAGAACAGTAAGAACAGTTGCAGTATTATAGGTCAGTGACCTTTAAACTGGCCAGAGCCCTGGATACCATGATGATCTCATCTAAGGGCCTTGATTGAATCACCTGATTGGAAGGCCAGAAAAGAGAATATATTTTCAGTAGCCAATTTGGGGGCAACATTTAGTGTGTAGAAAACTCAGAAAGATCTAGGGTCAAGATTCAAGATCTTCCTCTGATACATACATTGCCTGTGTGACCACAGCAACTTTGCTAAAGACTGTAAATTGTTAGCAATACAGGCTGGTAAGGGGAGTTTCTTCTCTGTGAGTTTCTTATACCAACTGAAATCTTAGATAAGATCATCATGCAATCTCTCTACCCCTTATCCCCTAAAAAAATGACCACCAAAATATCTGTAAAATTCAAATCAATTGAATGAGTACTTAATGAGTATTATGTGCTGGTTACATAATATGATTTCTTTTCAAAGTAAATGTTAAAAATGATAAGCTCTTAAACCCATTAATTTATTTAACCAGCTCTGTGTTGAAACAAAGAGAAAATGATTTAACACTTTTACCCAAGTTAGTCTGGGATCTCCTCTAGCCTTGAATATATAATTTTTTTTCTTAGGTTTTTGCAAGGCAAACAGGGTTAAGTGGCTTGCCCAAGGCCACACAGCTAGGTAATTATTATTAAGTGTCTGAGACCGGATTTGAACCCAGGTACTCCTGACTCCAAGGCCGGTGCTTTATCCACTATGCCACCTAGCTGCCCCTTGAATATATAATTTACAAGCAACATTTAAGGCAGCTGTTTCCATTGAAATTCCATACTTGCCAAGCTCTTTAGTCCCATCATGCTGAAGCAGTACCAGGAGGGACTGCCAGCACCATAAACTTTGAAGGGAGCTACCCTACCTTTCTCTTTCAAGGTGTCTGAATTTCTTTCTTTTTTTTTTTTAAATGTTTTTGCAAGGCAAATGGAGTTAAGTGGCTTGCCCAAGGCCACACAGCTAGGTAATATTAAGTGTCTGAGACCAGGTTTGAACCCTGGTACTCCTGACTCCAGGGCCAGTGCTTTAGCCACTGCACCACCTGGCTACCCCAAGGTGTCTGAATTTCTAAGCTGAAGTAAAGACAGTAGAATAAAATGGAAGCTCTTGGAATTATTGGTGCTCTCTTGAGACTTAATAACATTTAGCAACCTCAGAGCTAATTTAAAGAATTTTCTGCCCTTTATCTTTGAAGGGGTAGTCTTGGGAATCTTAACAGAGCCTTTGGAATCTCCATTTCCATTCAGAAAGATTCAGAAAGTGTCACCATCCATGATTCTTCCCTCTAATTGTTCTCTCCCAGAGAAAAGTTATTTCAGATTTAATTTGTATATAAATCACCCATAATTCTGTATAGCTTCATTTTGCCTCCCTTCCAGTTGGATGTGTTATTGTCAGCAAGGATATTATCTGCTGTTGTTATTGTGGAATACATCTTTTCTACCCCTTTGGTGATCTTGCTATGTTTCTGTGACTGAAATTTCAGTTCAGTTCAAAAAGCATTTATATTATAAACACTTTCTGTGTGCCAGATATAGTACTGGACTTGCTGTCAGGAAGGCCTGAATTTGAATGCTACCTCAGATACTTAGCTGAGTTGAATTTCCTTCTGCCTCAGTTTCTTTATTAAAATTGGGATAATAATTGTACCCATCTCTCAGAGTTATTGGAAGATCAATGAGTTCATTTATGTAAAAATTTTTTGCAAACCGGAAAGCACTATATAAATGCTAGCTCATATTAGTAGATTCTAGGACATAGAGGAAAGCAAAAGTCTGCCTCTGAAAGGAGCTTACATTATGAGTGGGGTATATAAATGGTGGGGAACAATATGTACACAGATAAGTGAATAAGAAACCAAAATAAATATAAATTTAAATTAATTTAGATAAGAATATAGTTTATATTACAAAGAATAAATTTAAATAAAAATAAATATAAATTGACATGGTAGTTAGGACATGCTATGAGCCTGGGCGAGTCACTTAACCCTGTTTGCCTCAGTTTCTTTATCTGTAAAGTGAGCTCTAGAAGGAAATGGCAATTGAAAAACAAACAACTACAGCAAATCAGGAAAGGTCTCATATGAGAAATGATGTCACCAAAGCAGAATCTTGAAGGATTGAGGAATACCAAGAAGTAGAAGTGACAAGAGAACTTGCCAGGCATGGAGAATAACTTGTTCAAAGGCAAGGAGACTGAAGAAGGAAAGCCCAAGAAAACTGGTTGGGAAGGGCTATAAATGCCAAGCAAAGGAATTCATTTCTAGACATCTCCCAACTAAAACTTGTCAAGGGGCCACATATAGAATTTAATATGTATTTATGATTGCAATGTATGTTTATAACCATATGTTTATTATTACAATGTAGCTTATGACCAATGAGTATAATAATAAAATGTAATAATGTTGCATGAATGGGCTCTTGTCCTAGAGATGACAGAAGCCCTAAAGCTTCTTCCTTTCAATGGGGATCTGTAGTCTGATCTGCTTCCTAGCTAATTGGATGTAGCTACTGTGTGGAGGACAAACTGGAGAGGAGAGGGGCTGGATGCAGGGAAGGAGACTAAAAGTTCATTCAAATAGAGGGAGGTAAGAGGGCCTGTGGTAAGGTGGGAAATTCATCACCTTGAGGCTCATCCTTGATGACAAATTCACACTCCATCTATCTTTGCCTCAAACCTGGAATCTTTCTGGCTTTAGAGGATCTGCTATAGCTTGTTTTCATCTGGAAGAGCCTTCTACAACCCAGGATTTCTTAATTATACCCAATGAGTGTTTTGGTGGAGGGTTTTTTGTTTTTGTTTTTATTGTTTCTTAATACTATTTTCACTTCAATTACATGTAAAGATAGTTTTCAACACTTAATTTTACAAAATTTGGAGTTCCAAATTTCTCTCCTCCCTCCCTTCCCAAGACAGCAAGCCATCTGATACAGGTTATACCTGAACGATTATGTTAAACATGTTTCATATTAGTCATATTGTGAAAGAAGAATCTGAACAAAATGGAAAATGAGAAAGAAAAAACAAACAAATTTTGAAAAGTAAAAATAGTATGCTTTGATTTGCAATTAAGATTCCACAGTTATTTCTCAGGATGTGGATAGCATTTTCCATCACAAATGTTTTAGATTTATCTTTGACCATGTTATTGCTGAGAAGAGCTAAGTCTTATCAGTTGACAATTGCACAATGTTGTTGTGTAGTGTTTATGCTCACTTAATGCTCGCTGTGCATCAATTCATTTGGTTTTTCTGAAATCTGCCTGCTTATTTTTCTTAGAGAACAATAGTATTCCATTACATTCATATGCCCCAGTTAATGGATATCCCCTCAATTTCTAATTCTTTTCCTTGGTGAGAGTATTAAATAATGTTTATAAAGATATTTTTAAAAAGTTTACTGTTTCATAAATTGAAAAAACCTGTTGCTGCCTCATAAACATAAACAATCTCTCTTGTCTTGAAAAAAGGCTTAGTTTATAGTTATAATAAAAATTTCATTGAAATAAGGTATCTTAACTGAAAAACATTTAGTATTATAATTAGGTGACTCCAAAGGAAAAAATATATTTAATTTTGCCTTTTAGCAACCCTAGTTTAAGTTCCCTTTAAGACCCATAAGGCAAGTGCCTCTTTTTACCTGGGGCTTTTCCTGTTTCCCTTAGTAATTAATGCCCTAACCCATGAATTAATTTTTACATAGCCTGTATTTACTTATTTTAGAATATGTTGCATCAACCCAGAAGAGTGTAAGCTTTTTGAAGGCAGGTTCTTTCTTGCATTATCTAGCATTGTGTTAGAAAACTTGAGTGATTTATCATTTAAAATAAAATTTTTTTGTAACATTTTAAATTGTCTCCCTTCCTCTGTGAAGTTACATACTAGAAAAGATCACCGTTTGACACAGATTTATAAATATGTAAAGTTATACTATGCATATTTATATTTATCATTTTTAATCCTTTTATTGAACCCTATCTACTGAATAGATCATAGAACCATGGTTGTTGCCCAACAATAGACTCATGATATGAATTATTATAGTGGAGGACAGAATCCTAAACCCCTCCCAGAGTTTTCTTTTATAGAGGGCTCTTAAGCTTCCTGTTAGCTCCATTTACATCTGCTTCCACTCTAGTGTAAACTCCTTGAGGGAAGTGTCTACCTCTTTCTTATTTATATCCTCATTGCTTAGTACATATAGGAGGCAATTATTAAAGGTTTATTGAATTGAATTGAATTTAAAATATTGAAAAATGGGCTACTTCCAGTAATACAAAATGTAAAGTCACTGGTCTTGGAGTTAGGAAGATGAGAGTTTGAATCCATCCTCAGATATTTGACTAGCTGTGTGAAGTTGTTCAAGTCTCTTAAACCTGATTGTCTCATATCTGGGGCCATCCCCAGTTGTCTTAATTCTTATCTGACCACTTGACCCAGATGACTCTGAAGGAGAAAATGAGACTAGTGACTTAGCATAGCATCCCTCACTGATATTCAATTCATATGCTTGTCATGGCATCACCTCTTCTGATGTCGTGGTTTTCTTTGAGAATAGACAAAATATTATCATCATCATCAATGGACTACAAACCTTCAAAAACATTTGAAAACTTCACTAGCCTTTCCTTCCCATCCACTATTTATATGTCTGGTATGTAGAATTATAGTAAGCCTGGTGATGAAGTAGTTAGTCCTAGACTTGGAGTTGGGAACAATTTTCTTCATGAGTTCAAATCTAGCCTCACACAATAACTGTGTGATCCTGGACAAGTAACTTAACCTTGTTTGCCTCAGTTTCCTCATCTGTAAAATGAATTGGAAAAGGAAACAACAAACTACTTCAGTATCTTTGCCAAAAAAAATCCCAGGTGAGATCACCGGGTCAGTTCAAAACAACTGAACTAAATGTACATAATTAGTGGCTTTTGTCTCCCTCTTTAGAATGTGAATTCTTGAGGTCCAGGGAGTATGTTTTTTTCCTTTCTTTGTATCTCCATTGCTTTATTAAGCTCTTCCTTAATAAAAAGTTTCTTGACCAACTGACTAACCAGTAAACAGCAAATGAAGGGAACTGTGAAATTATAAAATGACACAGACATATCATTAAATTCATAAGATCATGCATGAGGAGGTAAACAGATCATTCTAGATGCCCCCCCTCCCCTATTTAGTTCAATTATTTTACACAGAGGAAACTAAGTCTAGGGAAATTCAATGGCTTACCTAAATTGTCATAAATAAAACAAGTATTGGAGGTGAGATTTAAATCCAGGCCCTCTGAATCTGTAGCCAGTATTTTTACTAAAATATAACATTTAGGGGCGGCTAGGTGGCACAGTGGATAGAGCACCGGCCCTGGAGTCAGGAGTACCTGGGTTCAAATCTGGTCTCAGACACTTAATAATTACCTAGCTGTGTGGCCTTGGGCAAGCCACTTAACCCCATTGCCTGGAAAAAAACCCCCTAAAATATAACATTTAGGTTTGCCCTTTAAAATACAAAAATTAGCCATTTTGTGTTTATTTTTACTAACTTTCAATTCTTTTTTTTAATAGGTTTTTTTTGCAAGGCAACTTTCAATTCTTTAATTCCCACATCTGATCCTTTTCCCATGTTTAATTCTGCCTGTAACACTATTTTTGTAATCTCGAGTAGGTCAGGTACATCCTTGGGAATCAACTTCTTTATCATCTAAATGAGAATATTGAAAGAGATGGCCTTTAGAGTACCTTTCAGTTTTAGATCTTAGATTTTTTTGGTTTCTTAATGTCTTTAAGTAAGTAAATCTTATCAATGTATACCATGGAAACAATATAGAGACTAGCAGGCTGCCTTCTGTGAGGGTGGGTGGAGGGAGGCAGGATTAGGGGAAAAATTATGAAACTCTAAATAAAATCTTTCTAAAAAAATAAATTGACAAAATATTAAAAAAGTAAGCAAATGTTTTGTTAAAACCCAACTTAGGGCTAGTTTTCTTGCTTAAGTTAAATATGGTTTCCAATGTCTCCAGAAGCCTCTCCCATGAAGCTTTGACAGGTCCTACTAATTTGGGAAGGGAATGAGTACCAACCTGTTTACTATCCAAAGACCTATCTTGGTAAATGTGGGAAAGCTGTTGAGCATTCTGTAAGAATTCAGGAATGGTTGGTCTTCAGTAAAGCCTTAGTATAGTAATAATAATACATATCTGGAAACTGCGACCCACAGTAATTCAGACTAATGTGATACAATGAATAGAAAGTGTACTAGATTCCAATCTGGAAGACTGGGGCACTGTTGCCTCTTTTTTTCCCAAGTGTGAACTTGGTCAGATGAGTTACTTCTCTTGATTTCAACTTTCTTATTTGTCAATCATTGAAGTTGTAAAACAAGGGACTTCCAAGATCATCCCAATGACCAACTTTTTAGGATTCTAAGTGACTCATTCATCCAAGATAACAAATAGTAGCAGCAACAGAACCTCTTTCACCCACCATTTTCTTGAGAGGTTGTGCATAACTTTATTTTTAAATATTTATTTAAGGCATGGGGTTAAGTGACTTTCCCAAGGTCACACAACTAGGCAATTAAGTGTCTGAGGTGGAATTTGAACTCAGATCTTCCTGACTCCAGGCCTGGTGCTCTCTATCCACTACACCACCTAGCTGCCCCCTGGTTGTGTAGAAATTTAATAAAATGGAAAGGCAATGTTCCATAGTGGATAGAGTGATGACCTTAGAACTAGGAAGGCTTGCAATCAAGTATTGTCTATTCCTAATGTTGGTTGTAGATGACCATGGGAAAGTCCCATAACCACTGAGTGACCCCATCTAATTCTCTAAAACACCAAATTGCATATGAATCATTGATATGCATTGTGGTGGGAATTTCTACATTGGAAGTTTTTGACACTCAGCATAGTGCCTCATGCTTGATAGGTCCTTGATAAATGTTTATTGATTGAATGAAACCCTTTATCTGGATCAAGAGACTACTATTTGAAAGAATGCTATGGGGAATTACTTTGTAAAGAATTCTAATTTATAGTTTTTTTAGAAAAATTAGTGATGAAGTATTAAATATCTACTTTGGTCTTTTTGTTTTTGTGAGGCAATTGAGTTAAGTGACTTCCCAAGATCACACAGTATGAAGTTTCTGAGATTGAACTGAACTCACAGTCAATAAAAACTTGATTTTAATCAAGGTAGAAGAATTCTTGAAAATCATATTTTTATTTTTAATAACTTTTTGTTCTTACAAGGTAATGGAGGTTAAGTGACTTGCCCAAGGTCACAAGGCTAGGTAATTATTAAGTGCCTGAGGCTGTATTTGAACTCAGGTCCTCCTAACTCTACAGCCAGTGCTCTATCCACTTTGCTACCTGGGTGCCCCCCCCCTTTAAATTTTGGGGAAAAAATCCTATGGACTGGATCTCATTTTACTCTTTCTTTGTTTCTATAGAAAGTCACCTGACTGATTTTTCTATTAACCAAAGTATATTTGATTTATTCATTGCACATGCAAGTTTTAAAACTGAATTCCTGAGTATCTCACCCTCCAATCCCTTTTTCCCTCCTATGGCAACTTTGTCTCTTTAAAATGTTAAAGTAGAAAGATAAATTTTCAAGAGCAATCATTGCTCTGTAATATAATCAACAAGAAGAAATGGAATGCAAAAAATGTAGAAGGGAGGGGGACCATCAGATTAGACACATCAGATTTCCCTTACATCTGCCTTGAGCAGACTTTTGAAAGCATTTCAGTTTTAGAAGCTGCTCTATAAACAGCAATTATATTATCGGTATTACTTAAGATGGTGGTGATGGTGGTTTCCTATAGTTTACAATCAGAATTTTGATCTCAAGGCCACTTCTGCAGGTTGTAAATTGTTATTAACTCTGTATCCTGACATTTTGCAACTGTCAGGTTTCAGGTAGGATTTCTTTTTAAAAGATTTTATTTATTTTGAGATTTTGTTTTTTGTTTTTATTTTTTAAAAGATTTTATTGAGTTTTACAATTTTTCCCCTCATCTTATTTCCTTCCCCCACCCCCCACAGAAGGCAATTTGTCAATCTTTACATTGTTATTATTACACATTGATCCAAATTGAATGTGATGACAGAGAAATCATATCCTTAAGGAAGAAACATAAAGTATAAGAGATAGCAAGATCAGACAATAAGATATCAGGTTTTTTTCCCCCAAATTAAAGGTAATAGTCCTTGGTCTTTGTTCAAACTCCACAGTTCTTTCTCTGGATACAGATGGTATTCTCCATTGCAGACAGCCCCAAATTGTCCCTGATTGTTGCACTGATGGAATGAGCAAGTCCATCAAGGTTGATCATCACCCCCATGTTGCTGTTAGGGTGTACAGTGTTCTGGTTCTCCTCATCTCCCTCAGCATCAGTTCATGCAAATCCTTCCAGACTTCCCTGAATTCCCATCTCTCCTGGTTTCTAATAGAACAATAGTGTTCTATGACATACATATACCACAATTTACTAAGCCATTTCCCAATTGAAGGAAATTTACCTGATTTCCAATTTTTTGCCACCCAGTAGTGGTATTGCTGGATCAAAGGGTATGAACATTTTTGTTGCCTTTTGGACATAGTTCCAGAGTGCTCTCCAGAAAGGAGATTGCTTTGATTTCCTCATCTGTAAATTGCCTTTCCATATCCTTTGGCCATTTGTCAATTGGGGATTTTTTTTTAAATTTGACTGAGTTCTCTGTATATTTTAGAAATGAGTTCTTTGTCAGAAAAACTAGTTGTAAAGATTGTTTAGGAATTTTTTACAGTTAGATTAGTCAATCATCAATCAACAAGCATTTATCAAGTTCTTATATGCAAGGCATTTCTCTAGATGTGGTACAGATACAGTGGATAAAACAGTCTATACAAGGGTCTTAAATTTTATGTAGCTAAGGAGACAATAAGTATATAGCTAAAAGTAAATGGCACCTTGGCTTTCTTATCCCAGAATGAAGCCTTCTACATCTTCCTCATAAGGCTTAAGGGAGATCTGAGGGTTTAAAAGTATTTTCCCCGTAATCCTTGGCTTGAGTCCTGGTTCTCATGTGGTTTCCCTGCTGTTAATGTTAAGGGACTAGTGACTCTGATTCATTTAACTAATGAATGTCAATTAGCTTTTGCAAAGAAATATTTTCTTTCAAGATTAGTAAGAATAGACACACATGCACTTGGGGGGGCACTTTTTTCTTATGCCATCATGGTTTCTAGAAAGAGTGGGGTCAGAGTAGTTTGTGAATCGCAGTTTTCCCATAAAGTTCATGGTTCAGGGCAGCATCCTCTGTCTAAACTGCTCTTGGACTGGGGAGGAGGCAGAGGAGGGGAGATTATAAACATTTACTAATGCCAAGGACTTCTCAGTGCTTTGGAAATATCTCATTTAATCCTTAAAACAATCCTGGGAGATGGCATTGTTATTGTCCCCATTTTACAGTTGAGGAAACTGAGGCAGACTGGATAAATGACACAGTTAAATAAGTATCCAAGGCACATTTGAACTCAGGACTTTTTGATTCCATTCCCATTGTACCATCTGTTTTTTTTTTTTAAGGTTTTTGCAAGGCAAATGGGGTTAAGTGGCTTGCCCAAGGCCACACAGCTAGGTAATTATTAAGTGTCTGAGACCAGATTTGAACCCAGGTACTCCTGTCTCCAGGGCCAGTGCTTTATCCACTGCTCCACCTAGCCCCCCTCATTGTACCATCTTGCTACTCTAGTTGGCCCACTCCAAAAGTGGGCATTACAAAACATAGCATAGACTTGTTTGATAGTTATATTTATGATTTGGTCTGGCACAGTGACTGGCATGTAATATAATTATTTATTGAAAGACCTTTTGAAAGTCATGAGGTAATGAGATCTTCACAGATCACAAATGGGCCTCATTTGGGGTGGGCCTAAGGCCTCTCTTCTAGATCACTTGTCTTCTCTCACTGGATGCTAAGTAGCAGGACAGAAAAGGGGGTTCTAGACAGCTCTGGACATCTAGTACCTTCTGGATTTCTCCCTGATGACTAACACAACCTACCACCATGTGGATGCTCCAAAGTCCGTTTGGGAAAATGCATCAATCAATTCAACAAAGATTAAGTATCTACAATGTAAGAAGCATTGTACTAGGCAATGGAGCTTCAAAGAAAAAATGGAATAGTACCTGCCCCAAAAGCATTTACATTTTATTGAGTGTTAAAGAAAATCAAACATAGAGAAAATTATATAGAAAATTTAGTTTAGTGTATTCAGTAGATGAACTTCAAGGTCTCTTCCAGTTCCTGACCCTGTGTTTATGAACATGTGATAATGATGCTAGTTAATAAATGTTGTTTCCAGAATCTGTGGCTTAAATCAATCCAAATCAATCATCTTTTGCAAGTCCCTTTTCCTACTTTCCCTTCCTATGATGTCCCTATTGTCAAGGAAGTGATAATCTCTAAATCTCTAGAATGATATAGCCAGAACACATAGTTTTAACAAGGAGCACTAGTAGGAAGCCAGGAAATAAGATGGGAATTTGGAGGAGAAAATTTTTTAAAATTTTAAATATTTATTTATTTTTTCTAACTACATGCAAGGGTTATTTTCAACATTCTTTTGCAAGGTTTTTGAGTTTTACATTTTTCTCCCTACATCCCTTCCCTCTCCCTGACAGAAAATAATCTAGTATCCCTTCCCTCTCTCTGAAAGAAAGTAATCTAATATAATATAGACTATATAACCATGCTTAAGATCAATACATATTATATCATGTTGTGAAAGAATCAAATCCAAAGGGAAGAACATTAGAGAGAAAAAAATGACAATACATAAGACAACTTTTAAAAATTGATACTTTTGGGCAGCTAGGTGGCACAATGGATAGAGCACCAGCCCTGGAATCAGGAGTATCTGAGTTCAAATCCATCCTCAGACACTTAATAATTGCCTAACTGTGTGGCCTTGGGAAAGGCACTTAACCCCATTTGCCTTGCAAAAAAACCTCAAAAAAAATTGATACTTTTGGTCTGCATTTAAGCTCCACAGTTCTTGAGGAAGGAGAATTTTTAAGTTTTAATTTTAAAAAAATCTATTTTTAAGTTTATGTGATTAGGCATTATATGAAAGCAAACAGTATGTTAAAATATGATATAACATTATGAGGTAAAATCTCAATTGTTAAAATAACTTTTCATGATCTGTTATTTTGCTAGATTGGGCTGTAACTAAAGATTTTGCAGTACAAAGCATATGAAGGCATTATGAATATGTTTCCATGAATCTGCATTAATGGATCTTCCCATCATTCAAACAAAATTCTAACATCAAAGTAGAGGAATAACTTCTTGCTTTATCATTTTATTTATCTTTTATTTTTATTTATTTTTTAGGTTTTTGCAAGGCAAGTGGGGTTAAGTGGCTTGCCCAAGGCCAAACCTAGGTAATTATTAAGTGTCTGAGGTCAAATTTGAACTCAGGTACTCCTGAGTGCTCTATCTACTGTGTCACCTAGCTGCCCCTTGTTTATCATTTCACATCAATTGTGGTTGCTCTATAAATTGTTTTAAACTATCACCTGAGAGCAAAATTAATCTCCTTTTTTTATAAATTTCCCTACCCTGCTTCACAAATACCTCCCTTCACAACTTTTGTATATCCTGGATGCCATTAATTTATTCTGATTTATTTTATTTATTTCGTTAAATATTTCCCAATTATATTTAGTTTCTGCCATGTTTGAACTCTGATGAAAGTCAATCACCTTATTTTACCAGTGAAGAAGTAAAACAGGGATTTTAAAATAGCTTTTTAAATGATTAGACATATTCATTTGTGGTTATTGAAAAAATGGCTGGTTCTGAATTGAGACATCTACTTTTGAACATGTATAAAGACATTTAATTTTTGTTTTAAGTACATTAGAGCAATACCATCTGCTCTCAAATTGTTGCCAAAGTGAAGACCTGCTTCATTCGACTGATAAATCATTTAAAATCGATTCTCTATCAGCATCACAGCTTTTATATATATCTTAATCTATTATTTGGATAGCTTTCTCCTAGACATCTTTATACTCTTGATTTACACCATAGCAAACTATTTCTTTTTTAGTTTTTTGAATTTCACAATTTTTTCCCTAATCTCACTTCCCTCTTCCCCACCCTCTACAGAAGACAGTCTGATAGTCTTTTTTTTTTTTTTTTTTAGTTTTTGCAAGGCAATGGGGTTAAGTGGCTTGCCCAAGTCCACACAGCTAGGTAATTATTAAGTGTCTGAGACTGGATTTGAACCCAGGTACTCCTGACTCCAAGGCCGGTGCTTTATCCACTATGCCACCTAGCCGCCCCAAGTCTGATAGTCTTTTAATAGCAAACTATTTTTTCAAAAATGACAAAGTAATTTCCAAAAGAATTTTTAATGTAACTGGGTTTCAAACTTAGGAGTTCTTACTGAATTTAAGATGATAAGATCCTAGATTTAGAGCCAAAAAGAACCCTAGAGGTCACCTAGCCAGATCCTTTTCTCCATTTTATAAATGATGAATTTGAGACCCAGCAAAGTTGAACCACTTGCCAAAGGTCACATGTGTCATAAGTAGTAGAATAAGGATTTGAAATCAGGCTCCCTTAATTCCAAATAGTACAAAGAGATTATTTCCTAGTCACTTGCAAATTATAGTTATTTACCTTTAAGAATTTAATTGTGGGGGGGTGCCTAGGTGCCTCAGTGGATAAAGCACTGGCCCTGGAGTCAGGAGTACCTGAGTTCAAATCCAGCCTCAGACACTTAATAATTACCTAGCTGTATGGCTTTGGGCAACTCACTTAACCCCATTGCCTTGCAAAAACTAAAAAAAAAAAAAAAAAAAAAGAATTTATTGTGAGTAGAGGCTCAATTACTTTGTTATAAATGTTTTCCTTTTTTAAGAGAAATTTTTCATAATTTTTTTCATATCTTCAATTTTCCCAGTATTCCTCCCTTTTTTAAAAAGGAAAAGACAAAAAAATGAACAAAACCAGTCAACACATTAGGGAAAGAAGCTTGGAAATATATGCCACATTTCTCAACTATGGATCTGCAAAGGAATTTAGGTAGAAGTGTCTTCTTATATCTCTTCTTTGAAACCATGTTTGTTCTTTGTAATTTTACAACATTCTCTTTTGATTGTTTTGTATATGTTCTTTCCATTTACATTGTGTATTCATTAAGTATGCTGTTTTCTTGTCTTATTTTATTCTATATTAGGCATGTAAACTTTTCAATCACATTTTTATTTTTTGTATTAATATTCTAGACTCATCACATTTTTTATCGTTCAGTTATATCCAACCCTTTGTGACCTCATAATACCCTTCTGTTCTCCACTATCCCCTGAAATCTGTCCAAACTCATGTTCCTTGGTTCCATGACATTACTTATCTCATCCTCTGCAATCAATCAGTCTCCTTTTCCTTTTCCTTTCCATCTTCAATCTTCCCCAACATCAGAGTCTAATGAGTCCTAAGTTTTCGTTATATTGGCAAAGTATTTAAACTTCAGTTTCAGTATTTGATCTTCCAATGAATAGCTCAAATGATTTGATCTTCTTACTGTGCAATGGACTCTCTGAAGTCTTCTCCTGCTCCATAATTTGAAGCCAATGATTCTGTTGCAGCTTTCATTATAGTCCAATTCTGACAATCATACATTGCTACTGGAAAATCCAGAGCTTTGACTATATGGACCTTTGTTGGCAAGATAATGTCACTATTTCGTAGTATACTGCCAAGATTTGCCATTGATTTCCCTTCAAAATGTAAACATCTATTAATTTCATGACTGCAGTTGCCATCTTTATTGATCTTTGAGCCCAAAAATTTCAAATCTAATGCTGCTACCACACAAAAGTGCTGCTATGAATATTTTGCTTTATATGAGGTCTACAGGCCTAGTAGTGGAATCTCTGGATCAAAGAGTGTGACTTTTTAATAATTTTGCATAATTCCAGGTTGATTTCCAAAATTCATTGAAGAAGAAGAATACGGAAAATGTGTCCCTATCCTTGAATTTGCTTATTTCCACTCAAGTTGTCCTGCTTTGATTATAAAAGAATACCTTTCTATATATTTTTGTTACCCACCCTATATTCTTCAGGAGCTCAAGGTTGGGAGGACTGTTCAGTGTCAGGTTGAGACAAATGATATCCCTTTTTAGCTGGAGAGGGCTAGCTGCCTGCAAGGATCTTTAAGATGGTTATTGTCTTAATTCTTAGTTAGTCTTCTTGCTCTGAAGAATGTTGAAATTTCCTTCTTGAGGGTACTTTTAAGATGTTAAAAGGGGAACAGCTGAATTGAACCAGTTATTGTTAGAATCATAGATTCACAGTTGAATCTTGGAGGGTATTTTATGTGATCTGGTAGAAAGTTTTAAAATAGAGAACCTGGATTCAGATGCTCATCTCCTTTATGACATGGAGCAAGTCATTTTTCTTCCTCTCTTTGGGTTTCAGTTTTCTCATCTGTCCATAAGGTGGTAGGAAATGATGATCTCCAAGATCCTTTTTTTCAGTTCACAATTCAGTGATTCTTCTTCAACTCCTAACTGTACATAGGTACCTCCTTTATAAAATTCCTCACTTAGGATCATCTAGCTTTTTGAATATGTCCCAGGGACCATCAACCCCCTACTCTATGATGAAACTCTTTCTAGTTTTGAGCAACTTTTTCCTGTATTTCTGTTCATCAGTTCTCTCCAGTACTGATTGAAATAAGGAGGATGGTCTTAGAGCACATGACCCCTGAGATCCCTAGTCCCATAATATAGGCCTTTAGCTCAGAGGAAGAGCCAAGGAAATCAAAGGCAAACAAAATTATTGCATAAAGAAGGACAGACTCCTGTAGGTCAAGGCAGGGCATTTCTCCCACTACCCAAGGTGGATTTCTGGAAAATCTGGCACCTCCTAATCAAAGATGGCAGAAACCCCAGGCATTGGCTCTTGATTTCAGTCAAGCCTGCCTTGCTATTTTCTTCACTTTTCCAATTACAAGCCAGTCTGTACAACATTCATTTGCTCCTCTACCCATCCTTGACTGACACCTTCACCCTTCCCTCATCATGTTTTGGAGGAGTGTCAGTCTCTCAATTCTTGACTTGTTTTCAGCCTACCTTTGACCCAGAATTAATTGCCACCTTAATCTTGTCCAAGAGTCTGCCCAGTCCTGCTCTCTCTTGGTAACATTGCTTTTCCCCTCAGATCTCCACCTTTCAGCATAATCATTACCATCACCTGACAGTGAGATCACACCCATTCTTCAACATGAGTCTGGATATAGCATGGGACCATGGGCAATTCAGTTAAACTCTGACCCTCTTATTTCCTCTGTGTTGTAATGAGGATAAGAATACATGTAGAATTGTATGTGATTCACAGGGCTGTTATTAGAGGCTCCAAAGAGATTTTTGTATGAGAAAGAGAGAGAGAGAATGAGAATAAATGTGTTTTCGCAAACTTTAAAGTGTGCTAAACATTTAAGTTGTTATATAATCCCAGTAAACATTATGGGATTCCCTATGGAGAGTTTAGTAGTGCTTGATATCAGATATCAGTATCCTCTTTCTCCTTACTTCTTTGTGTTTGAGTTTTTAATCAGTTATACTCTATCACAACAACTAGTCAGTAGGGGACTGAGATTCCTCACAAGAACAGGCCAAAGTTAATTCCTACTTTCATGGTGCCCTCTGGATTTTTAATGACTTTCCTGTTGTGCTTCTGCTGGCAAATCCTACAGTGTTGGAATGGTCATGAATATAAGGCAATATGGATGTGGCTGGAGCACTATTTTAGATAAGGTGAGAAATTTCATCACCATGTAGGCCTGAATTTCATTCACAACAGCTCCTGTCAAACTGGCTTTATTTACTGTTGCCCACCATATATGGTTGCCATCTTTTCCCTTGCCTTACCATGTGTTGTCCCCATATCTGGAATGTTGAACTTATCTCCTCTTTGAATTCCTAGTTTCTTTCAAGGCTCAGCTCAATCACCACCTCTAACTTTTTCTGAACTCTTCCCTCCCCACTCCCTTTCCCCTCAGCTACTAGTGCTTTATCTCAAAATTATAGTTATACAGTTTTGTCTATAAATGCATATGTCTGTGCTGTCTCTCTTGGCCAGAATAGAATGTAAACTTTTTGAGGGCAAGAACTGGCTTAACTTTCATATTTTAAGATATATTGCCTAGCGTCTTTCTTGAATAGTAGTTGCTAATAAATGATTGTTAATTGTTGATTGATTAACTGAAGACTTTAAGACAGTGGAGAGGCACATTGGCCAATGAAATTACAGTCATTGGAAAAAATATTTAAATTCATTAAAGAGTTTTCTTTTGAAAGAATCTTTTTGCAAAGTGGATGTTATCATAGCTTGCTGAATCTTTCATAGCTTTTATCTGATCTTTTGGTAAATCTGTATTTCCATATATCGAATAAAGTAGATAGGTGTATTTGTATCTAGACAGCCAGTTGGGGCAGTGGATAGAGCACTGACCCTGGAGTAAAGAGGACCTGAATTCAAATGTGTTCTCAGAGGCCTGAAACTGTGACCATGGGCAAGTCACTTAACCCCACTGACTTACCAAAAGAAAGAAGAAAAGAAAAAAATCTAGTCAGTTCTCAAGAAATTCACTTTCTGCTGGGAGTAGGGTGGATAACTACAGGTATGCTGATAAAGTTGGCAAAAAAAAATATAAAAAATTCAAACTCATTTGCTTGGAGATGGGGTAAGGGAAAATTAACTTCTGGATGAATACTGAAATACTCTCGAGGGAGGTCTTGATCATTGGAAGGAGATGAGTTCCAAGATAGAGAAGAGAAAGAATATATTATACATTGGAGGACAGCTTGCGTAAAGGCACTGATGGGGGATGGAATGTAGTATGTTGGGAATAACAAGTAGACCCATTTATTTGGAGTGTGGAATGTCTGAATGGGTATTATGAGTAATTAGTTTGGAAAGAGAGGTTGTGAAATGCTAAATACATGAGTTGGTATTTTCTTCTAAAAGTCTAAGGGTATCTTAGTGGAGAGTCACTAAGGCTTATTGAGAATGGGAGTGGCAGGTACAGACATATTTTAGAAATATTATTTTGGCAGCTGTGAGAAAGATGGATGAGAGTACAGAGGGAGAATATGCAGGTTGACTTGTTAGAGGTCTATATCTGTTCTAGAGGTGATGAGGGTGCTTATAAGGGTGATTGTTCTATGAAAGTAAAAAGGATTTAAGAGATCTGGAAATAAAATTCTTATATCCTTTGCTGAAGCGATTTTAATAGGGATTATATTCTTCATATTGATATTTGAATAGTGCTGAAACTTTGACTTCATTATCCATTCAGGTGTGTGTGGACTACATGCAAATAAGTTTATGACACTTTGGTGTATTTTGGTTTTTTTTTTAGGTTATTTTTTTTTTGCAAGGCAAATGGGGTTAAGTGGCTTGCCCAAGGCCACACAGCTAGGTAATTATTAAGTGTGTGAGACTGGATTTGAACCCAGGTACTCCTGACTCCAAGGCCGGTGCTTTATCCACTACGCCACCTAGCTGCCCCACTTTGGTGTAGTTTGTAATTCCCTTAATATAATCCTGGAATTTACATTGCTAGTTTACTGTTTAATTTTTATGATTTGTTATGCTATTTGCCCAGGCCCCTTCTTAAATACAGTCCTAGTTGGTTTTATTGGGTATTCATTATTCTAATTGCATATGTTGCAATGCTGACTATAGCTAAATAATACGAGACTATCCAAACTACCTGTGCTTGCTGTTTTTCATTTTCTTTAAATCAACTGGATGCAGTTGGGACTTGTGTTTGTGTTTAGGGTGGGTGTGTAGGGGCATGCTTTCAAAATAATTTTGCATAATACATTTGAATACCAAGCCTACATAATCCATTTTGAAATTTATATCTTTATTTCTCAACAATTGTTGGCATATGTTTATTAATTACATACCTGCAAAGATAGCTTTGCCTTCCAGAAGATAGTCACCACTATTTAATGAGCTTGATGACAGAGTTTGTGTAGAATTAACTACATTTTCAATGTTTTTTTAGAGTGTGTTTTAATTGACCAAATAAGATGCTTTGTAGCTAACTTTACTATTGCAGTTGACATTGGTTATGCATTATTTGGGTGCCTGTTTCTCTCCCATGTAACCATTAGTCATTCTTCCAATCCTTTAAATATTGGATATTTAATGGATAGTTGATTTAGCTATCATAGTTGCTTCACAGTATGTATGTATGTATGTATGTATGAAAAGAAATGGTCAATTCATTGGTTTGTGGCTATACTGTGGTACTTTTAATCTGACCTGTGATATGGAGGGAAAAGATATAGCTATTAGTTTCCTGAGAATTTTGAATAATACAAAGATTTTATTTGGAGAAGCATCTGCTGTAATTATTGGAGTGCCAGGCTTGGGAAAAGAGGAAGCTAACTTGGATTAAAATGACACACTTGTTCTCTGATCCCTGGTAAGTCTCTAATACCATAATTTGCAGGGAAGCTGCTGATCTACATTGGTAGAGAATCCTCATTGAGGGAATCTTTCATGATATTTAAGGCAGCTAGCTAAGTGGTACAGACTTATGACCCAAGTTCAAATCCTGCCTCCTACTTATTATCTGTGTGGGCAGAGAATTTATCCTTTGAACCTCCTTTTTCTCATTTGAGCAATGGAGATAATAGTAGGGTGTTTTGGAGCTCAAATGAGATAATGCATAGTGCTTTGCAAACCTTAAAGTTCTGTTAATAATTATAGGAACAGTAGTAGTAGTAGTAGTAGTAATAATAATAATAATAATAATATAATGATAACTATCATTTATAGAGTACTTTAAGTTTTGCACAGAACTTTACAAAGGTAGGTTCTCTTTGTTCCAGTTTTTCAGATGAAGAATCTTGAATCAGATAGATTAAGTGATTTTTTTTTTTTTTCAGGATCACATAACTAATAAGAGTCTGAGACTGGATTTTAATTTAGGTCTTTCTGATTCCCAAGTTCAGCATTCTATCCTTGATGCCACCTGCCTATTTAAATGCTAGCTATCATTAAATTTTTAAAAAAAATTTATTCATATAGCTTATCCCTGTCATTACATTTCCTTCATTACCAGGCTAATATCAATTGACTGGAAATGTTAATGACATTGAAAAAACTGCAGATTTCATTGAGGAAATTCATTTAGGATACTTCAGATATCCAATTATTCAGTAATTCATCTAGATAATGGAGTTGGTGGATAAGAGAGTTGGATTTGACTATGCCTCAGAAATGTCCTATGTTATGATGTGAATCTGTTAACTTTTAATTTGTTTTTTTATCTATAAAATGGGACTCCCTTCTCCTAGTCATCTTAAAAACCTTTAAGAAGCTGTAAAAATGTGAGTTTTCAATATTAGAACACATCTATGACTGCTTTCTAGAGTCTTCACTGAATGGAAATTATTCTCTCCAAAGTTACCAAATGACCTCTTAATTGCCAAATCAGATGCATTTTTCTCAGTCCTGATTTTTCTTCATCCTCTCTACTGTGTTTTGATTCGGTGGACCACTCTTTCCTTTGTGACATTATCTCCTTTCTATATTTTTCTGACAGTTTTGCAGGTTTCCTCCATTTGATTTCTCTTCCATTTCTTGCTGACTTATCATCCACATCCACATCCCTTAGCTATAAATGTTGCCCAATGTTCTGTCTTATGATTTTTCTTGATCTTATCATATCTTTTATACACACAATTCAAATCAGCCCCAGGCTCTCTCTCTGCTTTCCTCTCAGCTTCATTCCTGTACAAGGATATATATTTTCATTGGCAACTATACTCATGTCTGGAATTCTCTCTTTTCATTTCCTGGCTTTCTTCAAGTAGCTAACATCCTAAATTCTGATTTCTTACTATTATGATTATCTTCAGTTTATTCCATATATGTGAGGTCCTTGAGAGCACAGACCATAGGTTATATTATAATTTATATATTTTTTGCCATTCTATGGATTGTCATGCCAGCATCTGGCATATATAGTGGGTGAGTACTTAAAAATTCTTGTTGACTTGACTTGTATCATCAGTTGCTTATTTGATATTTAAAAACTGGATATCTAAGAAACATCTCAAACTCAGCACATAGTATCAGAATCATTTGATATAGTGATTACTTTTGCTAAACTTTTTTTTTATGATCTTTTGTATTCTTATTAGGTGGAATGGCTTGCTTGGGTGTAGAGGAGGGAGGGATGACATATTTGGAAACATGGTGATAATAATAATAACAAAAGATAGCAATTATAACTTTTAATTAGCTAGAGTTATTTGTAAGCATCTTAGAAAAAAATTATACCTTCCTTTTCCAAAACCAAACTGCATCTAGATCTGGATCATTGTGAACAGAGCAGCTTGCCTTACCTCTAGGAACAGAGGTAGATTAGGAAAGGATCAACAGAGTAGTCATCATAATGATCTAAGACCGGAGAAATTGCCATTTAAAGATAGACTATAAATATTGGGATGCTTTATTTTCTTTTCTCCTAAACCTTTTCTTCTTTCTACTTCTCTTTCTTTTAAGGCAACACCATCCTCCCAGTCCCTCAGTCTGATCTCCTTTCCCTGACCAACATTCCTCCTTCCGCCAATAGCCAAGCTATTGCCAAGATCTGCCGATTTCATTTTTGCAACACAGTTTGAATACAGCCTTTTCTTTACTCTGACACTGCCAACACTACCATATCCCCTCCTACCTTGATTATGGCAATAATCTGTTGGTGGGTCTTCCTGCCTCAAGTCTCTCCCCATTCCAATCCATCTTGTAGTATGCCACCATATTGAATTCCTAAGGCACACAATCATATCACCCCCACTACTCAGCAAACTCTGGTAGTGGTTTCCTATTGTCACCTATTTTTCCTATTGTAAAAGTAAAATGCTGTTTGACTTTCAAAGTCCTTTATAAACTAGCCCCCTGCTCCCTTTCTGGTTTTCTTCCTCCATACTCCCTAACATGTGCTCTTTGATCTATGCACTGGCTTCCTGGCTATTACAGGAACAAGTGTTCCTTCTCTCCACTCCAAGAGTTCTTTCTGTCTGTTGCCCTTCCCCTCCTTGGCTCCCAACTAAAATCTCACCTTCTATAAGAAGAATTTCTAACTGCCCCCTCTTAATTCTGGTACCTTACCTTTGTTAACTATTTTCTAATTATTTTGTATATAGCTTGCTTAATATATATTTGTTTGGTTGTTGCTTCCCCCATTAGATAATAAGCTCTTTGAGGGCAGGGACTATGTGTCTTTTCATTCTTTAAATCCCTATCACTTAGCACAGTGACACATAGTAGGAGCTTGATTGATTGAAGTCCAGCAAACATGCATGGAGTGGAGGACACAGGCATTTGTGAAATCTCCAAATTCTAGCTGTTAACAGTATGTGTTGAGGTATAAGAGATAAAATTAGGACAGAATGCATAATAACAAGACAGGTAATTTATCTAATTAAATTAAATTAAAAATACATTTTCTGAAACTGTAGACAAACTTCTCCTTTCAGGTTCTTACATCTTCCTCTTCCTCTGACTGCCTCTGTCCAGTTCATAGGATCTTAAACTCTTTTTTTTTAAAATTTATTTTTATTAAAGATATTATTTGAGTTTTACAATTTTCCCCCAATCTTGCTTCCCACCCCCCACAGAAAGCACTCTGTCAGTCTTTACTTTGCTTCCATGTTGTACCTTGATTCAAATTGGGTGTGATGAGAGAGTAATCATAATAGGATCTTAAACTCTTAAAGGATTCTTATTAGCTTTGAAGAATTCAATTATAAGTCCTACAATGGACTATGTTTTTTTTTTGAGGACCAACTAGCAATGCAGGGAAGTTCATCTACCAGAATGGTGGTTATCAAATGGATGATATATAATTTTTGATTGAGAGATATTCAGAACAAAAGCACAGAATGACCCTCGGTGACCCCCTCCTGCTACTACAACCTGGGAGATAATCTAAATTTTTTTCCATTTTTTTTTAGCTTTTTTTCCCCAATTATATGCAAAGATAGTTTTCAACATTCATCCTTTTGCAAACTATTTATTTCCACATTTTTCTACTACCCTCCTTCCCTTCCTAAATTTTTGAAGGTGGCATTCAGGAAGACCACAGAACCTTCCCATAATACAGACTTTGGTGTCACTGTTGTAGACAGACTCTCTGTCTGGATATACCATGGTCACTCTTTGATGATATGGAAAATATTAGAATTGATTGTACTGATGCTAGTAATTTAAGGAACTGTGTGTGACCATAACTTTAAGAAAAAAAAAAGTCTTTGCAGAATCACCCAAAACTGCCAGTTGAAACTCTGTCACCAAGCTTATCCAACTTCTTAAAGAAAGCACCTTCTATAACACCCTGAATTTAAGTGAAATCCCTGCTTGGCTCAGTCTATTTCACTTAGCTACAATTTTAATTGTTAGGTAGTTATTTTTAAACATATAACATAAAACTTTGCTTCTTTGCGGTTTCTATCCATTGTTCCTAGCTAGCATTTTTTCTTTTTTTAAAAAATCATAATAGCATTTTATTTTCTTTCTAATTACATATAGACATAGCAAAGAACATTCATTTTTGTAAAAATTCTTGTTCCCTTCTCTTTTCTCCCTAAGGCAGCAAGCAATCTGACATAGTTTATTTCTGTACATTCATGTTAATCATATTTCCATATTAGTCATGTTGTAAAAGAAGAATAGGAAAAAAGGGGAAAAAGAAAAAACTGAAGTATGTTTTGATTTGTTTTCAGTTTATAGTTTTCTCTCTGAATGTGAATGGCATTTTCATCACAAGGTTTTTTTTTTTTAGTATTTTTGATTACTGTATTGCTGAAAAATGCTAAGTCTATCATAGTTGCTCATCATACATAGTTGGCTGTCATTGTGTACATTGTGCTGGTTCTGCTCACTTAAATCATCATCAATTCGTGTCTTTTCAGATTTTTCTGAAATCTACCTATTCATCCTTTCTTATAAGGTAGTAGTTATCCATTGTTCATATATTCCCCAATTGATGGGGAATTTTTAATACTTTGCCACTGTAAAAAAAAGTTGATATAAATGTTTTTTGTACGTGACTCCTTTTTCCTTTATTATGACAGCAAGCAATCTTTTTCCCTTTGGATCTCTTGGGGAAGCAGACCTAGTAATGGTATTGTTAGATTAAAGAGTTTGCACAGTTAGTTTCATAGTCTTTTAGACATAGTTTCAAATTGCTCTCCAGAATAGTTGAATCTGTTCACAACTCCAACAATGCATCAATATCCTAGTTTTCCCATATTTCAGCACTTATTTATTTAAAGTATCTTGAGAATAATATTTATTTTATTTTTACTTGGGCCTATGATTTCATTGGGAAATGTCCATTGTAGAAATTTACAACCAATACAAATATGTAAACACTGTTTTAGAGGGTAGTTTGAGACATTTAGACCTTCAAGAATTTCCCCAATGTCTATTAACTAGTCTAGTTATCAGAGACGGAGTTTGAATTTGAGTTATCTATGCCCAGATTACTATGGTAACCTTTCTACTTCAACAGTTCCCACTGCTTCCTTACTGGGGAAGGATGCATATTGTCAATTTAGGATTGCTGAATAGACCTTTCTATTAAACAAGATATTGTAGGGAAAGGGGGGCTCATTTTGCTTCTTTGCAAATTTTTTTTGATTAATATTTTTTTGATTAATTGTAATGGTGAATTTTGAGTACCAGGGTTATTTCATTTTTTAGGTCTGTTAAGAAAGTTAGTTTAGATTAGTTAGATTTTAGATTCTAATGCATCTTGCCTTTGTCATCACTTCTGTAAAATCTCCTAGATGGACTTTGGTTATAATTGATAAGTAGAGGGAGGAACATAAAGGGTGGGATCTCAAGTAAGTTGATAGAGTTTTAGATTTGATTTTTACTGTCCTGTGAGAAAGAGCACTAGACTTAAGTCAGAAGATCTTGGCTCTGATCCTAGCCCAAGCATTTATTTTCTGGAATAACTCTGAGTTCAGTTCCTCAACTTTAAATTTAAGCTATAACACCAAAGTGACATTGGGGATTCTTAACTTAAAATTAACAACTTTAGAACAGTTGAAGCAGTATAACAACAGTAAAATATATGTATGTATTAGATGCAAAGTTTTTATTTCTCTAGGAATTACCCACCCACCACTATTAGGTGAGCTGAGGACATCAGAAAATTTTTTTACTATAACAAGGGAAGGGGAACAGAATATAAATAACAAGAGTAGACAAAATATTAAACTTGCCTGGACAGCATTCTATTATTTGATCTCCTAGGACCATTCTCTACAAAGCTATTTTCCTTGAAGGAAGTAACTTTCTTTTTCTTTCTTTCTTTCTTTTTTTTCTTTTTGATTTTAAGATTTAAACTCCGTCTCTGATAACTAGACTAGTTAATAGACATTGGGGGAATTCTTGAAGGTCTAAATGTCCCAAACTAGAAGGCAGGGTGAGTACTTATTTTTGTAGTATAAAGATGGTCTGAATTCTTTTTTTTTTTTTTTTTTTTGGCTAGGCAGTGAGGTTAAGTGATTTGAATTCTGGTCCTCCTAACTCCCGGAACTGGCACTCTATCTGTTGTGCCACCTTTCTGCACCTTTCTTGATTTAAGGAGGACAAGATTTTTTTTTTAATTATAAAGGGATTAAAGAGGACTGGACAAATCTTCCTTTCAAAGTCTAAGGAGGATACATTTCATTCCTTACAATAGCTAAGAGAACATCAACCTTTGACCAGGAAAATACTTTATAAAACCTATAGCATTTATTTTTAACAGGATAGAGGCTTGTTATTGTTGAGTCACTTTTCAGTCATGCCCAGCTCTTTGGAACTCCATTGGGTGTCCAGATACTGGAATGATTTGCCATTCCTTCTCCAGTCCATTTTATATTTGGGGAAATTCTTAGTATAAATTGCCAATACTCAAATTACCGATGAGTAGTTTCATATCACTCCATGATAGATATTTCCTATACATGGGACTGACCACCATCTCCCAGAGATTTCTGAACCTTTGCATAAGTCTCCCATGTGTGAGATGTACTCCCTCCTCATCTCCAATTCATGGAATTACTAATTTCCTTCAAAGTCCACCTCTTGTGTCTCCCCTGCTTCTGGAGAATTTTCCTGAGGCTTCCATTTATCAGCACTCTTCCTTTCTTGAATATTTAGTATCTCTTTTGTGTTTCCTTCATTGTGCACAAGTTGAATTCCTCCCTAAGCTATGTCTTTGTCCCAGTAGAATGTAAATTCTTTTGAAAGCTGGAGTTGTTTCATTTTTGAGGGGTATGGAACTTTATTCATAAGAGTAAGTGCTTAATAAATGTTTATTGAATTAATAATAGCTAGCATTTACATAGTACTTTCAGGTTTGCAGACAACTTTGCAAATATTATCTCAGTTTATCATAATAAACCCTGGGAGGTGAGAGCAAGGTTTGCTGTTATTGTTGTGTTATTATTTTCATTTCATAAAAGAGGAAATGGGGACTGACAGTGTTCAAGTTCAAGCCTGGAATGGTTTGGTCTGCCTAATTCACAGGCTTGTTATAAGGATCAGTGGACTATAGATCTAACTTAGAAGAAATATTAGAGAAATATAGTGCCTCAGGTTACACATATAGTAAGTACCTGAGTATTTGATTCCTCCACCAAGTCCATCAATAAACACTGATTAAGTTTCTACTGGGTAGTTAGGTGGCATCATAGAGCAAGTGAAGACTCCTCTTTCCGAGTTTAAATCTTCTCTCAAACAATTGCTAACTGTATGACCTTGGACAAGTCACTTAACCCTATTTGCCTCAGTTTCCTCATCTGTCAAATGAATTAAAGAACAAATGGCAAATCACTTCAGTATTTTTGCCAAGAAAACCCCAAATGGGGTTAGGAAGAGTCAGACATGACTGAAAAAATTGACCATGTGCAAACACATAGAATGACATTACATTTGGACTCACAAAGTGGCCTGCTAAGAGATGATAAAGGATTGACATACTTAAACACCTTAATAGGAGGAACCAAAAGGTAACTAAAACAGTAGGTGTCTACCAGGTGTCAGACTCTGTTAAATGCTGGGGATTCACAAAGGCAAAAAAAAAAAGATAAACCCCTTCCCTGTAGGAACTTGAAATCTAATGGAGGAGTCATTGAACAAACAGACAAGCCATATACAAGAAAAATAGGGAAAACATCAAAAAGGTGAGGCCCTAGAATTAAGTGTTCGAAGATGGGATTTTAGCTAGGTCCTGAAGCATGAAGCCAGGAGATAGAAATGAGGAGGAAAAGCATTTCAGGCATGGGGGAACAACTACAGAAAATGGGGGATGATGGAAGGATGGCTAGATAGAGGATGGTTGGGGAGAGAGAGAGAGAGTGGGAGAATAAATGAAAATATGGATATGAATACTTTTTTAAGGAGCACACATTTTGTTTTGTTTTGTTTTAGGTTTTTGCAAGGCAAATGGGGTTAAGTGGCTTGCCCAAGGCCACAGGGCTAGGTAATTATTGAATGTTTGAGACTGGATTTGAACCCAGGTACTCCTGACTCCAGGCCGGTGCTTTATCAACTGCGCCACCTAGCCCGCCCCGAGGAGCACACATTTTAATGACAGAAAATAAATAACTGGGGGAAATAAAAAGTTTACAGACGGAGTCCTTGACATTGATGGAATCACTGTGTTGTTGTTTGAGTAGTATGGAATGTCTTGGTCTGCCTTTTTCATAGACTTTTCATAAGGATCAGTGGATTGTAGTCCTAGACATAGAGGAAATATTAGAGGTACTCCATCATTTTGAAAGATGAGAAACTGAGTCCCATGGAGTTTAGATTTGCAAAACAATTTGCAAATGAGATGGTAAACAAGAAAATATTTTGAAAACCTCTAAATGTAGTATAAATATAAGAAGGCATTTCCAGCTAAATTGATATCTTATTTGTTGGGGCAGCTCTTTTTGCTTCTAGCTCAGCTAATGCTGGTTTTCTCCTGTAACTCAAAATCTTCACCTGTGACTCACTCCAGTCCTGCTCTGGGCTGAGTCCTGAACCACCTAAGTCAAAACTTCTTCCTGATATCAATCACCCCCTAAGAGATTAAATATTAACACTAAATACAATATTACTGTTGTGGTCTCCGAATACCTGAGATTATTTTCCTTTTACTTACACTGACTAACCTGGGTTTAATCTTTTCCTGACTTAGTGGTTATTGTCTTGTGAGTGACTCACCTGTGTTCCATTTAAGTAAAACTGTAACAAAACCTTTGACAGCCAGGATTCTTATCATATTTAAAATTTCTAAATGTATAGCTGCCAAAAAAGTTGTGTTTGTGTGTATGTGTGCATGCACTTGTGAGGAAGAGAACAGACAAGGTGTGGAGCCTTTGGTTATCAGCCTTTGTTTATTCCTTTAGTAAATGTTAAGTTATTGAGTACTTACTATGTGGAGCCTCTGTACTAAACATGAATAACATCTTTTTCTTCTCATGGAAACCAGTGTGAGTCAGTACAAGTATTTATTAAGTTAAATAAATTTATTAAATGTACCATGATACATTTTCCATGCCATACATTGAGCTTGAATTCAAATCCAGCCTCAGACTAAATCCAGCCTCAGAAACTAGTAATGATGATGCAGGGAAAAGAGAATTGTGAATGCAGAAATTGGATAGAGATGTAAACTGCCTACCACCTACTTTTGAGATGTAAATTGAGTAGAAACAATTTGTAATCTTAAAGGCTGCTTGGGTTGAGACCCCCTCCCCCCATTCTTGTTGTACCATTGATTGTTTAATGTAAAATTTGGCTTCACTCTACCTGATTCCTGGTCCAGTAAGAGAAAGGGAGTTCACCTTTTGCCTTCTGGATGAGGGGCAACACATAAAAACCTGGTTTGGACTGCAGCTCAGGGCACGATCTTCTGACCTGTGTGGTCCAGCCAATGCTGCTTGGCTGTTGTTTTATCTCTCCCTCTCTCTCTACCTATCCCTTCCTATATCTTGTAACCTTTTAAAATAAATTTTTGCTTTATTTCCACCCTTGCTTTCCTGAGTCTGAATAATGATTCCTCATAGGCAGAACCAACCTCAAGTAGCCAGTGGCTACAATGAGACCCTGGACAAGTCCCTTATTTATCCTTGCTCCTGTCAGTTTCCTCATCTGTCAAATGAGCTGGAGAAGGCAATGATAGACCACTCTAGTATCTCTGCCAAGAAAACTCCAAAAAGGGTTACAAAGAGTTGGGCAGGCTGAAAGGAGTGAACCACAACAACAGCCAGGAATGTGATGCCCTATAAATTAGGATCACAATTTCCTCGTGTAAATTAAGGCAATAGTCCTGTTAAGTCCTGAGTCCCAGTGACTCTAGAGCAGGGTAGTTCTTGAGATTTTTTTATTTCTTAGACCTCTGGCAGTCTGGTGAAGCCTTTTCAGAATAATCTTTGTTTGCCTACATTCATAAATGAAGGAAATATCAATTAGAGGTTAGCAAAAGGAAAGCATCAGTTCCCTGAAACCTGAGAGGGCATTCCAGATAGAGCAACAAAAGAGGTAGAAAGGTGAGTGACAGGAGCCACAGCACTCATATTACCATGGCACATAAATTGAGGTTTCTAAGGTTTCTTATTAAAATAATTTCAAAGGTAAAAAGTAAATTGTTGTTTTTTCAGTTGTTTCACTTCTGTGTGACTCCATTTGGGGTTTTCTTGGCAAAGATATTGGAGTGGTTTGGCATTTCCTTTTCCAATTCATTTTACATATGAGGAAACTGAGGCAAATAGGGTGAGATAACTTACACAGGGCTTCAAGGCTAAGTGTCTGAGGTTGGATTTGAACTCAGGTCTTTCTGACTTCCAGGCCTGGGTGCTTTACTTCCTCTTTGCCACCTAGTTGTCACACACACACACACACACACACACACACACACACACACATACACATACACATACACGTGCACGCTCATGTTCATATGCATGATCTCACGCTCACTCTTACTTTAAAGGAAGATTATCTTTAACTTAATAATTTCTGAATAGATAATTCATTATCTTGCTAAAAGATAGCTTGTCTTAATTCAAAACATTGATAAATGGCTTTTCTAATAACTTGAAATCATGTACTTAAGGAATATTCAGTTTGGAGTGTATTCTGGAGTACACATCTTGGAAAATTCTTTTGGATGATACTGGACAACTTTCTGCCCAAAAGAAATGGATGGGTAATTGAGGTCTGGGGGTTGGGGATATAGAATCAGATGATCTTCCAGTCCCTTGTTTCTACATTCATATTTTTCCCCTCTTCTCCCCCTCCCACCCAGGGCAATCCATAGCCATATGAAAAATGGCTCTAAATCATTAATTATTAGAGAAATGCAAACCAAAGCTTCTCTGAGGTACCACCTCACACCTCTCAGACTGGCCTATATGACCAGAAAGGAATAATGATCATTGTTGGAAGGGTTGTGGGAAATCTGGAACACTAATACATTTTTGGTGGAGATGTGAACTCATCCAACCTTTCTGGAGAGAAATTTGGAGCTACACCCAAAGGGCAACAAAAATGAGCATACCCCTTGATCCAGCAATACCACTACTGCATCTGTACCCTGAAAAGATGATGAAAAAGGGTAAAAACATCACTTGTACAAAAATATTCATAGCAGTCCTGTTTGTGGTGGCAGAGAATTGGAAATTAAGTAAATGTCCTTCAATTGGGGAAATGGCTTAGCAAACTGTGGTATATGTATGTCATGGAACACTATTGTTCTATTAGAAACCAGGAGGGATGGAAATTCAGGGAAGTCTGGAGGGATTTGCATGAACTGATGCTGAGTGAGATGAGCAGAACCAGGAAAACATTGTACACCCTAACAGCAACATGGGAGTGATGTTCTACCTTGATGGACTTGTTCGTTTCATCAGTGCAACAACCAGGGACAATTTGGGGCTGTCTGCAATGGAGAATACCATCTGTGTATCCAGATAAAGAGCCGCGGAGTTTGGACAAATTTCAAGGACTATTCCTTTTAATTTAGCCAAAAAAACCCCCCAAAAACGAGATATCTTATTGTCTGATCTTGTTATCTCTTATACTTTTTGTTTCTTCCTTAAGGATATGATTTCCTCTCTCATCACACTCAATTTGGATCAATGGACAACATGGAAACAAAATAAAGTCTGACAGATTGCTTTCCGTGGGTGGGGGGAGGGAAGTAAGATTGGGGGAAAAATTGTAAAACTCCAAACTCAAATAAAATCTTTAAAAAAATTGTCCTTGATCACTGAACTGCTGTTTATCACAGTTAATCATCTTACAGTATTGCTGTTTGTTAAAAAATATTAATTATGGGGGTGGCTAGGTGGCGCAGTGGATAGAACAGCGGCCCTGGAGTCAGGAGTACCTGGGTTCAAATCAGGCCTCAGACACTTAATAATTACCTAGCTGTGTGGCCCTGGGCCAGCCACTTAACCCCATTTGCCTTGCAAAAACCTAAAAAAAAATTTAATTTAATTAATTTTCCAATAGGATAGAAATTAGTTATGAATAATTAGGATAATGAGGGTTAAATTTGCTTTGCATTGATTGGGTTGTAGTAGTATAAAGACTGTGAACTTGTCTCATTAGCCAATGGTGGGATAAGACAGAATTTAGAGAGAGGATTAGTATTGGATTAAAAGAAACCTGTGAGCTTCTATTTTTGATTCTCTCTCTCCTGGCTGAGGGCTGTTTGAGCAACAGCTGGATGTATCCCCTTCTCATGGGAAGGAATAAAAAAAAAAGCTTCTGCTCTCTGACTCAGATTCCAAACTCTTGATTCCTGTGGTCATCATCTCACACAGAAGCAAGTCATAAAATAGGATTGGGTTTAAAGAAATTCATTTTATAGTCATTGCCATTGGGTGACTGTCCATTGTCCATCATTTGTATTCTCACTTTTCTTCAGCAATATCTGACTTGACTCTTCATGGCCTCAAGTGGAGTTTTCTTGGCAGAAATACTGGAGTGGTTTGCCATTTCCTTCTCCAGCTCATTTTACAAATGAGGAAACTGAAATAAAAAGGGTTAAGTGACCTACCCAGTATCACATACACACACACCCAGATAGTAATTGTCTGAGTCTGGATTTAAATTCAAATCTTCCTGATTTCAGGTCTGTTGTTCTATCCATTGCAGCTATTGGCTGCTGGGTTCTCACCTATATGACTCTCACAGACACCTTATAGCATACTCTCTCTCTCTCTCTCTCTCTCTCTCTCTCTCTCTCTCTCTCTCTCTCTCTTCCTTCTTTTTGCCTCTTTAGTCCTCCTTGCCCTTTAAGGCATAGCTTAGCTTCCTTCTGTAAAAGCCTGGAGAGATAGCAGCTTCTCTTGTGGAGGGCTGGGCAATGTTATCAAAGTTACTTAATCTTGTTCCTCATTCTTTAAATGTATATAGGAAACTGCCACTGAGGGAGTTGTGGGTTTGAGGAGTTTATGATTCCTCTAGCAATCCTTTCCTGATCACTTTAGCATAAATCCATCTACTCTTTGAACTGAAAGCACTTGGGCCCTTAAAAGTATCATTCATTTGGTACCTTATCATTTCATATTTTTGGCCTTGCCTGACTCTTAAATATTCCTGTTTGTCTTTTTTCATCAACTTCAGTGTAGATTCTTAATCATTTAACCCCTCATATATGCACACACATATCATTATGTATTTTATTTATTTATTTTTGAAATGTTTGTTTAAGGCAATGGGGTTAAATGATTTGCCAAGGTCACACAGCTAGGCAATTATTAACTATCTGAGGCTAGATTTGAACTCAGGTCCTCCTGATGCCAGGGCCAGTGCTCTACTGCACCACCTAGCTGCCTCCCTCATCATGCATTTTAATGCATAATTTCAATACATAATAATCAATTCCCGATTAATTATTCCTGTTCTGATGAAGATTCTTGTACATTGAAGCTGGCAATATGGTGACTGATATATTATTAGTCTTTTAAAGAGAGTGTATACAACATGAAATCAATGGAGGCAGGTAAATGTTTAATAGATAAGATTCCTTATCCTCTCTCCCATTCACGAAGGTCATTTTTTCAGACCAGTCTTCTGTAGGTGAGGTCACGGTGGTCCAATGTCACAATCAGTTAAATTCAGAAAGTTGTAGAATTGCTATTCTACTTCCTGCATTCTGGAGGTTAGCTCAGTTTCTATTTTAACATTATGGGGTTCAAATTGGTATTAATCTAGCCTATGGCTTTCCTGAAAGTTTATTTCTATCAGTGGTAGCCATAGAGTTGATGTTCTAGAAAGACTTAATCCTGATGCCATAGAAATAGAATTGATTCTGCACTACTATTGTGCAACCAGGATTAGGATCTAATTTGGTCCAGGAACTAATGGAGACACTCAAGGCCAAAACAATTCTAATATACTGTCCTTGAGTGTGCTTAAGATGGCAGATCATCTAACTTTTACCTGTGCCTTTTCAAGTTGCCAATAATAGCAGTGGTTTCCCTTTAAAGAGGTTTTGGTTCAGTTATACACCTAAATGAATTTGGGCAAAGTAGACTGACCTAAGGAGTATTTTACTGTGGTGAAACCCAAAAGAATATTCATTATTTTTTGTGAGATTTCATGAAATTAATTCTGAATAATTTCTGCAAGTTAAAAGCAATTTTGTTTTAGTATTAGAGTAAATTTAACTTAATTTAGTGTTAATACAGCTTTGCATTTAAAATAAAGAAGTGAATTTTATTTTATTTTTAATTTTCTTATATAATGCAATGGGGTTAAGTGACGCCCAGGAAGTGAATTTTATGAAAATAATCCTTATCTTTGATTACTTCACTAGAGATATGCAAGCTGTGGCTTCCTAAGTTTTTGTGCTTCCTTCATTAACATTGATCAAAGCACCTTTTTGTCTACCTTAATAAAGTATTTTCATGAGTAAATGGTCTTCTGAGTTGCACTGGCCAAAAAAGAATAAATTATTGATGAAAGTTTGGTACCTCAAGATCTGGAAACAAAGACAATGTCTATCAATTGGAGGAATGTCTAAATGAATCTTGGTACCTGAATGTAATGGAACATTGCTGTGCCAAAATAATTGACAAGTTATTCTGAGCAATGTAGTAAACCTAGAGTGATAACAGAGAAAATGAAGTAAGCTTGGAAGACTTGCACAAATTGATGTAAAGTGAAGTGAGTGGAACCAGGAGAACATTGTACCCTGTAATCCCATTGTTATAAAGGATGATTAGCTGTGAAAGACTTAGCTTTTCTCAAGACAGTGATCCAAAATTCCAAAGGACTCATAAAGAAAAATGCTATCTACTCAGATTGAAGCATACTTTTTAAACTTCCTTCCTTCCTTCCTTCCTTCCTTCCTTCCTTCCTTCCTTCCTCTCCTTTTCTTTGTCTTCTTTCTTGATGTGTTTTCAATTGCAACATAACGAATGTAAATATGTTTTACATCACTTCTCTTGTATAATTGATTTTATATTGCTTGCCTTTTCCTGGGGAGAAAGAGAATTTGTAACTCAATTTTAAAAAGTGAATGTTAAAAAATGTTTATGTATTTGAGAAATATTTAAAATATTTCTCTCCCCAGCTAGATTTTCAGAATGGAGATTGCATTTCTCTACTGAATTGATGAATATGGAGTTCCCCTAATGTTCTGATCACTAGGGTCCATTTTGTAAATGATCTTTCAGTTGAGTAAGTAGCTTCCTAATTGTCTGAAGAATTAAAAGATTTCAATAGAGTTCACATTTATTTCTTTTTGGACCAGATTGCATACCCACAATTCCATTTTGTTGCTTATATTCTATAGCATAAATAGCAAACAAATTTCAATATGGAACAAATTTTTCTTTTTCATCCCCTTATGATTTACTGCTTGTGCTTTCTAATCATTTTTTCTTTTTGAATATATTTTGGTTAAGATAAACATTTCTGTTAATATGCTATACTATGTATAAAAATTAGTTAAAAACATTTTATTTCTTATCTCAAAATATAAAAAAACACCATAGATTTGCAGAGGGTCTAGGAAGAGACTCATGAGGTGAAGTTGCAAGAGCTGGTATGATTTTATCTAGAAGAGAAAATTGAGGTCAGACTTATTCATGTCACTCTCTTTAGAAGGGTGAGTTACATCAAGATAAGTGAAAAATTATTTTATATATTTCCTGGGGACAAAGCCTAGAGAAATTGCCTTAAATTACATCATGAGAAATTTAGATGAGCAATGAGATTGCCAACCTATAAAACATGAGATTGGCTACTAACCAAGGTTGTAGAATCTGTTTTTTTTTTTAGGTTTTTGCAAGGCAAATGGGGTTAAGTGACTTGCCCAAGGCCACACAGCTAGGTAATTATTAAGTGTCTGAGGCTGGATTTGAACTCAGGTCCTCCTGTCTCCAGGGCCTGTGCTGTATCCACTGTGCCACCTAGCCGCCCCATAGAATCTGTTTTTATGGTACATACCTGACCAACTTTTAAGAGTTAAAAAAAAGTTGTTTATTTTTTTTCAGCCCCAAGTTCTAAACAGATATCATTAATTCCCTTTTTTCTCCCCTGCATATCATAAATATGATCAAGAGAATGGAAAGATGAGCAAACTCTAGAGCTTGGTTTTAGACTTCTGGACTTTTGGGCAAAAAGCTCTTATAGATTATCTAGTCTAACTTCCTCATTTTATGAGGTAAGCACCCAGAGCCCAGCGACAAAATGATTTGTCTTAAATAAAGCAAATATTTCATAAAAAAAAAACCTGGATAAGAATTTATTTCCTTTTGTCTCCAGGAGAATGATGGAATCAGGAAGACCTGAGTTTAAATCTGGTATCTGACACTTAATAGCTATGTGACTCTGGGTGAGTCACACATCCTGCTTGCCTCAGTTTCCCCATCTGTAAAATGAACTGGAGAAGGAAATGGCAAACCACTTCAATATCTCTGCCAGGAAAATCCCAAATAGGATAATGAAGAATCATACATGACTGAAATGACTAAACAACAAAATGTCATTATTTTTGTTGCACAGTATCTTCTCCCCCCATCAGTATGATATAATGCATAGTGTTTTATTTATTTTTGCAATTGTTTACAAAATGGATGCCATACTAACCTTTTCCTCTATAATCTTTTTAGAGCTGGGGTACTTAAAAAAATAGTTCTGTAATTATATTTCAATATTGCTTGTTTTTTCTTTGTAATCCAATTTTCATATATTTTAACACATCCTAAAAGGGGGTTCCATTGGTTTCACCTAACTGCCAAATGGGGCTTGGGGTCTAAGATATAAAATGTTCAGAACCTTTAAAAATAGATAAGAAATGAATATAACTTTCAATCTTCAGTAACTTTCCATCTCCAGACATTTCTCCCAAACCTTAAAACCAATGTCATGGTTTCCAGTAGAATGATAATCCCTTTCTCCAATTATATTCCACTCAGAGTTTCCCTGAAGTTTTGTTTTCTCTAATAATAAGTCTTTTCATTTTACAGGTGATGACAGGAAAATATTTCTGAGCAAAATGAAAAAATTTTAATCAAAATACAAGTGAAACCCAAGAATTGAATTGTTGTCAAAATTTAATCTTGTTATGGATAAATTCTATGTAATTGCTTTGAGCAGATAACCATGTGGCGGGGTGGGGGGGAGTCTTAAACTGATGAACTCCTTTATATCTTTTGATGCTGTTAACATGCAGATTTTTATTGATTTAACTAACTTGAAAGAAGATCAAAACCCTAAAATGAAATCATAGGACCATAGATTTAGAATTGGCCTCAAAGGCATCAAATTCCAACTCCTTCATTTTATAGGTGACAAGACTAGTATCTGAGACAGGATTTGAACCTATGTCAAAGTTCAGTGGACTATGCATTATATCATATTGATGGGGGGAAAGGTACGTGCAATGAAAATAATGGCATTTTGTTGTTCAGTCATGTCTGACTCTTCATAATCCTTTTGGGATTTTCTTGGCAGAGATACTAGAGTTATTAGCCATTTCCTTCTCCAGCTCATTTTACAGATGAGGAAACTGAGGCAAACAGGTTGAGTGACTCATCCAGGGTCACACAGCTAGTAAGTGTCAGAGACCAGATTCCTGATTTCAGGAATCCTTATCACTGCGCCACCTAGCTGCCCTAAATAATTACAAAAAATTATGGTTTTATAATTCTTGTAACTCTTTGCTTTCTTCTGAATGTTCCCGTCACCTAGGCTAAGAGATCTTTTATAAACATTTAGTCATGTTCATTTCTTTGTGTCACCATTTAGGGTTTTCTTGGCAGTGGTGCTAGAGTGATTTGCTATTTCTTTTTTTTTTCCAGTCTTTTTTTTTTTTTGCAAGGCAAATGGGGTTAAGTGGCTTGCCCAAGGCCACACAGCTAGGTAATTATTAAGTGTCTGAGACCAGATTTGAACCCAGGTACTCCTGAATCCAAGGCCGGTGCTTTATCCACTACGCCACCTAGCTGCCCTGATTTGCTATTTCTGCAACTCATTTTTCAGATGAGGAAACTGAGGCAAACAGATTTAAGTGACTTGCCCAGGCTCTTACAGCAAGAGTCTGAGACTGGATTGGAACTCATGAAGTTCTGATCTTTCTGATTTTAGGCCTGACACTATCCTCTGAGCCCCCTAGCTGCTCTGTGAACTTGGATAGGGAAAAAAAAAATTACATCTTTGTTTTCACTAATTGGAATTTAGTATTTCTTTCAATAATGAATGCAGGTAATAAATATTATTCTAAGAAGACTTCTTTAGAAGATTGCCAAAGAGATCACGATACCCCTTTTCAAAAGAAAAATATATAGGTTTTTATCAAATCTATTAGAATTGGGGAGAGAGGGATCCATTAAAAAAACCTAATTTAAAATAAACCACCATAAAACTTACTTGAAAAAATATATTTTATTTTCTGTTATTTTTATTTCTACTTCTATTTTAAAATTACTTAAAATCAGAATATGGTAATATAAGAACTAACCTTGATATTTACAACTCAAATAAAAAGTAGGATACTACCTTCAAATAACACATAGGACTTTTTGTTTCTCCTTGCTGTTCCTTGTTTGATTCCTTCACTACCTTTTCCCTCTTCTTTTCTCCACATCTCTCTTTTCCAACCTTCTTGACCTTAGCAACATATGAAACTGAAACATACTTTTTCTTTTACTTACTGAATTATATTTTATATTCTTTTTTTTTTTTTTAGGTTTTTGCAAGGCAAATGGGCTTAAGTGGCTTGCCCAAGGCCACACAGCTAGGTAATTAATTATTAAGTGTCTGAGACCAGATTTGAACCCACATACTCCTGACTCCAGGGCCGGTGCTTTATCCACTGCCACCTAGCTGCCCCTTATTTTATATTCTTAATTAAAAAAGATTAGTTGAACTTTTTTTACTTCTCTCTTGAAAACATTCAGAAAGGGAAGTGCTTTTTATTTGTATATTATCTTAATTAACTTGTTTCCCCTCATAGTCAGTGGGTTACTAGGGGCTTTCAACAGGAAACAAACAAATACTGGGGACCCCTTCCATGAATTAAAAAACATGAGATTTTTTTTTCCTGATATGTAAAGAACTGTTTTTGAAGTGAGGTACTATGTTGAAATGACAGACAAGTATATATATATGTACACATAATAACATAATAAGTATATATCTATATATATCTATATATACACACATAATAACAAATATTTTTTTCCATCTTTTGATTACTGGAAGAATTTCACATGAATTTTACTTTCTATAGATTGGCTACTGTTGAGAATTTGTCATTACCCCTGTGCTTTATTTTTTTTCCAGATCCATTTCATATTGCTGTTCAGTCGACAAGGGAAATTAAGACTGCAGAAGTGGTATACTACACTCCCCGATAAAGAGAGAAAAAAGATCACCCGAGAAATTGTACAGATGATTCTGTCTCGTGGTCAAAAGATGAGCAGTTTTGTTGACTGGAAGGATCTAAAAATTGTTTATAAAAGGTGTGAGTAACTTAATGAGAACTTTGGGGTTTTGGTCATGATTTTAATATTTTCTTAAACTGAAAATTACCCAATTCTCCAAACCTGTTCCACTTTGTGTCCCAAACACAGTAAAACAAGAATTAGTCAAGTCCCAAATTGAGTTACAGAATTTAGTTAGAGAGAATGCTAAAGATCTTTTAGTTCCCCTCATTTTAGAAGTGAGGAAAATGATGACTAGAGAGGGTAACTTGTTCTAGGTAACATGTCTAGGCAGTGGCAGAACTAAGATTCAATCTTATATCTCTAATCTTCCAACTCAATTTTCTTTTCCCTTATAATAATATAGACTTTTCTTATACATTTAGAAAGAATGATAGTCCAATTGCTTGCAAATAACCTTGAAAATCTAAGGAGCGATTAGGATATCTGAGATGTTTGAGAAGAGATAGAATGGGCAATAAGAGTTAACTCAGGAGGAGAACAAATATTTAATGATTTAATTATCAGGTAAGGCCTGAGAGCTGAGAGACCTGCGCCTCAAAGAATTCCAACATATCAAGAGTTATAAAGAAATTTAGAGAATCAAGTGCAGCCAACAACTGAACAAAAATTGGCACTAGAATATACTTATCTAGCCTTTTTTTTTGGAGAACTGAATAACTCATTATCTACTGAGGCAGCCCATTCCACTTTGAGGAAAGCTCTAATGCTTAGGAAAATTTCTTTATATTGAACCAAAATGTGCCCCATTGCAACTTTTTTTGGTTCATTTTTAAAAACACTGTCAAGTAGAATTTGACTTTTCACTTCCGTATAGCTTGCCCTATCAAGATCAGAATTGTAAGTAGTCAACTTCTTCTGAAGAGACTCATTCTTTTTTTTTTTATTTTTATTTTTTAGGCTTTTGCAAGGCAAATGGTGTTAAGTGGCTTGCCCAAGGCCACACAGCTAGGTAATTATTAAATGTCTGAGACTGGATTTGAACTCAGGTACTCCTGACTCCAGGGCCGGTGCTTTATCCACTGCGCCACCTAGCCTCCCCAGAAGAGACTCATTCTTAGGGAAGAATAAAAATAAAAGAATAAAATCCTGTTATCTTCTGCTTCCCTATCTTATTACCCAGTCACAAGTAGCCTAGTACCTATCTATAGTTTCCAAAGAGGATAATAAGTCATTCCCCTGAGCTCTCTAATATATTTTTACATTCTCTGAACCAATATTGGTGCTAGGTGGAACCTTTGAGCTTATCTAAGTTGGACTGCTTTATTTTTACAGATAAGACATATGCAGCATGGAGAAAGGTTAAGCTCAGGTTACTTAATGTAAGAATTACATGTTCAGCTGTTTTCTGCAAGTTGAATTTGGGTGTTTTATAGACTTAGGTTTCTGGAGCAGAGAAGTGCTCAACGAATTGCTTTAGATTTACTTCATTTAACCAACCTACCAGAGACCTTAGGTTCATTCATAATGGATACAGTTGTGTAAAACAGAAACATAGTCATTACTAGTGGAAACAGTTTTCAGTCTGAAGGATGACATTTCAACACTATCATAGAATGTTAGAGACCATCTGATACAACCGCCTCATTTTAGAGATGGGGGGAAGGGAGGCCAAGAAGGATCAAGTGATTTGCCCAGGATCATTGCATGGCTCATCCAGGATTTGAATTCCAGTATATATCCACTATGACACTTGACTCTATGATTCAGATTTTGTTGTATCTGGCTAATGGAAGGACAGTTGCTGAATAAACAGTTCTTTGATTATGAGGGAAAAGTTCCTTGGAAAGGAAGTAAAATATATGACTTGCCAAAATTTATTGGGAGGAAATATCTCTAAGTTGTTCTATATTTCAATGAATTCTAATTTCCTTTCTCTCTCTATTCTAGATATGCTAGCTTATATTTTTGCTGTGCAGTAGAAAATCAGGACAATGAACTGTTGACTCTAGAGATTGTACATCGTTATGTGGAATTACTAGACAAGTATTTTGGAAATGTAAGTTTTACTTTGTTATATGCATAAAAATTACCAAAATCCTTCAAGCATAATTCTTCTCCCCCTTCTATTTTTTTTTCATTTTCTCCTCTTTGAAAATGTCAGATAAATCCAGGGGTCATACATTCTAGCTTACATTTAAGCTGGTAACCTTGTAGTCCTCATATAATAGGCTTATGCACAAGTTGTTCAGTCATTTCTGACTCATTATGACCTCATTTAGGGTTTTTTGGCAGTGGTTCTAGAGAGTGGTTAGTCATTTCCTTCTCATTTTATGGATGAGGAAACTGAGGCAAACAGGGCTAAATGACTTGCTCAGGATCACACAGCTGGTAAATGTTGGAGACCAAATTTGAGCTCAGGTTTTCCTGACTCCAGATTGGCCTGTGACACCACCTAACTGCTCCTGTGCAAGTAGTATAAGTATTTTGTTTTGTTTTGTTTTTTTAGGTTTTTGCAAGGCAAATGGGGTTAAGTGGCTTTCCCAAGGCCACACAGCTAGGTAATTATTAAGTGTCTGAGATCGGTGCTTTATCCATTACGCCACCTAGCTGCCCCAAGTAGTATAAGTATTTTGGAACTTGTTATCCCCCTAAATCCATTCCTCTTCCTGACTTTTCTATTATCAAGGAGGGCAGTTACCCATGTTTACAATCTCTAGTGTCTTTCTCAACCTTTCATTCTCATTGAAAATATCCAATCAGTTGCCATCATGATAATCCTGGATAATATATATTTAGCAGTTGTTAAGGATCAGATACTTTACATTTATTACTTCATTTTATCCTTACAGCATTCTTTGAACATAAGTTCTATTATTATTTGATTGATGAATACTTTCAGTTTAGTGATGGAAAATGGTTATAGAATTTCTATGTATGTTTGCTAAAAGAAAGAGCTTTACAAATAAAAATTATCTCCTTAATGTTCAATCACAAAGCAAAGTTAAATATTTATTGCTAGAAATACTTGATGGGGAGGCTAGGGGGTGCAATAGATAGAACACTGTTTCTGGAGACAGGAGGACTTGAGTTCAAATCCAACCTTGGACACAATACTTATTAATTGTGTGACCTTGGGCTAGTTACCTAACCCCATTGCCTTGCCCCCACCCTCAAAAAATACTTGAAAGAAAACACCATCATTTTTTCTTGTTTCTGAACCTATTTTATTTTATTTTATAGAAGAAAGATTTTATTTGTTTTGAGTTTTATAATTTTCCCCCTAATCTTGCTTCCCTCCCCCAACCCCCACAGAAGTCAGAATGTTAGTCTTTAAATTGTTTCCATGGTATGCATTGATCTCAGTTGAATGTAATGAGAGAGAAATCATATCGTTAAGAAAGAAAAATAAAGTATAAGCGTTAGGAAAATTACATAGCAAGATAACTTTTTTTTATATTAAAGGTCTTTGGTCTTTGTTCAAACTCCACAATTCTTTCTCTGGATACAGATGATATTCTCCATTGCAGATATCCCAAAATTGTCCCTGATTGTTACACTGTTGTAATGAGCAAGTCCATCAAGATTGATCACTGCCCCCATGTTGCTGTTAGGGTGTACAATGTTCTTCTGGTTCTGCTCATCTCACTCAGCATCAGTTCATGCAAATCCTTCCAAGCTTCCCTGAATTACCCATCCCTCCTAGTTTCTAATAGAACAATAGTTGAACCTACTATTTTAAGCTGCTTATATTTAATAAATGTTTATTGATTTAACCACTGCTATGGCTAGTAGTAAGATAAAATTATCTCCTGTAGATAGTTCATCCACATGCATATGTCTATTTTTAAGTCATATAACTTCCTTCCACTCTCCCTTCCCACCCCTCTCCTCTCAGCTCTGAACAGTCTGGTGAATATTGTACATACACATTTGTGTTTAATATGCTTCAGATTAGTCCTTTTCTATATGAGGAATTAGGATTAAGGTAAATGAAAGAAAGCCATGAGATAGGAAAGAAAAGCAGAAGAGAAACTTTTTAAAAAGTGAATGTAGTGTTCATTCATGCTGAGTAGATTTTTTTTTTCTTTCTCTGGATATGGACAGCATTGTCCATAGCAGGTCTCCTAGGGTTGTCCTCGCTCTCTGAAAGCTTGAGAGAAGCTGCTTGATATTACTTTCCCACATCTTCTTGTGCCTTTTGAGGTTTGAAGAAGTAATATAGGACAAATTTCCATTCATATAATTGCATTGATTGGCCCTTGTAACTCTAGTTAAAAGTTATGGGAGAAAAATTTGTAGGTATAACATAATTAGATTCTATCTTTTTTTGTGAAATAGAGGATTTCTTGTCCATTAAACACATCCCTCCCTTCTCTCATTCTCCTTGTAGCTCATAGACTTGGAATATCTCCCCAAATGTTCTGCTTTTCTTCATAATACATAATACCACAGTGTAATCCACATCTGACTGAGAAATGAAGATATTATAAGATTGGACTGTGCTTACTCTTTGCTGACCATAAATAACAATAACTCATGTTTACATAGTTGTCATATTTTATATTTCTTGACCTTCAAAGCAACCATGTGAGCTTATTGATGTGGTTCCTTCCTCCAATGGTGTGAAGAGCAAGCCATTCATATGTTCTCATTGTATACTTTAATTCTTTTTTTTATACAGTAATTCTTAATGTTCTCCATATATTTTCCACAGGAGGACCATTCAGAGTGATAAAAGTAGTTGTCTTTTTTGACATTGGTGGCTACTAATGGCCTCTTCAACAGTTTTCATTTACTCTTTCAATATGAAGAGCCCATCTTCTTTTTCACTCATAACGTAGCTCTTATATGTTATCTTCTATGCATGTTCTACTTTATAATGCTTTTTTTGTGTAATACATTACAGGTTTTTTTTTTTTTTGCAAGGCAAATGGGGTTAAGTGGCTCACTCAAGGCCATACAGCTAGGTAATTATTAAGTGTCTGAGACCGGATTTGAACCCAGGTACTCCTGACTCCAGGGCCGGTGCTTTATCCATTGCACCACCTAGCCGCCCCTCCACTGCACCACCTAGCCGCCCCATTACAACGTTTTTAATTCCCACATACTTCTCCTTTGCTTTTTTCCACTGATTTGTAACTTTAATTTCTAAAAGACTTGAAGCCTCATTGAATAAATAATGATGTTGAGGGGCAACTGGGTGGTGCAATGGATCACACAGTGGATAGAACACTGGCCCTGGAGTCAGGAAGACCTGAGTTTAAATTTGGCCTCAGACACTTAATAATTACCTAGCTCTGTGTGACCTTGGGCAAGTCACTTAACCCTGTTGCTTTGCAAAAACCCCCCCCACCAAAAACAAAAAATTGATATTGAGAAGATGGGCCCTGTTTTCAAGAGAAGGTTGGGATCATTAAAAGGTCTGTAGTTTTCAAAAAGTAATTTATCCTTCCCTTTCCCTCCTATTCAGTACTTGCCCCATTTTATTTTCTATCTTCATGTCCAAAATGTAGACCAAAATATACTGAGACTAATAGACTATGTTGTGAGCTGTCTATATGATCTCATTTCATAGTCTGAAAAATAGACAATTTGTCTCCACTTGCTTTTTTTCCATTTTGTATAATTAGGCCAAAATTTTGTGTGTGAGCATGGATCTCATTTAGGGGACTCTACAGTATTTTGGATCTTGATTCAATCAGCTCCATACTGTCTGAAAAGTTAAGACCCCATTCACTTGGGACTCAGCTTGGATTTTCTTTCATAGCTATGACAGACAACTTTGTAATTAGTATTCTTCCCTTTGTATGCCTTGTTTGATGTTGCTAACCATGAGTAGTTGAAAAGTTATCTCAGTTAATGTTTTTTCAAGAAATCTTATAGTTTTTGACATGCATAGCTCTTCTAAATAAAGTTTTTTGGTTATTTGGTCATTTCAGTTGTATTCATCTCTTTGTAACCCCTTTTGGGGTTTCCTTGACAAAGATGCTGGAATGGTTTTCTAATTCCTTTTCCAACTTATTTTTAGAGCTGATCCTGATATCAATAGGATTAGGTGACTTGCTCAGGGTCACACAGTTCAAAAGTGTCTGAGGCCCAATAACATAATTTAAAATAAGTGTGTGTGTGTGTGTGTCTATGTGTATATACACATATAATTGCAAACTACTTTAAGAATGAAAATATCTATTTTAAAATTCTTTCCTTCTTCCTATCCAAAAGAATTATCTCTAACCATTAAATACTGATGTTTTTACATCAGTTTGAATTTAATTAAATTAATTGAGTTTAATTAAATTAATTGAGTTTAATTAAAATGTACTCAAGCAAAAAATTTTTTTTAAAATTAGTTGTTGGTCAGGCAACTATTGTAAATTATAAATCAAACCTCTAGGAGATGGGGTGTATTAATGTGCTTATGAACTTATTTTTAAAATTATTTTGATAGTTTTATTAGTTTCCTTTGCAATCCTATGTATCTTTTTTTAATTAGCTTTTTCCAAGGCAAATGTAATTATTAAGTGTCTGAGGCTGGACTTGAACTCAGGCACTCCTGACTCCAGGGCTGGGTCTTCTAACCACCGTGACACCTAGCCACCCCCAATCCTATGTATCCTGTGTTTGAATGAATCATGTGTACTCAGAAACATTATTCTGAGAAGGAATCTGTAGCCTTTACAAGACTGACCAAAAAAGATTCACAACACAAAAATACTTAAGAATGCCCACTCTAGAAATTGAACTTTGGCTTGCTCTTTCTTTCTTTCTAGAAAGATTTTATTTATTTTGAGTTTTACAATTTTTTTTTTCTAATCTTACTTCCTTCCCCCCACTCCCTACAGTCCATTGGACTTTACATTGTTTCTATGGTATACATTGCTCTAAGTTGTATGTGATGAGAGAGAATTCATTTCCTTAAGGAAAAAAAAAATAGAACACAAGAGATAACAAAATTACATCATAAGGTAATTTTTTTTCTAAGTTAAAGGTAATAGTCTTTGGTCTTTGTTCAAACTCCACAATTCTTTCTCTGCATACAGGTGGTATTCTCCATCACAGATATCCTAAAATTGTGCCTGATTGTTGTGCTGATGGAATGAGCAAGTCCATTAAGGTTGCTAATCACTCCTATGTTGCTTTTAGGGTGTACAGTATTTTCTAGTTCTGGTCATCTTGCTTAACATCTTTCTTTCTTTCTTTCTTTCTCTCTTTCTCTCTTTCCTTTCTCATTCTCTCTCTCTTCTCTTTCTTTCTCTCTCTCTCTTCTCTTTCTTTCTCTCTTTTTCTTCCTTTCTTTCTCTCTTTTTCTTCCTTTCTTTCTCTTCCTTCCTTCCTTCCTTCCCTCCTTCCTTCCTTCCTTCCTTCCTTTCTTTTCCTTCCTTCCTCTCTCTCTTTTTTCTTTCTTTTCTTTTCCTTCCTTCCTTCCTCTCTTTCTTTTTCTTTCTTTCTTTTCCTTCCTTCCTCTCTCTCTCTTTTTTCTTTCTTTCTTTTCCTTCCTTCCTCTCTCTCTCTTTTTTTTCTTTCTTTCTTTTCCTTCCTTCCTCTCTCTCTCTTTTTTCTTTCTTTCTTTTCCTTCCTTCCTCCTCTCTCTTTTTTCTTTCTTTTCCTTCCTTCCTTCCTCTCTCTCTTTTTTCTTTTCCTTCCTTCCTTCCTTCCTTCCTTCCTTCCTTCCTTCCTTCCTTCCTTCCTCTTTCTTTCTTTCTTTCTTTTTTCTTTCTTTCATTCTCTTTCTTTTTCTCTTTTGTTCTCTTTCTTTTTCTTTCTTTCTTTTTCTTTCTCTCTTTTTCTTTCTTTCTTTCTCTCTCTCTTTTCCTTTATTTCTTTTTCTTTCTTCCTTTCTCTCTTTCTTTTTCTTTCTTTCTTCCTTTTTCTTCCTTCCTTTCTTCTTTCTTTTGTTATTTTATTCCCAATTACATACAGATAGTTTTCAACTTTGATCTTTTTGTAAGCTTTTGAGTTCCACATTTTTCCTCCTCATGGTAGTTGAGTAATCTGATATAGGGTTGTACATCCCTAATCATGTTTAGCACATTTCCATATTAGTCATATTGTGAAAGAAGAATCAGACCAATGGGGAAAAAAGAAAGAAAGGAAAAAAAAGTGAACATTATGCTTTGATTTGCATTCAAAATCCACAGTTTTTTCCCTTTGGATATGGATGGCATTTTCTTTTTTTTCCCTTTCTAGAGATCTATATATTTTTCCCAGTTAAATGTTATGGAAGTTTTCCAATGTTTTCCAATGTTTTCCAATGTTTTTCCAATGACATTTCCAATAACATTTTCCAATGTTATTAAAGTGTTTTAATAGTCATCCACATGCATATGCATATTTTTAAATTACATAATTTCCTTCCACCCTCCCTTTCTACCCCCTTCCCCTCAGTGGAGAACAGTCAGGTACATATTATACATAAACAGTTAATTTACATGTTTACAGATTAGTCAATTTTGGCACGAGAAATCAGGATTAAGGGAAAAGAAAGAAAACCATGAGATAGGAAAGAAATATATAACAGAAATTTTTAAAAAGTGAATGTAATATTGATTTACATTCAGTAGAATTTTGTTTTATTTTGTTTTTCTTCCTCTGGATGGGGATAGCCAGTTTCCTGAACTGCCAAGAGGAGCTGTGTGTATCAAAGTTGATCCACTTACAATGTTGTGGTTAATGTATACAATGTTCTTGGTTCTGCTCCCTTCGCTCAGCTTCAGCTCTTGTAATTCATTTCATACTTCTTTAGAGCCCAACCTTTCATGGTTTCTTAGAGAACAATAGTATTCCATAACATTTATATAACATTATTTGTTCAGTCATTCCCCAAATTGATGAGTATCCCCTCAGTTTCCAATTCTTTGCCAATACAAAAAGATCTGCTATGAAGATTTTGGAACTTTTGATTTCTTCTGGATAGAGACCTAGAATTGGAATTTCTGGAGCAAAGGGTATGATCAGTATGAGCATAGTTCCATATTGCTCTTCAGAATGGTTAAATCGGTTTACAATTGTACCAAGAATGCATTAATGTCCCTATTCTCTCCAAATTTCTCCAACATTGATCGTTTTTTTTATTTTTGTCATCTTAGCAAATCTTATAGGTGTGAAGTCGTACCTCATAGATGTTTTAATTTTCATTTCTATAATTAGTAACAATTTGGAGCATTTTTTCATAGGATTATATATAGCTTCAATTTCTTCATTTGAAAACTCTGTTCATATCCTGTGACTATCAATAATGGAATGACTTGTAACCTTATAAATTTGATGCAATTCTCTATTTATTTTAGAAATGAGACCTTTATCAGAACCCCTAACTGTGAAAATTTTCCCCAGATTTTGTTTCTCTTTTAATTTTGGAAGCATCAGTTTTATTAGTGCAAAATCTTTTTAATTTAATATAGTCAAAATGTGCATGGCATTTTCAATCACAAGTCTTTTAAAGTTTTCCTTGATTACTGAATTGCTGAGAAAATCTGAGTCCATCACAGTTGATCATCTCACAGTGTTGCTGTTAATTATGCAATGTTCTGGTTCTGCTCACTTCTCAGCATCAGTTCATGTAAGTCTTTCCAGGCTTTTCTGAAGTCCTTCCAGTCATGATTTCTTACTGAACAGAAGCACTTTATACCATTCATATAGCATAATTCATATACCATTCCCCAATTGATGGACATCCCCTCAATTTTCGGTTCTTTGCCAGTACAAAAAGAGCTGTTAAAAATAGATTAAATATATTCTTCAAGACATTTTCACTTGTCTTTTCTGACAAAGAAAAAATGTATTAGATTCTCTACTTAGAGAGATTAATTCAATGCCATTCTTTTTTCCCTTACTCCTCAAAAATCAACATTTTGATATTTTCCCCAATCTATAGCTATAGATTTAACTGTGCTATTTTAGGACTACATTGTTTAAAATTTTTCCTGGTTCCACTTCCCATTATTCCTTTTCATCTTCATCTTTTGGTCTTTAATTCACTTATTAGCATATTTGTCAGACCCTTTAATTGCTTGATGTATGTAGACTATTGGTAGATAGTAGGTAAACTACCAAATTTCAGTTAAGACAAATATCCTGGAGGATATTTAAAAAAGAACAACAAATTTAAAAAAGAACAACAAATATTTCAGAAAAGTTTATTTGATTTTTAACTGCACACATTCCCCATAGAGCTTATAGTCTAGTAGGAGGATAAAGTTTCATAACAGATTCATTTCCTACTGGCTATGCTGCTTAATATCCTCATTCCTCCTGCTCATTACCAGGAAGTGATCTTGCTTCAGCTTTAGTATTCACATCTCTTCAGTATTTTCAGTTGCCTTTGTCCCTTTGATTAAAGGTGGGAGGCAGGGAAAAATTAAAAACAGAATAAGACCAAAACCCCCTAACAAAAACATGACTTCTCCCAGAACCTTCTTTTAAATCGCAGAAGCCCTGCCTGCTCTTCATTTTCCTCCAGCTGCACTGGTTGGTTTTGATTTCACCACCACTGGGTTCTCTCCTGTAGTGCCCCACTTGCCCCACCTGCCAGTTTCCTTTTGAGTATTATCTTTCCCCTAATAGATTGTAATCCTTGAAAACTCTTTTTCTTATTTATACCCCCATTGAAATATAACTATTGGCACATAGTCAACATTTAATAAATGTTTATTATATTGTAACTGATAATATAGATAATAGAAAATAGAAAATTTCACCTACCTAATTTTGGGCGGGGGTAGGTGAAAAATCCAGACAAGCTTTGCTGTACTTTCAAATACTAGAAAACTGGGGAAAGTTAAAAAGTCCTCTATCCTTTGTTTTGTCATATTATTTTGTCCCAAATTAACCTATCTGCTAAATATGAACTAGAATTGATTTTTGGTCTCTGCCTATCTGGAAAGATTTGAGTCAGATGCCTCAAGACAATATGCTGGTTCTCAAGAGAACCTGACTCACTCTGTTTTTTAAAACTAGTAATGAATGTAAAAGTGCCAGTAGGGTCAGAGGAAAGTGAACTTTTCTTTTGCTTTAATCTCTCATTTTATCTTAGAAGAATTTTAGCACTTTTTTCCTTTTTTCTGTTACTTTGTTTTGCTACACCAGAATTCAGTGTGATAACAGGATATTGGGGATTAAGGCCTCATCTAAATCTGCTTAGTTTGATGTCTTTTGCCCTCAGATGTTCATTAATATTGTTGATTATAAATAAAGTTTCTAACATTTCTTAACACTGCTCTTTGCCAGTAAAAGTAAGTCCCCTTTTTGTAGCCTTCTCCTTTGAAGGTTTCTTTTGAAACATTTCCTCCTTGCTCGCAAGGAAGAACTTTGCTGAAGCTGTTGGGATTTTAAATAGCCTCAGATATCTGTCTCCTTTATAGAATATTAAGATTCTATGCAAATTTATAACATTTAATTATTCCATTTTTACTAAGTGGTAAGGAAGTAAATTCACTTTTTTTCTCCCTGACATAATGGGGATTAAGTGACTGCCCAGGGTCACACAGCTAGTGTCAGATTCTGGATTTGAACTCAGGTTCTCCTGTTCTTTCCTGAGGAAGCAAATTCTAGCTCCCTTTTGTAGAGTTTAAAAATAGTAAAATATCCCAAGTAGAAAAAAGTAGAAGTTAGACCTGGGAAGATATTGTGGGGGAGAGCATCTGAGTTTGAATCCCCTCCCTGGGCCTCATTTTCCCCACTTGTAAAATTTAGGGAATTGCATTAGATAGTCTATATTGTTCCATCTAGGTCTACATCTTTGGCCCTGTATGTTCCTGTGAGACTGGGGTTTTAGTATGCACTTTTTGATACATCTAAGGACTATGATTATGCATATGAGGGTTCAAAAATATTTTAGGGATTGCTAATCTAGCTATCATATTTCTGTTATTTAGCTACCATAGTATTGGTATTACATTGAACTTCAGCTCTTATGTGCTATTTGCTGAAAGGGAGGGACCTTTGCCTGACATTTTCTAGATGACTCCAAAGCCAAGAGAGGTCTACCCCTAAGGGGTAGAGCCAGAATTCTAATTCACAGTAACTGCAAGTCCGGAGCTCTTTCTCCTTCACAGCCCTGGTTCTCTCTTCATCTTACCCATCTTTATTTTTCAGCTATCTGCAAATTTCTCAATCCTTAGTATATCTGTTTGGTATCCTTAGATGCTCTAACTCCTATGAATTGAGTTCATTAATTCATTCATGAAATATTTATTATGAACTTCCCATGTTCCAGATGGGCAGTTAGGTGGCACAGTGAATAGAGACCTGGAGCTAGAGTGAGGAAGACTCATCTAAGGGAGTTCAAATTGAACCTTAGACATTTATTGACTGTGTGATCCAGGGCAAGTCACTTAACCTATTTGACTCAGTTTCTTCATCTGTAAAATGAAATGGTGAACCACTTCAACATCTCTGCTAAGAAACCCTGAGATGGGGTTTTATAGAGACAGATACAACTGAATTGATTCAACAACAGCAGCATGTTCAAAATATTCTCAGTTCAGAGAAAGGGTTTGAGTTTTTGTTTTTTGTACTAAGGACTTGTGATGTTTTTGGTTTCATGGCAGTTGTGTGATAATGTAGCCAAGTAACTCTTATGCAATTTATAGTCTCAAGACTTGCTCGGGGGCATCCTGAACCTGAGAGACCTGACTGTCTAGACTTCCCCTTTGAGTTTTTATTTGTTTTTTTGTACTATAGACTTTTCTTTTAGGTTTTTGCAAGACAATGGGGTTAAGTGGCTTGCCCAAAGCCCCATAGCTAGGTAATTATTATTTTTTTATTTTTTTTAAAGAATTAGTAATCAGCTAGGTAATTATTAAGTGTCTGAGGCTGGATTTGAAGTCAGGTACTCCTGACTCCAGGGCTGGTGCCACCTAGCCTCCCCTACTATAGACTTTTGATGATTTGGTTTAAGGACAGTTCTGTGATAATGTAGCCAAGTAACTCTCATGCAATTTACAGTCTTAAGACTTGGTTGGGGCGTAAGAAGTTGAGAGACCTGACAACCTGGACCTCCTATAATCTGTGCTATCAGCAGGTAGAGCTACCAAGTCCCTATACAGGAGCAATTGATGTCTATTGTTGATGCAGTTTGACTCTTACATTGTCACTACCTGGGTTACATGCCCTCTATGTATGTGCTCATCGTTTCTTACTCTTGTGTGACTCTCTTCATTCTAAAATGTGTTTGGAGACCCCAGCCCTTCCTCTGTCCACCTTCCTGCTGTGTTAGAATGTATATCACAGTAGTCTCCAGGCAAAGGTACTACAGAGCTGCTGAAAGAGCTCTATTTGAATTCAGAGGACCTAATTTCTGGGATTGATTTTTGTTGTTTACTTCTTGTGGGATCTTGGGCAAATCACTTTTCTCTGGGTTCCAGTTTCATCATCTATAAAATGAAGAACTACCTTTTAAGATACCTCATCTCTAAATCTAGAATCCTGATTGAGTATTCATCCAGCAGTTAAGTTCTGTAAACCCCACTTAATCTTGAGCAAGAAGCAATTTTTTTTTAAAAGCCCTTGCAGGAGGCAACTAGGTGGCACAGTGGATAGAGCACCAGCCCTGGAGTCAGGAGCACCTGAGTTCAAATTTGACCTCAGACACTTAATAATTACCTAGCTGTGTGGCCTTGGGCAAGCCACTTAACCCCATTGCCTTGCAAAATTCTAAAAAACAAGAACACAAACAAAAATTAAAAAAAAGCAGTTGGTTAATGGAAAAATGCTATGGAAATATGATGTATCATTAAAATAGTAATTCTTAATGATAAGCAGTGGTCTAATAGATAGAGAACCAGCTTTGGAATAAGTCATATCTATCACATACAATAGCTGCTACCATAGCTAAGCCACCTCATCTGACACTGTCCAAAAGAAATCAGTTGTTTACCTATATCAAAGGAAAGGATTTTCTATACCAGGATTCCCTAGGCTACTGAGAATATAGGCCTGGATAAAAGGAAAGAAGAAGGAACAAAGGAAAGGAAGGGAGGGAAGGCAGGGAAGGAGGGAGAGAGGGAAGGCCCCAAGCAACATTGAAAATAAATTTCTAGTAGTGAAATAATGGGTCCTTCTATTCTTTTTCAAGCCTCTATCAACTTGTTTCATTATATTTATGGAAGATTCTTTTCCCCATTGTTGTGGTGATCATGGATGGTAATAATATTTTAAATATTTGTAGGCAGGCAATGAGTCCCTGCACATTACGCAAGCATCCTCCTGTCTGTGAAGAATAAAGAGGCAATAATGCCAAGCAACCAAATTTTTTCTTAACCATTTATTTTATTGAATTTTACAATTTTTCCTCTAATCTCACTTCCCTCGCCCTCCTCCCCCACAGAGAAGGCAGTCTGATAATCGTAACATTGTTTCCATGCTACCATTGATCAAAACTGAATGTCAAACAACCAAGTTTTGCTGAAATGGCTGTTTGTTGTCATGGCCTTCTGTTAATTTTTTTAGATGCTTTTTGATTCAATTGAATCTGTCAATGAAAAACAATTTCCTCTAGGAGCCTGTAAGTTTGTGGACTCAAGTCTTTAAAATATTGAGCCACTTGCTGAAATATCAGCATCTAGTAATGTAACTTAATATGCTTTAGGAATCAGGAAACCATTTCCCCTGGAAGCCATTTATTCCCTGTTACTGTGTAGATTTTGTTTCACTTATGCGGGTTTAGCTGCCTGATGCCTTTGAAAATTTTATGTCTGAGAATTTTAAATGAGAAGAATTGGTGCTATAGGAAATGACCCTACTTGCCATTGCTATACTTTAGCAGAGAATTAGATATGAACCTTTTCAAAGGAATCCAAGTTTACTTCAACCCATTAGAAAACAAAAGAAAAAATGAATAATATGGCAATGACCTTCTTTTGCTTTTAATGTTATTTTTTCAATTACAAATGAAAATAGTTCTTGACATTTTATCTTTTTGTAACCTTTTGAGTTCCACATTTTTCTACTGCCCTCCCTTTCCTTCCTTCCCATGACAAGTAATCTGATACAGGGTAAACATGTGTAATCAGGATTAACATAGTTCCATATTAGTCATGTTGAGAAAGAAGAATCAGGACTAAAGGGGCAAAACTAGGGGAAAAAAACATAAACAAGTTTTAAAAAGTGAAAATAGTATGCTTTCAGACTCCATGGTTTTTCCTCTGGATGTGGATTACATTTTTCATCACAATGACCTACTTCTCAGAGAACCATGATTCTTTTTTATTTACCTGTTTGACCTTGGACAGATCACTAAAACTCCCTAAGCCCTTAGTCTCCTGTTCTGCAAAAAATGAGGACTAGCTGGCCTCTGGCTCAAAATCTATGATCTTGAGGCAATTCAGCAGAAAATATCAATCTACAAAATAAGGTGAGACCAGCTGATTCCCAGAGGAGAAATGAAAATTTTTGCATCCAAAAAGTTTTATAATGTATCAGAAATGGTTTCAGTAGCAATTGTCTGAGATGACAAAGCTTTCAGATCTTTGCTCAACTTATATAATTCTGTGATTTACCGAGGAAATGCAAAGGATAACATAACCCCTAAATAGTGAATGGCTGTGGAATTTTTGTTTGTCATCTCTCCAACACCTGCCTGTAAGACTGAAGCCCTGCATTTATCTGTTTTTGGAATGCTGTATTATTTTGTAACCTTAGTCTGCCACAAGGGTGCATCCATTGAATAGGTTTGGTATTTGGAGGGATACTGCATGTGAATGTTGATGATGCTCCTGCAGATTTGTCTTATGGTTGTTTTCACCCCACCAGGTCTGTGAACTGGATATAATATTTAATTTCGAAAAGGCATATTTTATCCTTGATGAGTTTATAATTGGAGGAGAAATCCAGGAAACCTCAAAGAAAACTGCTGTCAAGGCTATAGAAGACTCTGATATGTTACAGGAGGTATGTAAGGGCAGAGAAACATGAGGCTTCCTCATAATTGAGGAGGGGTGGGGAAAAGAGAAAAGAAGCTTAATTATCCCAGGGTCTGTTGTTTGAAGATAGGTTTTTGTTTGTGAATATGAAGGCCCTGTAAACCAGAGAAAGCTGCTGTCAAAGGTAGCAATTCTTTGATGCTATTTTTTAATAAAACCCATTTTTACCGTTGAAAAATTAATCTTGGAAAAATGTCTTCTGCCCTAGGGAAGGAGAGTCACCATAAATCACCACGCCATTTGTCAGAGGTATTAGAGCTTTATTATTGAAGGTGGAGTTTATCATTTTAATTAAAAATTTTCAGCACCTCCCAGAGAGAGCTTGTATGATTGTTCCCATTTTCATAAATAAATTGGGAGCAGAGTGATTTAAGTACCAAGGAATAAATAAAGAGGATTCTGCACTTAAGCTTCAATTTCTACTCCCAACACTGATTCTGCAGTGGTTTTGATGGAACATAGAGAAATGGATTTCAGAAGCATCATGGCAAATGTTCAAGTCCCTGACATTTCAGAATATCAAGGCAAAGATGGTTGGAACATGGTGCCATCTTTTGTGATTTCCTTTTGGAGGCACCATTGTCATTTTAAGAACTCACTCAGATATTCCTGTGCCAGGCTATTATATTAACCTTCTCCCTACCAGAACTTTGGACTCCTCATCCTGAACTGTCCTGGGCTCAAGGAGGCTAACTTTGTCCTTAATTATGTTGAATGAATTATTGATTTGGGGGTTCAGGTTTGCTCCTATAAAATGAACCATACTTAAAAACAGAAAGAGTAAAAGACAATTTATTTACAAAAGGAGGATGCAACCTTCCTTGTCACTACAGCAACGGAATAAAATCATTAGCAATATTAAAAAAACCAGTAAGCTAAAACTACATTAATGAGAATATAAATCATTATCAATTCAGGGAAGCTCTATAAAATTATTGACAGTAGTAAGAGACAGCAAGTTAAGTGAGAATATATATACTATAAATGAGAATGTATAATATAAATGAGAATAGCAGCACTTCACCAGTCCAGGGAAAATACCCAACACTTGAAAATCTATCTAGCTGGGGAATCCTGGAGAGTAGCTTTTAGGGTTTCACCTGGGAAAGTTCCTCACAGCATCCTCTGTAGGATTTGGATTCCAAAATTTCCTTTCGCAGTGAGAACCTCCACACAAAGAAGGCAATATGCCAAGGGTAAGAGAAGGTGCTGCAATTTCTCACGGTAGCAGCTCATCTTGCTGTTTGCTAAACAAGCAAGTAAACTTGGAGCTGGCCAGGCTTTTTGGACACCTGCTGATTTGGGGACTGGTCATCACCCCAGAAATGGATTGTTTTCTTTGTGCAAGGAGGTCATTCAGGGGATATCCCTGGTACTGGGAGGGAGGTATTGGGAAACATGGAAGAACTTTCTTTATGAATCCTTCATATGTCCAGATCCAGGTCCTCACAACATTTGGGCTATAGACTTTACTCTCCTCACTTCCAGCTCCCTTTTTTTTTTTTTTTTTTTTTTGGCTTTCCCCACTAGAATGTAGGTTTCTCATGGACAGGGACTGTCTTGCTTGCTTGTATTTATTTGCATCCTCAGTGTCTATCACTGTTCTGCTATGTAGTAAAGGTTTTTTTTTTTAATATTTTTTCTTTTAAAAGATTTTATTAATTTTGAGTTTACAGTTTTCCCCCCAATCTTGCTTCCCTCCCCCCAATCCCCACAGAAGGCAATTTGCCAGTCTTTACATTGTTTCCATGGTATACATTGATCCAAACTGAATGTGATGAGAGAGAAATCACATCCTTAAGCAAGAAACATAAAGTATAAGAGATAGCAAGATCAGACAATAAGATATCATTTTCCCCCCCCAAATTAAAGGTAATAGTCCTTGGTCTTTGTTCAAACTCCACAGTTCTTTATCTGGATACAGATAGTATTCTCCATCGCAGAGAGCCCCAAATTGTCCCTGATAGTTGCACTGATGGCATACTTCCTTCCTTTCCTTTCCACCTTTTTTCCCTCCTTCCCTTCCTTCCTCCCTTCTCTTCCTTTCTTCTTTTTCCTTCCTTCCTCCCTCCTTCCCTCTCTACTTTCTTGCTATCTGTCATTATCTTTCTCCTTAAAGGTAGGAATTTTGAATTTATATGCTCAGGACCTGACACAATGATTGGTACAAGGTGGGTTCTTACTAAATTGATTTGGAAGCAGGAGGCCAATTTAGTTAATGGTTTCTTGAGATCTTTGAGAAGGAAGCCTATATCAGGGAAGATCTTCCTAGGAAACAGATTTTTAAATCACTAAGCTGATGATCAGTGATATCCTGCCTCTTTGGTCTATCTATACTAGCAAGTACAGACTGAGAGGGTTATTAAGTTGTAAGTGCCCTAAAGGACTGGCTTGTTCCTAAGACAATAATTGTGAGACAGTGGAAAGTACACCTGACTTAGATTCAGATAACCTGAGTTTCAGTCTTAGTACTTCCATTGACTAGTTCTCTGATCTTGGATTTCTCTTTACTTGTTTATCCCATCAATTGAGTTTGGTTCATGTTCTATGAGTTCATGCTACCATTCTCCCTGGTGCCCCTCACAAGTGGTTTCCAGCAAACTTAGCAAATGATTTGAAACTTGTGTCTTCTTTGTATTTTTGCAATGGGAAAATAATTTTAGAAGGTGTTTCATGAACCATTGATTTGAAAATCCAGTGAACATAGCCTTCCTTGAAACATGATGCTCTTGGGGTCCATCCTGTAGTATTTGTTAAAGGCAAGATGAGCTTATTGAGGAGAATTGAGCCTTGGATGAGATCAGGCCATTTTTTTCCTGAATTGTACCCTGTAGGAAACAATGACCTTGTAGGAAATATGATAGTTCTAGTTCCAGTTAAAGTTAAAGAGGAGTTATTTTAAGAAGGTTACTTTCAAAGTTTTGCATTCAGGTTCCTAATCAAAGTCAGGTCTAACAATCATTTGTAAAAGCTAGTAGCATTTTGTTAGGCTTTTTTCTTTTTCCCTTTCCCTGTCCTTACTGTGAAGATTGGAAGAAAGAGGCAGGGAATTCATGTATTGCCTGAAAGGACTGACATTCATCTGAAGTTGTGTATGCTTGGAAAATGTCCAGAAACATTGAGTTGGGATGACCAGAAGACTGTTTTGGTACATGGTGACAATGAAGGCTGTTGTTTGTTCTTCTTCCTTGAGGAGGACCCTGACATCAGGGAGGTGATGCCATGACAAGCACCTCAATTGGATTTCAGTGGGAGGGGGGTAATGCTAAGTCACCTGCCTCACCTTCTCCTCTGCAGCATCTGAGTCCAACAGACTGGAGTCCTTCTGATCCCAGATACAATGGGAGACCTAGAGTTTTTTAAACTAAGGTCTTCCCTAGTTCTCAGTGTGTTGAGGCAGAGCCCATTCAGTGATTAAGTCTGAGTAAGAAGAACAGCAGAGAATGGCTTCTTTTACCTAATCAAAATATGGAATATGGAAGGGAATCTCTGGTAAAAAAAAAAAAAGATTGATAATTCTCATTCATTCTAAGCCAAGCAGAACTCAAACAATGGCCAAGTGGAGCTTGGCTTGGAACCTTGTTGTTCAATCTATAAGAGCCCAACGGATCTGGGTTTGAAGTATGGTTCTTAAGAAAGATAATCTTGGGAAGTTTCAGTGTTCCAAATTTACATTCCTTTAAGTGCAGTTCAAGCAAGTATGATACCCTGTGTGAACAAAGGGAAAGGTAGGGAAAGGGAAAGGAAGACAGAGAGAGAGAGAGAGAGAGAGAGAGAGAGAGAGAGAGAGAGAGAGAGAGAGATTGTTGATCTCAGGGAGTTGATTCCTTGATATGGTAGGTGAATTGGATCTCAGGGAGGGCTGAATGCACTCTGGAAGTGAATCTAGGTTATAGGGATCTCACTTATTGATGTCCTGTCTTTTGGTAAGACTGGGACCCAATTCCACTAACTCACTTGTGAATCTACTATCTATAACTATTCCCTTTTTAAATTTCTTAAGCTTTTCATAATAAAGTTGCTCTAAATGAAAATATTTTGGTATTTTCAGAAAATGAGCCATACTCTATTGTTAGAGTGACTTCTGCATGGGGCCAAACATAAATTGTAGAGTGTATAATTTATTAAAAAGCCTTTAAGGGACAGCTGAGTGGTGCAGTGGAGTCAAAAGGATCTGAGTTCAAATCCAGACTCAGACATGTAATAATTATGTAGCTGTGTGATTTTTGGGCAAGTCACTTAACCCCATTGCCTTGTAAAAAACAAAAACAAACAAAAAGAAACCCTTAAGTGAGTCAGTTTTTTCCCCCAGTGATTTGTGATGTGTTACAGATGATCTAATTGACTCAAACTTGAAAATTAGTGGATATGAAGAATTTATGTAAGGATAAAAGAGACCTTTGAGGGCCCCCCCCCCAAGTCAGTGGTAATAGAGTCACTTTAGCGCTGTATAAATAGTATTGACTATGGAGATCAAAGACTGGGTTAATCAGATAAATTTGACCAAGTCCCTTTACTTCTCTGATCTCTAGCTACTTCCTTCTTATGTAAAATAGCCTTAATGGTCCTTTTTCTTCTTATCCCATGGACTTTAAATTAAAGAATGTATGTAAATTATAAAGTACTATATACCACCAAAAGACCCATGGTTTCATCTTTGTTAGTAGCCTTTTCACTAAAAGAGAATATAATTCTTCCATGCTTTAGGAAATAATTTCATGAGTTTCATTGGGGTTCCCCCTCCATCCTCAAACATCAATTAGTGATAAAACATCTGGTGATGAGTCTGTTTTCACTGAAATAGGCTGCCTTATCCCCAAAAGAATAGTGATGTCTGAAGTCCATTGAGCTTGATAGGATCTGTCAATCACTGGTATCACCCCTGAGATCCCAGGGGACAGTTTCATTCCTTTCTGAGGCATTTACCAAACTAATCCTAAATCTGTTATTTGGGAAATTTCCTCAACTTAGACTTTTTCAGAGGCAAAATTTATTGTTTATTATGGTCAAAGACATTTCTCCCACCCCCAAATGATTCTGGGATCTATTTATAAATATATTGAAAGATCATTGAAGGACCACAGGGTGCTTGAACATAGCACTAACTCTATTGACAGGTATCTGTAGAGCTTAACCTTGAGAAAGTAGTTAATATCAGAATATTTTTGTCAGTTGTTTTACCACTATTCCCCAACCACATCTTACATTCATCACTGCTTCAACCTAGGGATTAAGATGTTAGTGAAAATACAAAATATTATAAAATTTAAACATGAAGAGTTTGGAGAAAATTGTGACCCAGGATTCATTTCAGCAGAAGTTTGACCTCATGGAAATAGGAGTGATGTTGTTGAAGATCAGTAGCCTCTAGGCTTTGGAGTGAACTTTCCTCAAACTCTAGCATAAATTCTTTTTCTTTTTTTTTGTTTTTGTAGGGCAATGGGGTTAAGTGGCTTGCTAGGGTCACATAGCTAGGTAATTAAGGATATGAGGTTGGAATTTGAACTCAAGTCCTTCTGACTCCAGGGGCAGTGCTATATCCATTTACCACCTAGCTGAACCTTTCTAGCATAAATTCTTTTTCTTTTTTTTTTTTTTTAAGATTTTTGCAAGGCAATGGGGTTAAGTGGCTTGCCCAAGGCCACATAGCTAGGTAATTATTAAATGTCTGAGGCCTTATTTGAACTCAGGTCCTCCTGACTCCAGGGCCACCTTAGCCACCCCTATAAATTATTAATATAGACTTTTTTCATACTCTTTGAGCAAGCTCTGAAAATGTGATGGAAGTATGGGTACAGACCAACAAGGAACTGTTGGTCATGCAGAAACCATAGATAGATGCCTTTTAAAAGGTACTGACAAATCGCGGAATCTGATTGTAGCAACAAAGATGATAGTTTTTTGAGGGTGAAAAAATTTCCCAAAGGTTCCTTCAGCCTTTGATTTACTCCTTGGTTTTGCAGTAAAGGCAGCCATGCCCCACGGCCCAAGAGATCAGGAAGCTGCACAAGCTTTACTTCAACTCGATTAAAAAAAAGAAGCAAATAAGCAAAAAATTAAAAATTAAAAACCCCCAACAACTTCAGTATGGCTCCAGGAACTTTTTCAAGGATTCAAGTTCCAGGAATGTTGCTGGGGTCAGTATCCCTTCCAACTTCTGTCTCATGCCATTCACATTTTCATCTGCATCTGTAGTCACAAATTCATTATATCACAATCCTCATTTAAGAGGGTTTCTTGAAAAATTAAAAATATGTTCAGTATCTGCCATTTAGAAAGGCAGAAAAGTATATATATATATATATATATATATATATATATATATATATATATATAGCACATTTTGAAAAGATTAGTATGGGGAGTTGGAGGCATCCAAAAGTGTTGCCTTGTTTTTTTTTAATCTTTCAGTTTTGCCATTTTAAAAGAGCCCTTAACTATTCATTATTACTTATTCCTTATAATGTAGTGCTATTGGCTGAGTGCAGTTTATAGCAAGGTCGATCCACTGCTGATCTTTCTCTGAATCAATTCCTTAGCTCCGTATTTTAATGCTGCTGTGTACATTCAGAGATCTGAATGATGAGAAGAAAAGTTAAGGTGTAATTTCCTGAATGGTATCAGGAATAAAACCTTTTCCATTAGAAAGTTATACTTGATGGCCCATTATATTTGTTGATGACAATTGTATGGCCTTCCTATCCAATATGTCGGATGGGTCCCTCAAGAACATCTTTAGTGTCAGATGAGGGCAATAACCTTACTACTGAAATTGATGTTGTAGCTAGCACGTTGTTCATCAGCTCTTTATTTCTAAACCATACGCAGAATCTATGGTTTGGGAACATTATAGTGCTATAAATAAACTATTTCATCTCATGTATACATCCTTCTACATCTATATGCACATGTGCGTTGTGTGTACTTAAATTTATTTCACATCTTTATTTGAATAGAATGTTATCTTTTAAAATAGAAAGTTTCCTTTTAAAGCATCCATTTTTCATGGTGCAAATTGAACTGAAAGTTGTGCTTTTTTCTGAGTAATTTTGTTGATTTCATTTTCTCTTTCAGACAATGGAAGAATATATGAGCAAGCCTGCATTTTAACTGAAAAATCTACTTGGCTGTATGTCTTAAATCTGCAAAACTTCAGCTGGATATGGTTCTTTTCTGATGTGCCAGAGTCTTATGCCAAAAATAACTTAGATGGATTTTGCATGTAAACCTTCTTGAATACTTTGGGATATGGTGTTCAACTAGCAAGACTTAAAATTATAGCATATTTGTAACAGGTGCATATATATAAATGCATATATATGTAGATATATTAATTATTCTTTGTGCATCTCAACTATGAAACTTAACAACCATCATTCAGTAGACTGCATATTTTGTTTGTATAATTATTTTTCCAGCAAAATAATAATTTTAAAATATTTTTGAGAAATGAATGATACTATATTTTTGCTAGTATCCTCAAAGGACAAGTTTGCCATTATTTTGTAAAAAAATATTGTGAATGTACTGCTGCCTATTTTGGACTAAATAATTTTTTTTCTAACTACACAGTTCATTTTTTATTATGATTTCATAATCTGTCAAAGTAATATAAAAGGTCAGTTATTAGATGATTATAGGCAAAGTGTGTATGTGTGTGTGTGTTTGTGTGTATCCCCCCATACATATACGTGTGTGTGTGTGTGTGTGTGTACACACACCCATATGCACAACACTTCAACACAGCTTCAGTCTATTATAACTGGCTTGACTGTCTTATCTTGAATTTATTATTCAGACTTGACTTTGGTAAAATAACAGCAAGGATGAAACACAACTACCTATCATTCAAAACAAAAGCAAATCTTCAGGAGCAGCTGTCTAGTATGAAATTGTTCTAATAAAATTTTGGCAGTCAGAATTGTAAAATATAAAATTATCAACATTTTTTTTGACAAAAATCACAGATTTTCACATTAAAAGGGAGTGAGTTTACTGGCCATTTAGTCCAAATTTAGTAATTTATAAGAATGTTTTTTATAACTTATTTGTTTCACAACTCAAATGATCTGACTGACTTCCTTTGAGAGATGTGATAAGATGATTCAGCTATTAGCCACAGTGTAATACCCTGGGACTTCAAGCAATTATTGCTATTGACTGTGGTGTCAACACTTCTTTCTTTGGATGCACAGAGAATTCTTGTCCATCGAAATGAGACATCTGCATACTCAAGGGTAGGAAAGTCTCTAGTTAGTAAATATTTTGTAATTTTCAGTCACAATTTTCTAATACCTTAGGACTTTTCAGCATTTTAATTTGCATCGAGTATTTTCCTTAGTACCTGGACAGTGTTAGTCTGGAGGTCTAAGTTCACTCATATTGCAGTGATTAGAAGGACAATCTTGGTCAATTTTCCTAGGAGATGAATCTGCCTACTATGTGGGTGTCTTTAGGAAATTTTGAAGGGATGACTTCTGAAGGAATTTACTAACACTAAAAATTACTTTTTGTCTGCTTTAGTAGACATGCACACATTTTTTACACAGATTCCTGGTTGATAAGACAAAATAGGTGAATCAATACATTTTTAAGATTTTTCCTTCAAATTAACATTTATAAACATTATTATACTCATTAGGACCAGAAAATGTTTGCTGATTTTTTTTATATATCTTTCCTTGAGTAATCACTTCTCAATCAAGATATCAAGTTGAAATTTTGCTTAATCTGTTTTTAATCACTTGATGTACTTGGAGTATCCATTGTCCAGTTTTATAGTTAAACTCATCATCCAGGTCTTCACTACATAAAGAAAATAAAGATGAAGTTTTTCAAGGATTGTCTCTCTGTAAATCTTTTATCAACAACCCCTTCCCAATCTTCTAATAATTAAGGAGCATTACTTGCTGTTGCTTTTTCTCTCTTAGATAATGTTATTTATTGAATTTTATTAGAAGTGTAGAAGGTGTGTAAGAGCTGTAGGACTCCCTTTTGTCAAGATTAACAGCAGGCATGGTTAATGTTCTCAACACAATTGAAAGTCTTAAGAGAAAAAGTTTTTGAGAAGTAACTGTAGCATTAACTGTGGAAAGTTGGTACCCATATCCTGGTGGCGGCGGGGGGTGGGGGATAGAAATATTGAGAGAAAGCTCATTTACAAATGGTGCAATTAGGGAAAGCCTCCCAGAGCTTAATGAACAATGTTAAATTTCTTTTGAAAGCAAAGCAAGATAAAAAAAAATTCATGCCCTCATAATAAAAAAGGTTGTGTTAAATCACCATAAAATGAAGACAGTTTTCAAAATGAGAATGGAATTCTACAGTACTCTGCAATAGTCAGACCGGAGCTGGAATGCTGAAGTTGAGTCTATGAATGGTATTTAAGAAGCACAGAGACAAACCAGAGTAAACTCGATGAAGATGTCCAGAATTGGAAAGATTTGGGAACTATGTCATATAAGGAACGATTGAAGGAATTTGGAATGTTAAGTCTCATTCGGGGAATGAGAGCAGTCTTCAGATATTTAAAGGGTTGTCTTGTGGAAGAAGAATGATGTATACTTAATTTGTCAGCTAATAATCTTCTGAGTAGTCAAGGGGTTCCTTATGCAATGGCTATGGAAATACAAGATGACTTCATGCCACTGTAGCCAGGAAGACACAAAGATATCTATTGCCTTCTTTGTTGTTCTGATGAGTGTAGACAAAAGCACTGCCATCTTGTCTAGTTAACTTTTTTTCTGCTCTTGGACCTTGTGTGACACAAATATGACCAGTATTTCCGTTATAAAACAGGAGAGTTCTCTTGTTCTACTTCCCTTTCTTGGCAAAAATCTGACCTGTGAAAATGAACTAAAGGTATATTCAGAAAAGCAACTCTTAAAACATTCTTAGTTGTGCTTTGCACAAATGAAGTGCATATAAATGATTATTGATTTTTGTTTTTTTATCCCAGCTAACTCAATTTTGCCAGCAGTGATTCCTTTTGCAATTATAGTGGAAACCTTACTACAGAATTCCAGAGTCAGAGGACCTTGGCTCAGATTTCACCTCTGACATTACCTTTGTCCCTCCCACATGCCTGAATTCTTTCTATCTTCATCTCTGCCTTCTGTATGTCTTTCTTCATCTCTTTTATTTTGTTTTTTTAGGTTTTTGCAAGGCAATGGGGTTAAGTAGCTTGCCCAAGGCCACACAGCTAGTTAATTATTAAGTGTCTGAGGTTGCATTTGAATTCAGGTACTCCTGACTCCAAGGCCGGTGCTCTATCCACTGCACCACCTAGCTGCCTCATCTCTTTATTTTTTTGGTAAAATTTTTATTATCTTAAATTTCATACATCATTAACACAAGTATCTTTCCTCTTCTGTTCCCAGAGAGATTTTAACAAGTAATATTTTTTCAAGAGAAAAAAGTCAAGCAGCTGGGTGGCTCAGTGGATAGAGCACTGCCCCTGGAGTCAGGAGGACCTGAGTTCAAATCCGACCTCAGACACTTAATAATGACTTAGCTGTGTGACTTTGGGCAAGTCACTTACCCTTTGCAAAAACAAAAACAAAACAAAAAAAGAGAAAGTCAGCACAATTGATCAATACATTGAAAAAGTCTGAAATTATGTGTAACATGTAACACCTATGTCCCATCTCCATGAAAGGGTGGATTGGGGATATCTATTCATTTTTCTGTGAATCATGTGTGATCTTTTTAGTGTCATATTTACATTTTAATTTTGGGGTAGATGATGGTTCTTTAAAATGTCATTGTAATTTTTGTATATTTTCTTGGTTCTGGATACTTCCTTCTGTATCTGTTCATGTAGATCTTCCTATATATTCATCTTAGTTATCATTTCTTCCAGAATAGTAATATTCTATTATATTCATGTACCACAATTTATTTTTCCCTAATTGATGTGGATCTACCTTGCTATTAAAATGTTTTTGTTCTAAATATTTTTATATAAATGAGAACTTCTTATTGATGTTTCCTTGGGGAAACATAGTAACAATTTCTGGTTCAAAGGATATGAACTTTTTTGTCAATTAGTTGCATAATTCCAAATTGTTATAACTCGGCCAACTATATTATTGTGCTTATCATTCCACAACTCTCCTGATATCGACTGTTGTCACTTGTGCCATCTTTTGTCAATTCACAGAATGAGGTGACACCACAGAGTTGTTTTAATTTGCATTTCTCTTTTATTAGTGATTTAGAGTGGTGTCAGAAACAGGGACCATTAAACTGTATATAAGATTTCCTGCAGATTGCATATTGACTTAGAAAACTACATGTTTACACCATCTACCTTCTCGTACATTTTTATTTTGTTAAATATTTCCCCATGGCATTTAATTTAGTTCAGGTTGCCTATGCTCCTTGGATAGTATGTTTGTCACCTAATTTAGAACATTGTTACATGTGGTTGTGAATACTTTACAATTATTTTCATATCTTGACCACTTAACCTATTGGGGAATGGAACTCATCTCTCTTGATGCTGGTGCCTTCCTTCTCATTTTATCACCAATTGATTTTTATATATATATATATATATATTTATATATATATATATATATATATATATATATATAATTGATTATATATATCTTTTTTGTACCTAGTTACTTGCATGTTGTCTCCCATATTAGACTTTGGGAGTATAGGGACTCTTTCTTTTTTCTCTTTCTCTCTCCCTCCTTCCCTTCCTCTCTTCCACCCTCCCCTTCCTTTCTCTACCTTCATAAATCCTTAATGATGTGACTCATCTGTAAAATGAGTGTGTTGAAATATTACTGGTCTCTTATCTCTCAGCTCTAGGTCTCTGGTTCTTTAGTGACTTACGAAAGTTTCATTGGTTGTTTTACATAATAACCTGGTTCTGCACATTCTTAATAGTTGACACCAACCCTCCTTTCAATGAAACCAGTTTGCTTGAGTATTACATGGCATGGGAATGAAAGTCTGGATAATATTCCTGCCTACAAAATAACTTAACTCAGTGGAAGTAGATGCCTTCTAATTGTCAAAACAGTGTCTTGAGGTATGGTAGATCATTGCAATAGGAATACGAGAAGGCCATTAGAGTGTCTGAAACTATTTTGAGGAGTATTCTATCTTGTTAGATGATTTGCAAAACTAATGTATACATAATATGTACATGTATACTTAATATTTTCTTTCTTGACCAGTGTAGATAGGTTTGATGAACTACATTGAGAGATTGGTACATTTTTGTTATTTTGGATCATTTCAATTTGTCTGAATCTCTCTAACCCATTCTGTCTGAGATACTGGATTATTTTGCCATTTCCTTTCCAGCTCATTTTACAGATGAAAAAACAGAAGCCAACAGGGTTTAAAAATCAGGGTTGCACAGCTGAGGCCAGGTTTGAACTCATGAAGTTGAGTCTCCATTATTCCAACCTAGCTCCCCTGTGGTACATGCTTATATTTTCTTTAGCATCTGTTTCAATCAGACCATTAAAAATAGTAACTAGTCAAGGATTTTATGTGAACAATTCACATGTACTTCATAAAATGTAGTGAGGATTATGTGTTGACTATTACACTCTTAAGTCAGAACATTCTTTGCTCATAAAAGGGATCTTTTATGGATAGGTAACATGTTGGCTTATGACTTCAAGTCCCTCTGCTTTTTCTTTGTTGGCCAACTCTTCCATATGTCAAACTGATGTTTCAATACCACCACCAAATGTATTTGAATCAGCATCCCTAAACGGAATTTTTTTTATTACCATATTTAGGTTCAGAAAATTTTAATTTAGGGGGAAAAAATGAAGTGATAGCTTGGTTGTTAGGTCTCTTTCCAGAACAGGAGACAAAAGTACAAAGTCCCTACACCACAGTGACTTCAAAAGAACCTGCATTCCAACCCTCTTCACATGTAAGGAAACTGATGCACCTAGAATTTTAAGTGACCTTCCCTTTGTTGTTTTTTGTTCTTTAGTTTTTGGTTCTTTAGTTTCTGATTTTTGGTTAAGTGACTTCCCTAAGGTCACACAACTAGTAAGTAATCAAGTGTCTGAGACTGGATTTGAACTCCTTTCCTCCTGACTCGAGGGCCAATACTCTATGCATTGCCACCTAGTTGTCCCTAAATTTAGTTATTTTTTAAAAATTCTGAATGGAAACAGCAAAATGAACCATTCCATATAAAATCATCAAGCATTAGGTGTTCACTGAAACTAGCCACTGTATTAGGTACTTTGTATACAAATCCAAAGATTGAAATTCCTACTCACAAGAAGCCTAAATTTTAATGGGAGGAGGGAAAGACTTAAAAAAGGATATTATTAAATATGCACAAAATAAAATTAAAAAGAATTAATGCAAATACACAATCTATTTAAATGCAGACTTTATTTATTTAGGTTTTTTGCAAGGCAAATGGGGTTAAGTGGCTTGCCCAAGGCCACACAGCTAGGCAATTATTAAGTGTCTGAGACTGGATTTGAACCCAAGTATACTTGACTCCAGGGCCAGTGCTTTATCCACTACACCATCTAGCTGCCCCAAATGTAGACTTTATAAAGTAGTAAATAAATATTTTAAAATCCCATTTAAAATTTCATTTCCCAATGTAAAAACAATTATTTAAGTCATTCTGTGAATCACACACACACACACACACACACACACACACACACACACAAACACAGGAAAAATAAAGAAAAATACTTTTGATCTGCATTCAGGATCTGCGAATTCTTTCTCTTATGGATAGCACCTCTAACCAAATTTCAGACCTCCCAGATCAAGGAGAAAAATCCTAAAAGACACAGCTCAAATATGGAGTCACAGTCAGATAGCACAAGATTTAGCTTCCACCTATTTTACCCTCTGATTCTAGATTATCAGTGAAGTTTTCTTTGATAATTTCATGTATGATGGGCTCTTTTTTAAAAAAATAATGATTTTTCAGGTCTTCCTGTAATTCTTACATTATTTGTCCTGGATCTCTTTTCTAGGTTAGTTGTTTTTCCAGTGAGATATTTCTCATTTTTTTTTTAAGATGCAGTAGTTCATTTATTTATTTATTTTTGAATTTTTCTTTTTTTTTTTAGGTTTTTTGCAAGGCAAATAGGGTTAAATGGCTTGCCCAAGGCCACACAGCTAGGTAATTATTAAGTGTCTGAGACCAGATTTGAACCCAGGTATGCCTGACTCCAGGGCCGGTGCTTTATCTACTGCACCACCTAGATGCCCTGATATTTCTCATTTTCTTCAATTTTTTTTCCTTCTTTTGATTTGTTTGTTTCTTGATATCACATATAGTCATTAATTTTCACCTGTCGAATTCTAACTTACAAGGAATTATTTTCCTCAGTGAGCTTTTGTACCTTTTCCCCCATTTGACGAATTCTTCTTTTTAATGTTCTTCAGTGAAATTTTGTATATTTTTTTCTATTGGGACAATTCTGCTTTCCAAGGCATTTTTCTCTTTGAATTTTTGTCCCTCTTTTCCCATTTGACCTATTTTTTTTTAAAGTTATATTCTTCAGTATTTTTTGGGGCCTCTTTTACCAACCTGTTGACTCCTTTTTCATGATTTTCTTGTATCACTCTCATTTTCCTTCCCAACTTTTTCTCCACCTCCCTTGCTTGATTTTTAATAGCCATCTTAAGCTCTTCCATGACCTGAGACCAATTCATATTTTTTATTTTCAGCTTTGTATATAGGAATTTTGACTTTGTTGTTATTTTCTGGGTGTGTATTTTGATCTTGTCACCAAAGTGACTTTCTAGAGTCAGAATTCTGTTGTTTGTGCATTTTGAAGGCTATTTCTTGACTTTTAGCTCATTAAAATGGGGCTCTGCTTCCCAAATAGAGGGGGTATTGACTCAGGTTTTGGGTTTTTTCTATTAGTTATTTTCAGAAGTAATTCTGGGAACCTGTAAGTTTTTTTCTCTTTCAAGGATTGATGTATTTACTGTTTTTTTTTTTTTTGTGCTGTGCATTGGTTTGTGAGCAGCCACAAACACTCTTTTCAACCCTGGAATTGTGATCAGGGTACCTGGGACCACAAACTCTGCTGTACTAGTTAGTGTTCCTTCTTGTACTGGTGCTAGCAAAGGGACCCCTGTAAATTTCCTGACTCTTTGTCCAATCCCTTTACTGTCTGTGAACTGAGAAGTCTGGAAACTGCCAGTGATTCAGTCATCTAGAGACCTGTTCCTGTTTTGCTGGGATCTAGTTTGTACTGATGTGGCCTGCCCTGGACTGTACCCCTCTCTCACTCTGGTGCTGATCTACGTTGTCTTCGGCTGGAAAATTATTTCACTCAATCTTATTATGGTTTCTGCTGCTGTAGAATTTATTTGGAGTCATTATTAAAAGCTATTAGGAGGGGTTTGGGGGAGAGCTTCGAGAAGTCTTTGCCTTTACTCTGCCATCCTAGCAGAATAATAAATGAATATTAAATGGGATGGCATTAGCAATTAGAGTATTCAAGGCAATCTTCATGTAGAAAATGGTTCTTCCTCCATCTGAAAGAAAGAAATGTTCTTAAGAGGCAGATGTTGGAAGAGAAATATGTATGAGATGTGGAAGATGACATAGAAGATGGAGTTTTAAAAACGAATATTAAAAATTGTTTTTCCATGTAACCAGGAAGAAATAAAAATAAATAAATGTTAAAAAGAAAATGGTATGCTTTGCTCTGCATTCAAACTCTTGTTCTTTTTTGATGTGGATAGTATTTTCCATCACAAGTCCTTTAGAATTGTTTTTGATCATTGTTTTGCTGAAACGAATTAATCTGCTATAGCTCATGATTTCCCATAGATTACTAGAAGTCCGTCACATTCATGTATCACAGCTCAACCAATCCCCAATTGATGGACATCCCCTAAATTTCCAAATCTTTGCTACTACAAAAAACAACTATGAATATTTTTTGTAGATGTGGGTCTTTTTCCTTTTTTTTTTTTTAATGATCTCTTTTGGATATGATCTAGTAGTGGTATGGCTGGATCAAAGAGTGTGAACTATTTTCTTGCCCTTTGGGCTCCAGAATGGTTGGATTAGTTCACAACTCCACCAACAGTGCATCAGTGTCTTAGTTTTTCCCACTTCCCCCCCAATATTGATCATTTTACTTTTTTTCGTCATATTGGCCTATCTCACTATCTTATAGGTCTGAGGCAGTATTTCAGAGTAAACATACATCTTATGCTATCCTGCTAGTCTCTTTCTGATTTTCTCTTGTACATTTAAAAATGTTGCAATGATCTTTTTAATTTTAATTCTTTTTTAAAACAGTAATCCTATTTTGTGTTCCTTCTATCTTCCACTTACGTTATTCCAACAAAAAAATAAAACTTGTAGCACAAATATAAAATCAAGCAAAATAAATTTACACACCAGTGGGGTCAAAAAATGTATATCATTCTGCACCTTGAATCCATTACTTTTCCGTCAGGAGATAGATAGCATGCTTCATCTTTGGTATTTTGGAAGGATGATTGGTCATTCTTTTAATCAATTACTACCCCATATAAATGACCATCCAGCACTTTCTCCAAAATCTCTATAGTGGTCCTTTCCAATTTTAGATAACTCTAAATCTATTTTTTAAATTATAAATATTTTATTTGTTTTCCAATTATATAGAATAGTAGTTTCTACCCATCATTTTTTTTGGCAAGATTTTGAATTTTACAATTTTTCCCCCTCCCTCCTCCCTCCCCCAACAGAAAGTAGTCTGATAGTCTTTACATTTGTATTTGATATGCATAAATCAAAATTGAATGTGTTGAAAGAAAAACCATCCATAAGGAAGAAAGAAAATATTAGAGATAGCAAAATTAAGTAATACATAGGACAACTTTTTAAAAATTGAAGGTAATAATCTTTGGTCTTCCTTTAAACTCCACAGTTCCTTGTCTGGACACAGGTGGTATTCTCTATTCATCCATCCCCTAAGATTGTCCCTGTTCATTGAGAGTGAGCAAGTCCATCAAGGTTGATCATCATCCCATGTTCATCTCATTCAGATAACTTTAAAATCTTGAGAACTGGTTATATTGAACTAAAATTTTCCTCCTTGCTAGCCCATTGATCCTAATTCTTTCCTCTAGTCAAGCAGAATAAGCTTAAATTTTTTAAAAACAACTTTGGTATTTTAAGTTATTAATATAGTCTCCCTTTTATACCTGCAAGTCTTTTTCCAGGTTAAGCGTCTCTCTCTCCTTTAATTGTCCCCATTTCACACAGTTTTGAGTTCCCTTACATTTTGCTCACCTTTGGGGGGCACTATAGTTTGTCAGTGTCTCAAAGCATAGAGTCTACTACTGTATACAATATTCCAAATACGCCTGACAAGGAAGAGTATAGTGGGACAACATGTATGAACCAGACAGTCATAATCATGTATTGATAATTACTATGTACCTGTGCTGAGTGCAGTGGATGCACACAAATCTTTCCTTCAGCCTAATGAGTGGAGACAATATAGAAAAGGAAACTAAAAGACTGAGGTTGGGGAAACCTGGGATACTTTATGAGAGATATTTGTTAAGAAAGTCAGAGAAGTCAATATAGTACTGACAGGTAAGAAATGAGCTATTTTGAGCTGGTCTTAGAGGCTGGTGATGAGATGGAGTATCAAAGCTGATGGTATCTTAGAGGGTGATAAGGTTTTCTTGATGTGAAGACTGCAAAAGAAAAACAGTGTCCTGAAAATGGGACATTTAATTCTCTTTTTAAGTGAGTTAATAATGCCAGAGTTACCTTTATGCTCTATGTGTGTACACACTCTCTTCACTGATACTCATAAGAGATTATAGTCCAGGTTTATGGAGGTGGATTGGGGGAAGTATTTTGCAGCTACCTTTTCTTATAATGCCATCTCAGTAAATATCTTTGATTTGAGAAAATATTGTCAACTGACTGTCTGCTAAGAGGTAAATGTTTCAGTAGGAGCTTTGGTGCTATATTTTTAGTGCTACAAGTAAGATACAGATAGCTCTGGAGGAATATTTCATTCTGTTACACTCCTTGTCTGGAATGCATCCTCCCTCGTTTATCTCTTCCTCATAAAATTCCTTTTTTCCCCCCTTTAATATGCTATTCAATTGGTGGAGCTGTGAACTCATCCAACCTTTCTGCAGAGCAATTTGGAGCTAGGCCCAAAGGGCAACAAAAATGTGCATACCCTTTGATCCAGCAATACCACTACTGGGTCTATACCCTGAAGAGATCATGAAAAAGGGTAAAAATATCAATTGTACAAAAATATTCATAGCAGCCCTGTTTGTGGTGTCAGAGAATTGGAAATCAAGTAAATGTCTTTCAATTGGGGAATGGCTTAGCAAAGTGTGGTATGTGTATGTCATGGAACACTATTGTTCTATTAGAAACCAGGAGGGATGGGAATTCAGGGAAGCCTGAAAGGATTTGCATGAACTGATGCTGAGTGAGATGAGCAGAACCAGAAGAACACTGTACACCCTAATAGCAACATGGGGGTGATGATCAACCTTAATGGACTTGCTCATTCCATCAGTGCAACAATCAGGGACAATTTGGGATTGTCTGCAATGGAGAATACCATCTGTATCCAGAGAAAAAATCATAGAGTTTGAACAAAGACGGCTAGGTGGCACAGTAGATAGAGCACTGGCCCTGGAGTCAGGAGTACCTGAGTTCAAATTCGACCTCAGACACTTAATAATTACCTAGCTATGTGGCCTTGGGCAAGCCACTTAACCTTTTGCCTTGCAAAAACCAAAAAAAAAAATTTAGAAAAGAAAAACTGTTATTTTATTGTTTGATCTTGCTATCTCTTATACTTTATTTTTCTTCCTTAAGGATATGATTTCTCTCTCATCACATTCAATTTGGATCAATGTATACCATGGAAACAATGTAAAGACTGACAAATTGCCTTCTGTGGTGGCAGGGGGGAAGTAAGATTAGGGGAAAAATTGTAAAACAAATAAAATCTTTAAATTAAAAAAAGAGATGCTATTCAAGCACCAGCTTCCTCATGAATCTTTTTCTGATCTGTTCAACTTCCCCACAAAACTACCTTATATTTAATTACTTTAAAATTATTTATAGTTATAGTATATATATACTTATACATGCTTGTTGTGTTCATCATTAAAATGTAAATTCATTGCAAGTGCAGATTGATTCATTATATTTGTGTAGTGGATTCTCCATAAATATCTGTTGATTGATTAATTGAGTGAGGGACGGAATTTATTCCTAAGAGAAAGAAACTGTAAACAAAAAGAGTCACAGTTTTTATAAATAATGATTATAACAGCTCAATAGTAACGTTTAAGTAGGGTTACAATGTATAGTACAACTTATAACTATGCTTACTATCAGTTAGGAGGCAATATTTCATGGGATCATAGTCTTAGAGCTGGAAGAACCCTAGAGACCATCTAGTACAGCCTCCTTTTTCTACAGATGAGGAAGCTGAGGCAGTTAGATGTTACTAAGTTATCTAGGATCACACAGCTAGTAAGTATCAGGCCTTCCTGACTTCCAACCCAATACTCTATCCATTGAGTAACCTCACTACATCTTAGAGCTTGAAGACAACCTGAAGTCAGCAATCATTTTTAGGCACTTCTTATATTCCAGATACTCTGCCAAACACTGGTAACACTCATTCAAACAAATAAACAACAAAAAAAGACAGTCCCTGCTTTCAAGGAGCATTCATTCTAATGGGAGATAAGAAAGTATAAAAAAGGAAGATGATAAGTATAGTGAAATACCAATCATTTCTATAATTTCTATTATTCTGAATTTGATAAGCATGAAAAACATCTCCATATAAAGAACAGAATATGAATTGTATATGAAACTGAATCTATTTTTTGTACAAAATGCTTTCTTCAAAGTACCCACTTTGGGAAAATTGAAGCTTATTCTTATGATGCTGCCATTGTTTAAAACATAGCACAGCCTTCTCTTTTGGAATTGCTTTCAGAGACTATAACATTTCCTTTTGATCATTATAATTGATAGCACATCTTGGTCCTTTATGCATGAGTTTAATTTTTATATATAACTCTAAATCACTTGGAGTGTCATAGAACTTTTGGTTAAAAAAAAGAAGTGTGATTGTAATGTGGCTTTGTGTGTCTCAGAAATGTCGGAGGCAATTTTGTAGAGCAGAGTATGAGAAAATGTTTGGGGCTAACTACTTAGAAAATCTTGCCATATGTAAATCTAAGCCTAAATGTAAAAAAAAAAAAGATTTAATGGAGGAAAACAATACAATTTAAACTGTCTGTTTTAAAGGGAGATCTGGATTGAGTTCTCTTGTTTATATCCTAAATTTAGAAAAAAGCAAGCCGAGACAAATATTTCCAAGCACAGTCACTGATTTCCCAAAAGAATCACAGAATGATAAAACCAAGAGCTCTTGGTGATCATTTTATTCCATCTCCTCATGTTTCAGAAAAGGAAAATGAAGTTCATGGAGGTAAATGTACTTGTCCAAGGTGACATATCAAGTTACTGACTAGAGCCCAGTTTCATCTGACTCCCAGCCCAGATCCCATGTCACTCTACATCTATTATCACGAATATTTTTGTGTCAATGGAATCAAGCTGATGAAGTCACAGCCAGGTGCTTTTCTCTGGCTTAAATACCTGACTGTAAGAAAATAATTAGATGAGGAGGTTGGTGAGTGGGCAGATGACAAGTGGGTGAAGGAAGTTTGCCAAACAAACAGCTGGGGAGAAGTATGGATTCTTTACTCATCTTGTTTTTGCAAAATAGGCTCCTACGTGGGCAGAATGTTCAGAGACTGACAAAAAGAATGCTACAGGCTCAGGTAGGTAGGAGTGGGCAGGAAGGAAGGTAAGTCAGGAAGTGCTGGGTTTAGAATCCTGATTCCTGATGATGCCAATATTATATCAAGAGTAGGTTTGAATGATTTATGGGAACTATAGGCTGGGCTAGGGGGGGATGGGTGGATAAGAAGAACTTTGTTTTTTCACTGAGCTGTTGAGTGTCTCGTTTCAATTTTCTCTATAAGTTTGTGTTTTTGATTGCTAGCCAGGGGAATTGAATTGTATCCTCCTGAGGGCGATGGAAAGGTGCAGTGTGGATATGAGCAGGTTGCCAAATACACCAAATAAGCAGCTATAAAGGACTGGAGTGAAGGCTATCATCATAGAACTGTATGATTGAAATAAAAAAAAAACTAGTTGGATATGCAGAATGAGAGAAAAATAAGCAATGGACAGCCAGAGTGCATCACTGCTAGACTTTCTATGTTAGAGGAAGGCAAGGAAGGCTGACAGCATGCAAGAGGGGACATTGTAGGGGCAGCTAGGTGGTGCTGTGGATAGAGCACTGACCCTGGAGTCAGGAGCATTTGAGTTCAAATTTGGCCTCAGACACTTAATAATTACTTAGCTATGTGACCTTGGGTAGGTCACTTAACCCCACTGCCTTGCAAAAAAACCCCAAAACAAAAAGATGGAAACTTGTAGTGAATTTCTGTGATGATCATAGATCTAGAGCTAGAAAAAAATTTCTGTGGCCAACTGGTCCATTTTACTAAAATTTTACAAATGAGGAAACTAGGGTTCCCTAGGAAGTTAAGTGATTTGCCTAAGGTCATACATCTAGTGAGTATCAAAGGCAGGATTTAAACCCAGGTCCTCTGACTCTAGGATCAGTGAGTGGTCTTTCCATTGTGCCATACATTGACAAGAGTCACCAAGGATGGGCAGGCAGGCTTTGGTGAGTTGCAACTTGTAAGACTAGAGAAACCATTCACAGTAATGAAATTAAAGATCTTCAAATTTTTGAGTACTCGAGCAATCTAGTTCAACACTTTTAGAATAATATTACACTGGAACTGAAGGGGACTTTATAAATGATCAAGGTCAACACAATTCACAGGCTTTGTGCAGAGTTCTGCTCAAGTCTCATATCTTACAGAAAGAAGAGATAGGGAGAGTAATGATCCAGGCCATGAAACTTATTGGGGATAAATTGAATATTCATTTCCTGTCTTTCAGACTAGTGTCAAATCCTTTACACTTTGGGCAAACTAGCCTTTTTTTTGTTGAAGGGGAAATATATAGAGTATTTTTGTTTCTAAGTCATCTCACCTCTTCAGATTCTTCCTATTCCTTCTTTTGGTTTTCTTTTATCTTCCTTTGGGTTCATTATGTGTCCATGGTGGAGGTCCCACCTGTCCACTCCTAATCAAATCTTACCCTGTCTTGGATTGCATTTATAGTTAATTTTCTAATGTGGTAATGGATATTATTATGATTCTATATAGCTGATGCTAAACATTTAACATGCAGGATTTTTCTGGAGGTAATGCCTTATCTCAATCATGAGTGAATCCAGTGATGGGAATTTCAGTCATGTTGATAGACCTATGGGGAGATATTTGGGTGGAATCCCTCAGATCATTCCACCTCAACCATTGGCAAACTCACTTAACTGTAAGTTTGGCTGTAGGAGGGAGCTCTGAATCTGTGGTTGATGCCAACCACAATTTACCAACCTCTGAGAAAACAAAATTATAATGATACTATTTGAAATTTATTTGGAATTTTATAGTTAGAAAATCTGTTATGTATTCTCTCTCATTTGTTCTGTACAAAATCCTTTAAGGTAGGTAGTATAAGTGCTATTTTACTCATTTTACTCCAATAAAGACGTAACACTTCTTTTTAAATTCTAAGAGCTATGATTACCTGGGATCAGTTTCATCTGAATCCAAGGTATCCAGTGGATTTTTGACTTTCAACTTGATGTTTCAATGACCCACTCCAGGCAGGGTATCACACCTGGGGAGAGCCTATGTAACTACTCAGGAGTCCCTTGCAGGGATTATCTTCTTAGATAAGTGACACATAGATGGTTGGACTTTCTTGTGAGAATGATAAGAACACTATAAAGTCAGAAGATCTGGGACTGAGCCATGCTTTCTAGTGGTATGGACTGGGATAAATCATTTTTCTGGGCCTTTGGTTCCTCCTTTGTAAAATAGTATAATTATAGTAATACTATTTACTTCACAGAAGAATATGGAAAAAATTAGATAGTGTATATAAAGAATTGTGAGACTAAAATTTCAAGTAAATTCCAGGTAAGAGCCTTATTATTTTCTTTCCTTAATCAAAGGAACTGGATCTTGAGTCAAAGGAAATCAGCTGACATTCTGGGTCTTCCAGTTACTACCTGTATAATCTTGGACATATTACTTAATCATTTGGATTTCAGTTTCCTTATTTATATAATGGCAGAGGACTTTATTTTTATTTTATTTTTTTTAGTTTGTGCAAGGCAATGGGGGTTAAGTGGCTTGCCCAAGGCCACACAGCTAGGTAATTATTAAGTGTCTGAGGCTGGATTTGAACTCAGGTACTCCTGACTCCAGGGCCAGTGCTCTATCCACTGCGCCACCTAGCCACCCCTGACAGAGGACTTTAAAAAGAACTATATTTGGATTAGATGGTCCATGAGGGACTTTGACTACTGTATCTATGATCTTTAGAGCCTTTGAAAGATTTCAGGAAGAAAACAAAAAGGAAACAAGACATTTAAAGACGAACAAGATGGGGCATTTATAGAATCTTCAAATTCATTCATTCAGCAAGTATTTATTAAACATCTATGATATGCCACACACTGCATTAGCCTTAGAGATACAAAGAGAAAAATGAAACAATCCCAACTTTCAAAAACTACACATTTTATTGGAGAAATAACTTTTATGTAGAAAATTAAATATCTTTATTCAAAATAATTTCTAGGGGGATCATTGATAGTTTGGGGATCAGAATAAGCTTTCTACATGAAATGACACTTGGGCTTTGAAAGACGACAAGGATTCAGAAAAGGAGCAGTAAGGAGAGTGCCATGCAATCCAGCATGGGAGGAGGTACATACTGTGCAAAAGTTGGAGATGGGAACCTTGCTTATGAAGAGCAGCGAGCAGGTTAGTTTTGTGAAATAAAGCCCGAAAGGCGATGTGAAACTGTATTGTGAAGGACTTTACAAGCCAAACTAAGGAGTTAGTTTTTCATCCTAGAGGCATGGAGGATCCTCTCAAGACAATTTCTCCCATTCTATCTTTGATCATAAAGCTATTATTTCATATGGTAATCTAAGAAGCAAGGACTTGTTTAAGATCTTTGTATCTATACATCTTCACTGTAGGTTATTGCTTAATAAAAGTTAGTTGCATTCAATATGCAATGTGGAAAACGACCAGGAAACCCTAGACTATTGCCAAAAGAAAGCCACAGCACACATTTGTGTGTGTTGCAACCTATCTTCTAGATTGCCAGGAGCTTCCTTGTATTCTTAATTGGTTTCTTGTTTCTCAATTGCTGGCTTCCAAACTTGTTTTGTAGTCATTCTATGCACATTTTGACAGACCTACCTGTTAGAATTCAGCTCTCTCAGATGTTAGAACCTTCCTTCTACCCCACTCCTGTCTTCTTCCCTGGTTCTGGTGTCTGACCATTCTCCTCCCCTACTGGATTTCCTGGTTGTTCATGACCCATTGGTCACAGTAGCTGGCAACAGTTCCTCCTTCCCTTCCTCTGCACAGCAGAGGGACTTGACAGCAGTACTAGAAGGAAACATCCATCTGGCCCCAACATAAAATAATTCTAAATTTGAAGCCTTAGGCACGACACTAGTTTACTTAAATAAAGCAGATACTTATTTACCTGCTGTATTTATTCAGTAGAATTTGATGGTCCAGTTGGATAAAGGACAGAGAATGAAAGGGCAAATTTCCATAGTTAGCCTGTTTTTTAATGAACAGAGGCTATGACCATCATTTAAAATTTTTTTTCCCCAGTCACATGCAAAAACAGGTTTCAACATTTACTTCCAAAACTTTGAGTTCCATATTCTCTACCTTTCTCCCATTGAGAAAGTAAATTACTTGGTGTAGGTTAAAAATATGTAACCATTAAAACATATCATAATAGTCATGTTGTAAAAATAAACATACCCTTCTCTCTTCACACACAAAGAAAGAGAAACCTCATGAAAAATAAAGTGAGGAAAAATAAATATGCTTCAATCTGTATTGAGATGCCATCAGTCTGTCTTTGGGATGGGTCACATTCTTTATCGTAAGTTTATCAGAGAAAATACTTCAAATTTTTTTCTCAGAGGCATTGCTAGTGTATTTCCCTCCATCCTATTCCCCCCACCCCCTTTCACCCTGTACCTCCTCTTAAGTGTGCTTCATCTGACTACTCTCTCCCACAATCTTCCCTCTCTTCTGTCACCTATACCCCATCTCCTCCTCCCACTATCCCCTTTCTCCTATCCCTCCTATCCTCTCCTAATTATGATCCTCATTCTTAGGGAAGAAATGCAAGAGAAAAAGAAAAGAAAAGGAGGAAGTGGTTCCATCAGTTCCCTAGTTTTATATCAAGATAGAAAGGAAATCTGGTTTCAGGAAACCCAGTTGTCTTTCCCAGAAAATGATTTAAACTGTCCTATGTGAGTGACTTCTGCAGGTAAATGAAATGGGATTGTTATGTACATTGTAAGTGAAAGTCCCCCAAAGACCAGAGGATTGCATAGTGGATGCCATCTTGTACCATATTTTTAATAAGGACCTGAAGATTCTCATCTGAATTCAATGTGCAGACATACTGGGCATTGTTCTGGATCTGGGGTGGGGGCCCATAATCTGGGTTCTCTTAAGAGTCTGTGGATAGATTTCAGGGGGATTGTGAACTTAATGAGAAAAAAAAATTACCTTGTTATTTTCATGACCTCCAACTGAAAATTAACATTTCCTATAATTATGAATTAAAAAAAGATATGATTCTGGGAAGGGGTCCAAGGGCTTCAGCAGATTGCCAAGGGAACTATGTCACAATAAAGGGTTAAGAGTCCTTGACTAAGGGTTTGCCTCTTGTTCTATATCAAGTTTTCATTTCAGTCGATCCCTATTGTGCTGGCTTCTCTGATCCGGCTTTATCAAGCTGAACCAGGAACAAGAAACATTTTATTCAAGATTTTCTTGTTTCAGATAAAATACTTCACCTGTGAAGTTGCATGTCTCCAGCTAATTCAAAGCAAGATCTTTCCAGTCTTTTCAAAAATGGGAAATGGTACCTCATTAGAAGTGGGGGAGGAGAATATTCTCTATGACCCACAGAACAGTAATTAAATCTACTAACAATGTGGTAGAGTTGTTGCTAGGTCTGAGGTAGGCTATTTTCAAAAAAAGAACCAATCCTCTATAGTGTTAAATGTGAATTTTTTTTCCTCTGAGAAAGTCTTGGAGATTTGCTAATGGCATAGCGGATGACTCAGGCAGAGAGACCTTTATCTCTCTTTTGGGATGCTGGAGTTTTGTTTTTTTCCCCTTTGGTGGGAGAGAAAGTTGGAATGGGGAAAAGAGATCCATATATCAGGTAAATTTGAAACCTTGATCCTCAGCAATAAGATTGGCTTTAGGGGATCCAGTGAGAAGCAGGATGGATCAATAGTAATACAATGAAATGTGACTTTGATTTGGAAAAGTTCTGACCATAATTCTGGCTTGGTGTGTCAGACTGGGTAGACTAGTTACATTTTTTTTTTCAACCAATAAAATGAGTTTGATAGTGATGCTGCAAATTGTAGAAGACAAAAAATGATGGTAAGTGAATAAATAGGATCATAAAGCTCTTTGCAGATTTGGATCAATAACCTAGATACCCTACTTCTTAAATTAAATATTTTACTAAAAATTTAACATTGAACATAAACTCAACCAACTAAACATTTTCAGCAGTTATTAACATAGAAGTTAATTAACTAACACACATTATCATTAAAAATTTTTCAGTTACTTTCTCTACTCTCCATCAGGATTCATGGTCTATCCATTGATTTTTATTCACTTCTTCTCATTTCACATTTTCTGTAATTGGTGCATATTCTGTACTTCTCCCCACTGTCATCTTTTTCATTTTTTTCATAAAGGTCTTTCTAGTTTTTGTTCTATTGCTAGTGCTTAGCATAGTTCCAGAAACCTGATAAATTCTTAAGATATGCTGATTTATGATGAGACAGTATTTGTTGATCTTCATGGCAGAATAGGATTCCATTATCTTAATGTTCAATTCATTTAATTATTCCAATATTGTTGGAATTTTAGGCTGCTTCCCTGTATATGTGTGTATATATATGTATCTCTTTATTTCTTTACAAATATACACAATCTATACATTTCTATGTAATACACACGTACATATGTATGGTCAGATAAGACAATTATCTGACCCCACTGAAAGTGCTATAATACCTAAAGATGGCAAAGTGCTTCATGTGAGAACAGGTCTTAATTGTTTACTTGAAGTGAACAAAGCTAAAATTCCTCCCCTGAATGAATTGATCAGTCTATCATTGATAGAACATTAAGTGCAAAAAATCCTTGATCAATTTAGGTGTCTTTGAACGTTATTACTGGAGTAAGGTTGCACATTGAAGGTTGTTTGAAGAAACTTGGTGCTGCTTATTGTGTTCTTTGTAACGTAACAAGGCATTTCTGAATGGAGACATTCAAACAAAAGGTGAGCCAAGAGAGAGCAGTTCTAGCTAGACTCCTAAGGAGTAGCTACTTGCAGTTGGGATTGGGGATAAGCTTCTGCCTCATTCTCTTCTCCCCACCCTTCTTGGTCAAAGCAGGACCTTGAGAGGACAGGAAAATTTGACTTTTTCATTACCATCCTAACATGCCCAGGACACCAAGATTGATGGCGTTTTTCTGCCTCCTTAAGGTCACAGAAGTAGTAAGTGGCAAAGCTGGGTTTCCGACCTCAGGTTGTTCAACTCCACATATAATGTTCTTTTCATTACATTGTGCGTAGGTGGGTGCTGAATAAACTAAAGCCCAAGTGGTAGTGTTTGACAGAAATTGAGGTTTGTGTGGACATTGCTAGAATCCCTAACCAGGAGATAGCTATTCTGATCTCATAGCTGACCTGAAGTTTTTAGGGCACCTTAGGACTGTGGTTTCAGATTAATATGGTAACCGAGGACTCACCCCAGTTCAGGACTAGTCTCTGTGGGTAAGATCTTCAATTTAATGAATCAATTAGAAGACCAACTTATTGTTTCTATTACTTTGGAAATATTTCTGTGGGGTCTAAGGAGATATAGTTACTAAACAGTCATAATAGAGCATAGTTGTGGTTCCATTTGGTGATACTCATATGCCAACAGGAGACTATCAACCTCCTCTGTTCCCTTTCCTTCCCTCTCCCCTTATTTGTTACTTACAAAGTGGCAAAAGAGATAGTAATAAAAAGAATTTTGATGATTTGGAATTATTTTCAGAACAGGAATGGACAACAAAGCCCCTCAAATATGCTAAGGACTTTTTTGGTGAATCATTGAAGTGAAATATTAGTGGTAGTAGAAGTAGTAGTAGTAGTAGTAGTAGTAGTAGTAGTAGTAGTAGTAGTAGTAGTAGTAGTAGAAGGAACTTAAAAATCTCATGCTGTGAGATTCCTACCTCCCTTCTCACTGGCCAATAGTATTAGAATAACTAATTTAAATTTTCTGAAAAAGAATTTCCTCTTTCTTCTTTACTCTAGTGAATAGGATATTTTGGAGGAAGTCTACCTTGTCAGATAGGATTCTAAGCCAAGAGATTCTGGGAGGGATTCTCATTTGTAGTTACCCCTTAAGTTCAGAGAAACCTTTCTGAGCCTCCTTTGCTACCCAACAAATACAGACTTGACCAAGAATTTTAGTCTTATTTGAGACACAGAAAGTGTAGTTAATGTTTTTTGCCTTGGGGTTTAAAATAGTGCCCTAGAAAGACATATATACAAAGTCAAACCTAGGTTGTATAGTGCTCACCATTTGGCAAATAAGTCAAATCTCTGTTAACTAAGTTGCTTTCTGGACTTTTGATAATTTTATTGTAGCAATTAGTTTATAATGGTTTAACTTCTAGATATAATTATTATAGTTAATGTCAACATTTCTGTTATTTCCCATTTTTGATTTTTAAAACTTGTTTAGTTCAAAGTTAAACTTCAATGATATATCCTATAGTTTCTTATAAATTTCCTTTACTTTTACCTGTTATAAATTCTGATTGAAAAATTCTGATGATTTTTTTGAACTTGGTTCTGATATGTTGATAGTTTTGCTGTACATAGACAGTTGATTTAGGAATAACTCCCATGGCCATAAAAAGACCTGTTAAAATGTAGTTCATTTCATTCTTTGCAGTGCTGTTTAGTTTAGTTTTGTCACTTTAGTACTAACCTAGTAACATGCAATTCTTTTTTTATTTTTTTTTGGCAAGGCAGTGGGGTTATGTGGCTTGCCCAAGGTCACACAGCTAGGTAATTATTAAGTGTTTGAGGTCAAATTTGAACTCAGGTCCTCCTGACTCCAGGACCAGTGCTTTATCCATTGCATTACCTAGCTACCCCTTCTTTTTTTTTTTAAGGAAGTATTAATGATGGTGAATCCTGAGACTGTGAAATAATCTTTATTTTTGGCTTCTTTCTCTCATTTCTTTTCCCTTTACTATACATACCCACATATTCCTCCTTATTCTTAATCTTTTTCATTTTTGCATTGAAGTCATCAAGTATAGGAACTTCATATGATTGAGTTGGGAGGGGAATCATATCATATTCTTTATAGATTTCTCTACCAATTTGTTCTTAGCCAATGATGTTGGTGAACATGTAGTTATTTTCATGATGAGTTTTTCTTTTGGTTTTTAAAAGGCAATGAGGTTAAGTGATTAGTCCAAAGTTCATGATGATTTTTAAAAAAATACTTATAATATATAATACTTATAATGATAAACCAAAATTTTCCCAAAATAAACTTTTTTTTGTTCCTTTTAGGTAGATGATAAGGCTTACCCACCTCTTTTCTTTTCCTCCTTAAGAAGTACTTTTGAGCTATTTTCCTTTTTTCTTCTGATTTTGTTTATAGCCAAAGGGTCAAGATTTATATAATTCAATTACCCACAATGTATCTATTCATTGGTCTCACATTTAGAGTACCAGCTGTCAAATGAAAGATTGTTTACAATCTAAAAATGTTGTCCTTCTTAGAATCTTCTGCTCCTTTCCCATTACTGGGCCCAAAATACAAGGGGGTGGCACAGGAATAAGAGCTATTTAACATTTTCCCATTTCAGGGACTGCCATGTTCAAAAAATGTCAACAACATAAAAATGATGTGCCTCTCCATGATTAACTGGACTACTTCCTGGAAAATAGGCTTGGTCTGTTCCTGAGGCAGAAGTTTTTATGAAATAAATGTGAAGAGAATAAATACATAGGTCATTTTAGGAATACTAGAAAGTGTTGCTTTTTAATGTGCATTTGCTATCCTCCTACCAGTTTCTCTTATAAATCTTCTCGAAATAATTTGACTTAGCTGGCTCATTGCAAGCTCTATACAGGCTTGTTTTCCCCTCAAATGTTTTTCAATGTTTTGTGAGGTGATATTCTAGCAATCATTTATCATTCTCTGCCTTTATGCTTTGAAAACAGCTTCCATATTTCTTTGTTTGGCAAACAGATACAATTTTTGCTGGCTGAAGTAATTTGCTAACTCTTTCATCTGACTCATGAAGACTACTTTGAATCCACTGAATTATTCTAGAGAGGATTCATATACTTAGAAAAAGTAATAGATTTTATTATTATAAAAACATATTGATAGCTTTTTTTAATAACTATTAACCCACATGTTGGATTTACAATTTCTGGAAAAATCTTACAAGAATAATATGCAAAAAAGAATAATATACATAAATATTGATGGGTTTTTTGCAAGTGATATTTTATGGTAGACCATAGCTTTATATTTACACAACTAAATGAATAGTACAAAGGATACAAAATCCCATTCCACAAAACCTTATTTCAATGCTTTACCCTGGTGAGATCAGAAGTATGATTTTAAGAGACTGAGAAATAAATGGGTTGATGAGGAAGCATAAACAATTGAGAAGCTTGGCCATGAAAAGGAAGAGAGACATAGCACAATAGTTTGAGTGTGACATAGTAGCATTTTTTTTTAAGGATGGGAGAGATACAGGAATATTTGTAGGCAACAAGGGAACAGCAAGTAGAAAGGAACTGAAGTGACTCGAAAGGAAATGATTGCTGGGGAAAGCTATTAGCAGATATGGGAGGGGATGGAAATTAAGATTGTAAGTAAGGAACTTAGTTTTGACAAAAAGAAGGGCTACTTCTTCCTCAGAGGTTTGAAGAAAGGAGAGAGTAGGTGAACATAGATCAAAACTGTGACGGCCAGCAAAAAAAGTCAGGGCAGCAATGAAAGCCTTGAATTATAGGGAGAAAGATAGAGGCTAGAGGTCACAGTGAGAATGAATTAGTTTAGAAGGAACGTGCAGACTGTGACAAGAGGATCAGAAAGAATTTTACAATTGAAGAGACAATGCTAAAGTATGATCACCCCTTTTGGGGTAGAGAGGAGTGAAGTTATGTCATTTGAGATTGATGATGTTCAAGGGGACATCAGCATGCATATCGAAGACCTCCAGTTTGAGAACAGGAATAGAGGCAGAGACAGACTGTGTGTCAGATACTGAGACTGCCCAGTATCTAGGTGAAGGCTGGTATAGTTTGTTAACATAGATTTAGATATTGGATTTACTAGATATTTACATTTACTAGAAGTACTATCTTATAGATCTCCATCACATAGGCAGAACTAACTTGTCCTGATGCTCTCCTATGCAGTCTAGGTTTATTTTTCCTTAAAAAGAATTGAAATTGGGGCAGCTAGGTGACACTGGAGTCAGGAGTACCTGGATTCAAATCCAACCTCAGACACTTAATAATTACCTAGCTGTGTGGCCTTGGACAAGCCACTTAACTCCATTTGCCTTGCAAAAAGCAAAACCTAATTAAAAAGAAAGAAATTGAAATCATCTTTGACAATTGGTCCAAAGAACTTAAGTCTTGAACCATTGATGTAATCTCCTGTTGCCCTTAAAAATAAAAGGCAGAACATGAGGAATCAGAGACTCCTCATTCAGGTGTACACAGACTTTTGACCAATGCAGCAGCATTGGTCCCTTCAAGGTAGAGAAACTGTGATCAACTGAATCAATGCCGTGTCATTGCTGAATATTCTTTCCAAGCTATTGTTAAAAATAAACTTCCTTTTATTAACTCTTAGATGCTTAGATCTAGAGTGGAATGGGACCTCAGACACCAACTAGTCTAATATCCTATTTCCATAATTAAGAAAACTGAGACCCAGAGAAATTTAGTTACTTGTTTGAGTCACATAGTAGTAAACATCAGTAGGAGCATGTGAACTTGGACTTCAGAGACACTGAATCTTCAGACTAGCCTAAGTCAAGTGTAGCTTATAAAATAGATGATATATAACTAATATGGAGATATGTTAGCATGATTGTACATGTATAATCCATATCAGATTACTTGATGTCATGGGGAGGGTGGAAGGAAGGAACTCAAAATCTTACAATGCTGAAAACTAGTTTTGCATGTAATCGGAAAAAATAAAAATAAAAAAATTAACCCCAAAATAAGAGATGATATAGACAGGTGGAGAATCTTGGACAGGAAAGAAATTTGAAGGAGGAGAGGGGTACAGAATGATGGCAGATGGAGGGTCTGGAGTTGGTTCTGGACAGCTCCTCCTTACCCGGCATACTAAGGGATATAAGGAAAGAAGATGGCAAGGTTTGCAATGCTTTCTGTAGAGTGCTGGGTCAAAGGTGGGATAAAAGCAACTTTTGCATAGATCAGGAGTCCTATATGACACAATGGAATAGGATATGGGGTTGATGAACTCATGGACTTCAGAAGGGTTGGATTGAGGGAAATAAGATGAAAGGGCTGAGAAGAGAAAGTGGAAAGATTTTTGCCTCTGCATATACTAACTCTGAATCATAGGCTTCCTGCTGGTATATAATAAATACTTTCTTTGAAGAGGGGTCAGAAGGTCCTGAAAGTATTGAGCAGGAAACAATATCACAAAATATGAAATTGATTGTAAGAATGGGCAGGAAATGACTATTTACAGACAGCATCAACTTGCTTGAGTGCAGTCAGATTATCAATTGACTAGTAAAGGCAAAAATCAATATTGAATTAGGAAAAAAGGGGTAGCAATGAGAAGAAAACACTTTATATAATTAAAGCAATTTCAACCCAACTTATTTAAACAAGCTTTTGCTTCTAAAAAGTGAGAAATGAATATAGGTAAAGGCTCCACATAATCAAATGGTCATTTATGTAACATAGATAGTAAATGCCAAATAGAGGAGAAATGGATATAAATTGGGGTATTTAAAGGAAGCCAGAATCAAAGATAAAAATCTTGAGATGGATCAGTCAGTCAGTAAACATTTATTAAATTCTTACTATTTGCCAGGTTCTGAGTTAAGGGTCGGAGTTACAATAGGAGACAACAATTCCTGACTACAAGGAGCTTACATTCTAAAGGGGGAGGCAGCATATAAATAATAAGGAACAGACAAGATGTATTCCCAGGGAGATGGAAGATAGTCTCAGAGGAATTCCTCACCTCGGGAACTGGGAAAGGATGCTTACAGAAGTGAATTTGAATTGAAGTAGGAGAAGATGAAGAGGGAACATATATAAGGCATACCTGTGTTAAAGGCATGAAGAGGGGCAATGGGGTATTGTTTATAAGGTACAACAAGCAGACCAAGGAGACTGACTGTGTTATAGAGAGGAAGAGGGGGGTAGTATATGAAAACTGGACAGGTAGTGTTGGGAGCCAGGGTCTCTAAGCTGTTTGACATAGTCACAGCAAGAAGACTCAAGGCAGTCACACTGCCTGATGAAACAACATTTCCTTCTTTAATATTTATATAGGGATTTCATGCATACCAATATTTATAAGTTTATTATTGATTACAATATTTACTCACCTTAATGCTGTAATGACTAGAAAGGGAGGATTTCAGAAAAATTCCTTGAATAAAACAGATTGTAAACTCTGTCCAAATTTAACAGGACTGCCTCTCCCTGAGGCATACAACAGGCTTCAACATTATGAAATCTCTGGAAAACCCAACACTGGGAATTCCAAGGACATGCCAGAATATATACAGGGAAAACAGATACAAGATGGGTCAGATAGAATTCCAGGAAATTAATAGTTTTGCCCCCCCTTACCATACACAGGAATATATGAAAAAGATGGTGAGAAAATGGTTAGTACAGGTGACCGATATGTGAACTCCAGCAGCCTTAGTTTCATGGGAAAGAATAAAAAAAGTCACAGAAACTGTGGTTTCTACCAACAAGGCCTGAAAGAAAAATTGGTTATTGTAAGAGTTAATGGATGGGTGGACAAGCACAAAGACCCTCACTATAGATTGTTAAGGAAGTATATCAAAAAACATTACTTACACAAAATATATAAAAAACTTTCCATTAAAAGAATTGTTTAATTAATAACTTTAAATGAATTAACAATTATACAATGTAGTAATAAATAAGGTAACAGACAGGTTAAGGTCATCATGGTCTGAGTAGGGATAAGAAATCAATTAACTATATGATTATTACTTAAATTTGTAATCACATGATTAAAACTTGTAACCATATGAACTATATGATTGATGATGAAAATTGTACACTCTTGTAACCAAGGAAATGATCTCAGCTTGCCTGCTTGCTTGAAACATACATGATTCTGAAACTATTAAAATAAATCCAAGCAGCTGACAGTCAGTCAACCTGCTCCTGCCTTTACCCCCTTGTTGACTCAACTCATTTTGACGACTCTATCCCTCCTGTCAGGTTCCAAGGACCCCATGGAGGCTGGACCCCCGCAAGATAGGAAGAAGGGGACAGGTTCTTGAAGAGCTTTACATGCCAAACATATTATTGAATTAAATTCAAATCAGAGAGCAGAATTATATGATCAATAGATGGTTCCTACCATATAAGCTGTAGAATGTCTAATTGCATTCCCACAACTTCCTATCCAGTTCTAATTTTGTCTTATAAGATTACAGAAGCATAGTTTTTTTTTTAGTTTTTGCAATTCAAACTCAATCCTTTGACTCAAAATCCAGTGCTCTTTGCCACACTACCTCTGCTTATAATTATTATTATTATTATTGAAGGATCCTTGACTCTTATATAGATTACCTGAATTACCTTATGCCTGACTATTTCTTAGACCTTTTTTCCTATTTCTGACTCATGAAACTGCTGATCATATACTCTAACCTGCATTGTTAGTTCCTAGCATCCACCTCCCAATTTATGCTCTGCTGATGCCCATAGTCATTGTGTGACATCACCTCTGGATTCATCAAATATAACTCATCAAATATTTATTAAGGGCCCATTATGGAATGCAAAGATGTCTATCATCTGTCAACCAATCAAGATTTAGTAAACACCTACTAGGTTCTGGGAATACAAATACAATGAATGAAATAATTTCTATTCGTAAAGAGTTTTCATTCTAATGAGGAACCCAATAAAAACAAATATATATTTTTACATACATATTATATATATACATGTATATTTATGTTTATGTGTATATTTCCATATCTATATCTATTCATCACTCTATCTATTTATCTCTCTATTGTGCTCAAAGTGACACCCCATGTGAAGGAAATTCCTTCCACCTTTCTTGGATGAAGTAGCTGTTAATGAGTTCTTAATATTAGACAATCCAAAATAAAAAAAATCAAGTCTTAATTTGAAGTGATACTGGATTTTTGAGGTGTAAAAACTCACACTGAAAATTTAATAATTAACTATTCCAGTTAGAACTGACTCTAGCATGCTCCTGTTCTAGAGACAGTAGGAAGCCACTGGAGTTTATTGAGCAGGGAAGTGACATTTTAGCTTCTCACCCAATTAGCTTATATAATCTTGATTCTTACCTTCTTTCTTTCTCCCTTAAATACTGTCAGTCTGTGTAGCTGTCTCATTTTGTACATGTTATTTATGATACCAAAACACATTTGCTATGGATATTTGGAAATAAATGCAAATAGTTATGAATGTCAACAGGTTGATGAATAACTTGGTTTTTTCCTAAGGATAGGCTTATAAGATGAAAGAGAATCTTTTTTTCAGTCTAGTGCTTAAGTGTACAAGTTAATGATACTAAAAGAAAGCCATGTCTGGAAAAAAAGAGAAATGATAAACTTTGATTCCTACTCCTTTATGTCATTTTTCCTGTACCAGATGATCTCAAACATCCTTCTTAATTCTCATTTTCTAGGACTTTGTAATTAGGTAATTTGGGGCTATCATAACTCCAAAGTATGGCAGATATAAAATGTAGTTAAGACATGAAAATAACTAAGGTGAGAACCAGACCTATGTCTGAAATTAGTTCTAGCTAAAATCCCAACTAGAATGGAATGACTGTGGTTATTCTTAAATGTGATACTTTGGGTAGGGGCAGACAGGAGTGCTGAAATTAGCTGGAGGTAACATAATTCAATTCAGGTAATCTAAATAAGAGTCAAGGATCCTTCTTCCAGAACTCATAGATCATCACTGACTCTAGACAAAGTCTAAGTGGACAAGTCTCAGAAGTCCAACATAGAGAAATCAATTTAACAACACAAAAAAGGAAACCTACATTAAATCTATTCAATTCAGCTACACTAAATGTAATGTACAGGTGGAAAAAAAAGTTGTCAGGAGACCTAGGGTCTAGTCTTGGCTCTACCACTAAGCCAGGAATTCTTTACCTTTTTTTGTGTTTTGGATCCTTTTGGTAGTTTGGTGAAGTGTACAGTTCCCTTCTTAAAAACAATACTTTTAGGGGCGGCTAGGTGGCGCAGTGAATAGAGCACTGGCCTTGGAGTCAGGAGTACCTGGGTTCAAATCTGACCTCAGACACTTAATAATTACCTAGCTGTGTGGCCTTGGGCAAGTCACTTAACCCCATTGCCTTGAAAAATCTAAAAAAAAACCCTTTTAAATGCACAAGCTAAAAATTCAAACAATTACAAAGGAACAACTACATTGAGGTGCAATAATTAAAATATTTATATATAAAAGTCAAAGACCCCAGACCAAGAACCACTTGATATTGATAAAGCTATTGGCATAAATTCTCTGGTCTAATTTTTCTTTGGTAAAATGTTGGGTTTGGCCTAATTGACATTTAGGTTCACTTCCTGCTCTGAAGTCTACTTGAGTTGGAAATTTAGAAGCTGTCACCCAAAGGGTTGGTGTTCTGATTCTTGTTGTGCTGTTCAGTCCTTCAGTTGTGTCCAACTCTTTGTGATCCCTTGAACCATTGCACCTCAATGTTGTCCATGGGGTTTTCTTGGCAAAAAAAAAAATAAAGCCAACAGCAATAACAAACCCCTAGAGTTGGGTTACCATTTTCTTTTTCAGTGAATTAAGGCAAACAGAAGTTGTGACTTTAAAAAAAAGTGACTTGCACAGGGTAATATAGCTATTAAGTATCAGAGGCTGGATTTTAATTCAGGCCTTCCTGGTTCAGGCCCATTGTACTAGTCATTGAACCACCTGCTTCCAAATTTTTTTTTTTTAGGTTTTTGCAAGGCAAACGGGGTTAAGTGGCTTGCCCAAGGCCACACAGCTAGGTAATTATTAAATGTCTGAGACCTGATTTGAACCCAGTTATACTCCAGACTCCAGGGCCGGTGCTCTATCCACTGCGCCACCTATCCACCCCATGATTCCAAATGTCAAAGCTTGATGAAAATCTTATAGAAGACTATTCAAGTCTCTAGATCAATCTTTTGTTCTGTGACTTTGGACCCCTCTGGACTTGAGCTTTTTCACTTGTGAAATGAAGGCACTGAATGAAATAATTTCTTCTGTTCCTTCTAGCTTTAGATAGTTTCTCAGTCTATTGAAGTGAGAATTTTCATATATTAGAAAAAAACCTTTCCTTCTAGCAAAGACTTTTTTAATGTTGAAATTTTGTAGTTTTATATATTATTACTGTCTCATATATACATGTATACATATGCACACATATGCTACAGATAGAAAATTTTTACAATAATGACAACACATTTCCATAAATTATACTTCCAGTTCTCACTTTACTCTGTATAAGTCTATACAAATCTTACTAGATTTCTCTGAGATTTCATTTCTTTTATCATTGCAGTAATATATTACATTTATCCAGTCATTCCCCAATTTTTGAATATTTCTTCAGTTTCCAGTTCTTGGCTGCCACAAACATTATAAATATATTTCTGTATATAGGAATTTTTATTTTTAAAAATTTTTAGAGTATAGCCCTCATAGTGGTGCCCAGTTTTAGTAACTTTGGGATATTATTGCAAAATACTTTTAGGATGTTTGCAAAAGTCACACATGAAACTGTATATCGATATGCCCCTCCTTTATTTGTCATTTTTTAAAATAAGCTTTACTAATCTAGTGGGAGTGAAGTGGAATCTCAGAGTTGGTTTGAATCACATTTCTCTAGTTCTTAGTGATTTGGAGCATTTAAAAATATAGGGCTATAGATAGCTTGTATTTCTTTTCTTGAAAAACTATCTATTCATTTGCTTAGATCATTTATCAATTGGAGATTGGCATTTATAAATTTGATTATGTTCCTTATAGGTCTTATAAATGTGACTTTTATCAGAGAACTTTGTCTGCAAAGATACTTTCCTCAAGTTAACTATTTCACTTCAAATCTTAGCTTTGTTAGATTCCTTTGTGCAAAATCTTTTAATTTTTTTATAATATAAATGATCCATTTGCTCTTATATGATCCTTTATATCCAAAAATGGATATGAACTCTTGATCATGAACTCTTCCCAAGTCATAAAGCTAAAAAGGAATTTCTTTTTTGTTCCTCTAATTTATTTAAGATGTAACCATATATATATATATATATATATGTGTGTGTGTGTGTGTGTGTGTGTGTGTGTTTATTTTTATATAAGGTATGAGAGGTTGGTTTAAATCTAATTTTTGCCATAATGCTACCCAGTTTTCCCATCAGTTCATATCGAATAGTGAGTACTTATCCCACTAGTGGGAGTCAGAGTTTGTTGTACTCAACACTACTAAGTTAATGTTTGCTTGTGAATGTTGTATACCCAATCTGTTCCGCTAATTGAGACCCTTTCCCACCCTTCTCCTTCCCCCTCCTCTTTTTTTTAAGCTAGCACCAAATTGTTTTGACAAGTGTTGCTTTGTAGTATAGTTGTTTTTGTTTGTTTGTTTGTTTTATTTTTTTAGGTTTTTGCAAGGCAATGGGGTTAAGTGGCTTGCCCAAGGCCACACAGCTAGGTCATTATTAAGTGTCTGAGACCAGATTTGAACCCAGGTACTCCTGACTCCAGGGCCAGTGCTCTATCCACTGTCCCACCTAGCTGCCCCTGTAGTATAGTGTTAAGATCTGTTACTGGCCTTCTTCCTTCCCACTTCTTTTATATTATTTCCCCTGAGAGTCTCGACCTTTTATGCCTCCCGCTCAATTTTATTATTTCTTCTAGTTCTACAAAGTAATTCTTTAGCATTTTGATTGGTATGGCATTTTTGTTATTATTATTATTACTATCCTTTGTAATAGAAGACCAAGTCCATTCATTTAGGTAGTATTGTCATTTTTATTATACAGGTTCAGCCTACCCATATTTATATTGAATACCTCCCAGAATCTACCCTTCTTTTTATCCCCCCTCCATTTTCCTTCTGAATCCTTTGAATTGATTACACTTCTAAATTAAATTCTTTGTGTGTGCATTTGTGTTTTCATTCTGATTTCTTCTGATGAGTTCAGATGAAAATGGAATTCACTTTCACTTGTTTTACATTTTGATAGACTTCTCCCTTTTTCTATACTCTAATTAAATGAGATGATAATTTCCACCATCCTTCTGTCCCCTTTCTCTAGTGTAGGGGTGGGGAACCTTTTTTCTGCCATGGGACATTTGGATATTTATACAATCATTCATCTGCTCTCTTTGGTCATACATTTAATTAATGTATTAATTAATATCAATTATTTTATTAATCAATCACTTAATCAATTTCATTTATTTTATCATTAATAACTATTATTAATTTTACTATTTTATTTATCATTAAATTATTTTTATTTATTTAATATATTTATTATTTTATTATTATCAAGTTATTATATTGATACATTATAATTCTCATTAATTATAATGAGTAATTAATATTTTAAAATTAATTTATATTAATAATGCAAATTATTACATAGAATTAATGTTACCCCTAAAAGATTCCTAGATTTATTGAATTTTGAGTCCCTCCCCTGGAGGTTGCTGTGGCAGCACCAGATCATGCAACTTATATGGGCCTGTGGACCAGACATTCCCAGTATATACCTGTCCTTCACTCACCTTTTCTTTCTTCCAATATTTTAAAAATATAGTGAAGCCTCTCTTAGATCCTCTCATTCATTTGACTCCTTTCATGACCTCTTGATAACATTAGTGTCCTGAAAGGATTCCTGTATCATTTTCTCTTCCCCGATTCATTAGAAAGGAAGCATTATATCGGTATAGAGTTCATTCTGATTTATCTGTTAATGTTTTTCTCTACTCATATTGTATTTCCAGGTTCCTATTTAGCTCTTGTCTTTTCCTCAGGAACACTTGGAAGTTCTTTATTTCATTTTTCCTTTTGTAGAGAAATGAACTCAGTTTCTTAGGGGAAATTATTTTTGGTTGTGCCTATATCTTTTGCCTTTTGTAATATTGCATCCTATGCTTTTCCTTTAGGAATAGTATGTGTTAAATCTTTTGTGATCCAATTGTGTTTCCTCCGTTTTCGAATTTTTTCTTTTATACTCTCTTTTCATTTGCTTTTTAAACTCTAGATTTGAGGAGTAACATTCCTAGAAATTTTTATTTTGGGGTTTCTTCCAGTAGATAACTGGTGGATTCTTCCTATTTTCCCCCATTAACTTCTTATTCTAACATGAGTGGGCATTTTTCATTTAAGCTTCCTTGTAATATCATCTCCAGGCAATATTTGTCTTTTGATTTTGGTCAAGATTACAGGTAGTTCAAATGACTAGTTCTGTTTTTTTTTTGTTTGTTTGTTTGTTAGTTTTTGCAAGGCAATGGGGTTAAGTGGCTTGCCTAGGGCCACACAGCCAGGTAATTATTAAGTGTCTGAGGTTGGATTTGAACTCAGGTATTCCTGACTCCAGGGCCAGTGCTCTATCCACTGTGCCACCTAGCTGCCCCAGTTCTGTTTTACAGATCAGTTTTTTAAAAATGTTATTTTCTTCTACTTGTATCAATTTTTTGATTTTGTTTGAATATTTTTCATTGTTTCTTCTACCATAAAAATATGGTATTTTCTTCTATTTTTTCCTATCTTTTGACTTTGTTTGAATATTTCTCATTGCTTCTTATATTTGGTCCATTCTCATTTTTAAGGGGTCTATTCCTTGGTTAAAGTTATGAGTCTATTGTGTTGTTGTTAGTTCTTTTTTCCACATCTCTTCTTAATAGATTTTATTTCTTTTAAATTTGTTTTCTCAATTACTTTTCTTTCATTGATAATATCAATCTAAACTCCATTATATTATTTCTTCTAGGAATTAAGACTCATCTTATGGGCAAGCTGTACTTTTCTTTGAGATTTTGCATGTGAGCATTTTTTAGTTATTTACGTCTTCTGAGTTTGTGTCTTGGACATCCCTGCCTTCATCATGTATATTTCTTCTTCTTCTTCTTCTTCTTCTCCTTCTTCTTCTTCTTCTTCTTCTTCTTCTTCTTCTGCCTCCTCTTCCTCCCCTTCCTCTTCTTCCTACTCCTCTTTCTATTTCCTCCTCTTCCTCCTCCCCTCCTTCCTCCTCCTCCTCTTTTTCTCCTCCTCCTTCTCCTTCTTCTTCTTCTTCTTCTCATTTTTGTTGTTGAAATTTTACTGCCCTTCCAGGACTCCAGTGGTTCCTTACTGTAAACAGTATTAAAAAAATTATTTGACTTTTAAAGTCCTGCATACCTAATCCTTCCTACCAGTTCAGCCTTCTTACATTTTAATCCACTTCCTCCTCTATGATCCAATGACCCTGGCCTCCTTGCTGTTATACATATGTGGCAATCCATCTTCCAAGCCTAAGCATTTTTACTGACTGTCCCCCATTCCTGGAATTCTTTCCCTCCTCCTCTCCCCTTCTTTGTTTCTCTAGATTCCTTCAAGTATTATGTGAAGTCCCACTTTCTATAAAAAGTTTTTTCCTACTTCTCTTTATTATTAGTTCCTTCTCTTTGAGATTATATTCAATTTACCCTGAGTATATTTCATTCATTTATAGTTACTTAAATGTTGTCTTTTCCATTAGACCATAAACTCCTTGAGAAGGGGGACTTTTTTGGTATCCTCACACAATGTCTGGGACATATTAGAAAATTAATAAATGACTAAGTAATACATAACCCCTTATAGCTGCCAAATGGTATTCCTACAGTTCAGGTCTTACCATGTACTCAAAAAGCTCCCTATTGCTTCTGTGATTGAATGCAAACTCCTATTTGACATTTAAAAACTTTCCCAATCTGATTTTAGCCTCCCCTTCCAGTCTTATGACTCCCTCCAATTCACTGTTTGATAATGTCATATAGGTTTATTTGTTGTTCCTTATGCATAACTTTCCTTCTTTTATGTCTATACTTTTCATTGACTTCCTTGTACTTCTTTGTTGATTCTGCTTCCCAGATTTCCTACTTTCCTTCAAAGCTAAACTGGAACTTAGCCACCAACCAGTCTAATTTTATAGCATTTATAATTTATTCTACCTACCTCTGATTTTATAAAGGAGGAAATCGAGGCTCAGAGTGATAAATTCATTTGACTAAGGCCAAAGTGGTAGAATCAGGATTTGAACCAGGCCCTTTGAGGTCGTAAAGCTCAAGCTTTTTTCATTTCATTAGCCTCCTAGATACCAACTCTAGGTCTTAGTTCACTAAAATTTTCTGACAGAATGAGAGACTCTTATTTCTGGTTTGCTAGTTAATCTAGCAGCAAAATGTTAGTTTTTGCAGTGAAAATTTCTTTGTGTGAAACTCACGTCAAGGAGGTGGAAGGAGCTCTGACCCAAGTGGGGCCCAAGAGGGCCCTGAGCTATATGGCATGAAAACCATTTTCCATTCTCTTCCTCCTTCTCTGAAGGAAGCTGAGGCTTTGACGTCAGCCACTGATGAATCACTGCTCCTCACAGGGCCACTAGCAGGGATTGCTGGCTAGAGCTGTAGCAGCTGTTCTCTTAGTCATTCCTTTAAAAAAATAAGTTCAAAAAGCTCCAGGGAGTTGCTTGAGTGAATAAGTAATTATCTTTCTATTTCCATGATGGAGAATTCAATTGCTTTGGGAGAAAAGTGATCTCTGTCAGTAGTGGTGGTGGTGGGGACTTCCAAGAGGCTCAAAAAACTTGTTGATTGATTGATGGACTGACTGGCAGAAAAAAGGTTCTACAAATCTATGATTCTCTGTGTGTGGTTACAGAATTCTCATATCTGTCTCTATGGCTGACCATGCATGACTATACAATGAAGTATACTTGTTGATTGATCAAAGTCCCATAAAGAGATTTTATAATCTCACTGGGTTCACCTTTTGTGAGCTCTATTTTGGCAGTTCAAAGAAGAAATGCAGAAAGCTATTTGTAGTATTGGCCTGTGAGCCCAAATGAGCTTGACTGAGAGGAGATCTGAGAGGCAAAAAATGCCCTTGGGTCTGCCTATGAAACTCCAGGTGATTTGGACAAATCATTTGACCTCTTTCTTTGACTTTTGTTTTAGTTTTTTTTTTTTTTTTTGCAAGGCAAATAGGGTTAAGTGGCTTGGCCAAAGCCACACAGCTAGGTAATTATTAAGTGTTGGAGGCCAGATTTGATCTCAGATACTCCTGACTTCAAGGCGGGTGCTCTATCTACTGCGCCACCTAGCCACCCCTTGCTTTGACTTTTAAAGCCCTGTCTGCCTAGCCTTCTTCCTACCAATCCAACCTTCTTATATTTTAATCCACAAAGAGAAGGATAGAAATATGCCTTTCTCAACCAGGAATTTGAGAAGACAGGTGTAATAGAGCCAAATCCATCCAGTCCTGGGAGCCCCAACTCCACAGTAAGGATGTAAAGAAGGTATTTCTTTCTGATGTCTCTGTGTAAGTCAAAGGGAAACTGATGCTCTCAAGGTTTAGTAAGATTCCCCAAGCAGTCAGTGATGGAACCCAGAAATCATCATTTTTCAGTTTTCCAACAAGTTTGAGGGTGGACAGAGCAAATTCATTACTCCGTCTAGAGACTATTTGAGAAATGAATCAATCAATCACTCAATCAGTCAACAAACATTTTTTAGCACATACTCTGTGCTAAGCTTAAGATAAAGTAAAAGAGCATCAATGCCACTTTTGGAGAGAGAATAAATGAAGGAAGGTTTTAAAGAAAAGACTTGGCAGAGAGTCAGAAGAATTGAGTTCTCTGTGGTCCTCATTAGTAAAATGAGAAGATTGACCTAACAGGATCTCTAAAATCCCATCTAGTTTTACAAAAAACAAGAATATACAAACCTCACTAAGTCTGGGTACATTGTTCACTTTGGAGTTTGGTGTTAATTCTTTCAGATTACTAAAATAAGCTGGAAATAAGTATTTTGGTTTGCAAATTGAAATGACAATGGCTGATGCTCAGCAAATTGGAAAAGTTGGCAAAAGGTGGAAATAGTCAATGTGAGAGGGCAGCAGTTAGAGGACAGGCCTACCAGTATGTTTTGGTGGAAATATCAATTGTTCCAACTTCCTTGAAAGCAATTTGGAGTCATAGTTATGCCTTCTACATCATAGGGAATGGAGAGGGGTGGGTTATGGGTGTTGAACCATCCCCTTCCCAATCTGGAAAATTCATAAAATACTTTGGCCCTCCCTTCATACTAGAGAAGAAGTCTGAATATTTTCTTTTTCTTTAATGGGGTGTTATAGTACTTTATTATATAATTTGGATTAAGTATTTGGTCACAAGTTCAGTGTCATCCTGTTGACCTTCACTTGACCTTGTGGCTTCTTTTCATTTAATTTCTCATTCTGATTCATAATATATTAGATTGGCTAAAATAATAGATGAAGAAAATGAAAAATATTGGTGAAGATGTCAAAAAATTGGGATCTTGATACTTTGTCTAACTGAGAACTAATCCATTATGGAATTATGCCCAAAGAGTTAGTAAATTGGGTATACCCTTTTTACCCAGTAATATCATGATATGATTTGTTTCCCAAGGGGATTAAGGAAAAAAGGAAAAGAACCCATATGTGCCAAAATATTTATAGCAGATCTGTTTGTGGTGGCAAAAATATGGGATACTGAGGGAATGGCTAAACAAGCTGTCATATATGAATATGATGGAATACTACAGTGCTATAAGAAATAATGCCTTAATTTTTGAAAAACATGGAAAGACTTGCCTGAAAGAATAAAAAATAATGAGCAGAACCAAAAGATCTTTGTATTTGGTAACAGCAATATTGTTCAAAGAATGATTATGGGGGCGGCTAGGTGGCGCAGTGGGTAGAGTATCGGCCCTGGAGTCAGGAGTACCTGAGTTCAAATCTGGCCTCAGACACTTCATAATTACCTAGCTGTGTGGCCTTGGCCAAGCCACTTAACCCAAATGCCTTGCAAAAACTTAAAAAAAAAATAGAATAATTATGGACAACCAAGTCATTCTGTGTACTATAAATATTCAAATCAGCTATAAAGGACCTACAAAGGGAGATGTTGTCCATTTCAAGAGAGAACTGATAAATGTAAGTATGCATAGTATGAATTTTGCCTTTATTTTTATAAATCTGCACCAAAAATTGGTCTTTTTGAGGTTGGGGTGGAGAGGGAGGGAGAGAGTTCAGAACTTAAAATGTAGCAAAAGATGAAATTAAATTAAAAAAGGAAATGAATGTTGAATAGAAAAGGTACACAATACACAGTAGTAAACGACCATAGTGATTTAGTGTGGGACAGCTGCAGGTGGTGCAGTAAATTGAGTGCTCAACAGGTCAGAAGACCTAAGTTCAAACCCAGTGCCAGGTACTTATTAGCTTTGTTAGTGTGGGAAAGTCATTTAAGCCTCATTGTCTCAGTTTCTTCATCTGTAAAATGAGTTGGAGAAGGAAATGGCAAACCACTCTAGTATCTTTGCCAAGAAACTGCCTAAATAGATCATCAAGAGTCAGACACAACTGAAAAACAACCACTCAACAACAGTTTAGGGTTTGATATACCCAAAGATCTAAACTTTAGGGATAAGAATTCATTATTTGTCATAAATTGCTGGGAAAACTGGAAAGCAGTTTGGCAGAGACTAGGCATAGACCAACCAACATGTCATACAACAAATCAAAATAAGGTCAAAAATGAATGAATGACCAGACATTAATGGTGCTATCATAGTAAAGTAAAGGAACATGGAAAAATTCAGGTCGATGTCAGATCGATGGATCAATGAAGAGCTTATAACCAAACAACATGAAAGAGAGAATTACAGGAAGTAAATAGATTATTTTGAATACATGAAATCAAAAAGTTTTTGTACAAACAAATCTAATGCAACCAAAATTAGTAGGAAAATAGAAAACTGGGGAAAACTTTTTTATGGCAAGTTTCTCTTATAAAGGAATGATTCCTCAACTATATAGGGAAATGAACAAAATTTATAAAAGTAATAGCCATTCCCCAATTGATAAATGGTCAAAGAATATGAATAGGTAGTTTTCTGAAGAAATCAAAGCTATCAATAATCACATGACAACATGCTCTAAATCACTACTGAGTAGAGAAATACAAATTGAAATAACTCAAGATACTTCTTATACCTCTGAGATTGGTTAATGTGGCTAAAATAAAAAGACAAATCCTGAAGGGAAGAATTGGGACACTAATTCATTGTTGGTGGAATTTTAAATTAATCCAATCATTCTGGAGAACAATTTGGAACTACACCCAAAAGGATATGAAACTCTGGATATCCTGTAATCTGTCAATACCACTATAAGGTCTGTATCCCAAAAAGATCAAAGAAAAGATAGAATTTTTGTACAAAAAATTTTAATAGCAACTTTTTTTTGTGGTAGCAAAGAATAGGGAATCGAAGAGATGTCCATCATTTAGTGCAGTTAGATGGCTCAATGTATGGAGCACTGGTTTTGTGGTCACAAAAACCTAAAGCCAACTTCAGGCTTTACCTCTGTGATCCTGGGTGAGAAGGAAATGGTAACCTCTTTAGTATTTTTTTTTTTTTTTTGGTCATTTTTAGCAAGGCGGGTGAGGTTAATTGATTTACCTAAGGTCATATAGCTAGGTAATTATTAAGTATCTGAGGCTGGATTTGAACTCAGGTCCTCCTGACTCCAGGGCCAGTACTCTATCCACTGCATCACCTAGCTGCACCTTTTCCAGTATTTTTGCCAAGAAGCCTCATGAATAATATGGTCCATGGAATCATGAAGAGTAGGACATGACTGAATGACTGAACAATAGCAACAGCCATCAATTGGGAAATGACTAAACATGTTGTAGTATATGTTTGTGATAGAATACTATTGGAATATAAGAAATGGTGAGGGAAGTGCTTTGGTTTCAGAAAAATCTGGGAAGATTTATATGAACTCATGGAAATTTAAGTGAGAAAAGACAGGAGAACACTGTGCATAGTAACAATAATATTTGTAAGAATCATCAAATGTGAGATAATTGGCTGCTTTGATCAAGACAATGCTTCAAGGCAACGCCAAAAGACCTGTGATGAAAGATGCTGTCCACTTCTAGACAGAGAACTGAAAAACTCTGAATTCAGAGTCAAGCCTACTTATAAACAAAAGAAGCAACTGTCTTTATTTTTGTTTTATTTTGTTTGCGTTTTCTTTCACAACATGGCTAATATGCTTTGCACGACATATGATATATGATCAATATTAATTTGCCTTCTTAAAGAGCAGGGGAATTGGGAAGAATGGGGTGAAGGGAGGAAAATTTAAAAATTAAAAATTAAAAAAATTTGCATTAAATTGTTACATGTCATTTGGAAATCTTTAATAAAATAAGTAAAAATAATTAAGATTAAAAAATTAAAGAGTATCTTGGTGACTCAAACTGATTTTAAAAGTGAACAAGAACATTGGAGTAAGATCTAGAAAAGACTGTAGTCCCATCCCTTCTTTGCAAAGATGAGGAAATTGTGATGCTAGAGAAGTACAGTAACTCGACTAAGGCCATATACCTGATGGGGATTCAACTGCAGGTGTCCAGACTAGACTTCATTTACCCTTTTTGCCAATAAGATGAACCCCATGGTCTGAAAATTCCTTTGAATACTCTTTAGTTGGAGTATATGAAGAAATGAATCAAGAAACAGATTTAATTTTCTTGGGAAAGGGATTCCTTAAACTTTCTACTGAAGCAAGCAGGTCGGAAATCCAGAAACCAGTAAAAGATCTGCCTTTGAAACTCCATGAGGAGTAGTTACATGAGCATACAAATAGAAGCATGGCTCAATCACTTTTTAATGAAAACCTCATCACTACATCATAGGATCAGAGTTCTAGAATGGCGAGGTCAACTAATTTACCCCCTCTACCCTGTGTGTTGTAGGTGAAGAAAATGGGACCCAGGGAGCTTCAGACTTTCCCAAGTTCACACAGACTATTAATCATCAGAGATGGATTTGAACTTAAGTCCTCTGACTCAAAAACCAGTGCTCTTTCCACTATAGCATACATATGTGACCATTTAAATTGTGACCTTGGGTTTGTCCTTTATCTTCTCTGAAATTGAATTTCATTATTTATAAGATGGAAATGTTGGACTTTAATGTTTCTTCCAGATGTGACATTCTTTTTTTCTAATGTTTCTTCCTGTGCTGATGGTCTGTGTTTTAAGGTTACCTTTCAGATCTCACATTTTATGATTATGTAATTAATTTTATTAATAATAATCAATAAGGATTTATTAAACATTTTACATATGTCAGACATTGTGAAATGTGCTGGAGATATAATGCAAGTCCTAAACAGCAATTGCCCTCAAAGCGCTAACATTTTAATTGGCACAGTCAAGATAAATACAGAATAGATAAAAAATAGATTTAGAAGAGAATTCACTAGAAATTGGGGATGGGAAGACTGGGAAATGCATCTTGCAGGAGGTGGCATTTTGGCTGAATCTTAAAGGAAGCTAGGAATTCTATAAGGTCTGGAGATTCACATTCCAGGCATGGGAGATTGCTAGTGAAAAAGCTCAAGACCAGATCCTAGGATTATGTGTATGGAGCAGAAAGTAAACCAGACCCAACCAACCATAGAATTTGTGGAGGGAAACTCTGGGGGAGAGTAAATGCCATTGTATTATATTTTAAAGTATTTCAACACAATGAAACTTACATTATTAATTATGACTCATTTGTAGTATCAAAAGTTCAGTATATTAGATTTTAAATTTTAAAAAGTTTCTATAATTAAATTCAGTTGAGAATTAAGTATATAGGTTGTTGGGTAACCACAAGAATCTAACTCCACATAAAACTGACTTAAAGACTAGAAAAAAAAGAAGAAAAAAAGAAAAAGGAAATACAGACAACTAAGCATCTGTAAAATCTCTAAGGGGGAATGGAGAGGAGGAATGGGATCCTTTCTGACATAAGTAATTTCATATACTGTCGAAAGTCAAAAAACAAAATTCTTAAATAGCCTTGCTTGTCCCCTTTGGAAAAAAAACCCATGCAATTTCATTTCCAGAAACCTCAACAACATCAGGCCCACTCATTATGCCTCATCCCGGAAAACTGTATTTGATTTTCTTCTAAATTTGAAATGGCAGAGATGAGAATTTCCATTTCCCTTCACCCACTGACACTCTCAAGCTGACACATGAGGCGATATCAGTCTCATTAGCATTATTTGCTGACAAAGTGCCTGGAACCATAAAAGCCATAGAAGGTCAAGGTAAAAAAAAACATTGAATATCATTATTTGGTAATAAAATCCATTTAGTACTTTTCAAGACATCTCCATTTTATTAAATTATTAATAAAATAATAATAGCTTTCATTTATCATGAACAAACCAAATGATATTACTGAACTGGCAAGATGTTATATTTTATTATTCATATAAATGATTTCCCCTTGGATTCATGAAGGAAGCAAGTCAATTGCAGTGCAGTATGTAAGGTAACTCAAAAGATGCTGAATAGAATATATGGGAGATAACCTTAGAAGGGAAAACAAAAGAATCTTTAATAACTTAAAATTGTACTAAGATTTTGAGGACACAGTTAAAATCCTTGTTACTATTATTATTATTTTAATGTTATAGGAGTACTAGTCCATCATTTGTGTCTCATTTCTCAATGCTTAGATCTCCTTCCTTTTTTTGATTTATTCATAATGCCAATGATTTATTTTTCTATCACTTCTCTTGTAGAGGAAAAAAATATCCTATAGTTTTCTCTGGGTTATTTACTACAAATCCAGCTTTTATTTTCCAAGTTTCTTCAGAACTTCTAGCCCTAGAAGTAATGTTGAGAAAGACAGAAGAGGCCACAGTGATTGAAAATATAAATGCAGAAGATAGGGCATCTTCTGAAGAAAAAAGATGACCACTTGCTGGAGTTGGTGTCATGGACTGAGTACTAGAGATTTTTAAAAATTGTGACTAGACCTACTTAATTGTAATTACATTTCAGATCAAGTCCTCTGCCAAGTATTCGATACATTTCCAGCTTTTAAAAAAATGAATATTCTGAGCTGGAACATCAACTTTTCTGGAATCCTTCCATTCATCTATCAAATGATTATTAGGTATTAGACAGAAAGGCAGTGAATAGAATAAAAAAAATTGTATTATTTTTACAAAAAGGAAGACCTGGGTTCAAATACCATTTTTTGAGATATTTTATTTATTTTGAATTTTACAATTTCCCCCAAATCTTGTTTGCCCCCCCAGAAGGCAATTTGTTAGTCTTTACATTGTCTCCATGGTATGCATTGATCTAAACCTTCTGACTATGTGACATTTAGCAAGTGATTTAACCTCTTAGTAAAGTTATAAGTCAAAGAGAAGGTACTGATTTTCATTGATAGAAGAAATTTTCCCACTAAGAGTTCTGGTACTAATGAAATCTCAAATCCAGTGAAATTAAAAAGAAAAAAAAGAAAAACTTAATTCAACAAAATTAGGTACAAAGCTCTTGTTATATAAAGACAAATGAGACAGTCACTACTCTCAGGGAGCTTCAATATTAGAGGTAGGAGATACAAAATGTATATTAATAAGAAAATTGAATATGTGAGTTATGCACAAAGAATCAAAATATAAAAATATCCTCCATTCAAAGATTGTGATACTTGAAAATATTTTGGGTAAAGCAAAAATCCTAAGAAGGAAACTAAATACTTTCACAAACTTTTGTTTGTTTTCTTTTCTACTCTTGATGAAGACCCTTTAGAAGAGAAAGCTAGATACAGGGTGGGGGGGGAGTGAATAAAAACATGTGAGAGAATGGGATTTTGATTTCTTGGCTACAGAGTCCTTTGACATAAAGGAATTAATATACTCTGACTTCACAAGTATACATTTATTAAATTGCTTGCCTTCTGGGGGGGGAGGAGCTAAAGGAAAGGATAGAATTTAGAACTTGAAATTTGAAAAAAAGAATGTTAAATTTTTTATAAGTTGTTTTTTGTTGTTGAGTCATTTTTCAGTCATGTCCAACTCTTTGTGACCCTGCTTGGAGCTTTATTAGCAAAGATAATGAAACAGTTTGCCATTTCCCTTTCCAGCTTGTTTTACAGATAAGGAACTGAGGCTATTGGGTTAAATGTCTTGCCAATGTCACACAATTGCTTAGGTGTCTGAAATCAGATTTCAACTCAGGTCTTCCTGGATCTTGACCCAGCCCTCTGTCCACTGTGCTATCTGTCCATGCAATTGGGAAACATTCAATGAAATAAAAATATATTCAAAAATTAATATGCTCATGTATAGAAGTGGCTTATGTATAGTTAGTATAAGAGAAATAGTGACTCATTAATTGATCATAGTAGGCTTTAAAACAAAAGGACATGTACAACTACCTAGCCAAATACCTTTGAGAGTATCAGGTATGATACAGAATCCAAAATATGGTGCTCAGTCTACTGTGAATTCAAAGGAGACATCCAGCAAGAAGGCAATATCAATTGTGCTTTAAGATATATATATATATATATATATATATATATATGTATATATATATATGTATATATACACATATGTATATATAATTAAAGATATGTACAACTTCTTAGATTTCATTGTGAAATGTGATCAATTATAATGATATCAAAATATGCAAAAGTACAGAGTTAAACTGCAATTTCTGTTCAAGGTCGAGTGAGTCTGCCTAGAATTCATAAGCATAAAATAATTATAACTTAAGGACTATGTGAATAATTGAAAATTGGGAGGCAATTAGGTGAAGTAAAAAAAGCACTGGAGCATTTGGAGTCTCAAATACAACCAATGCTTGTGTGTCTTATTTACTATATGTGTGATCTTTGGAGAGTCACTTAAATAAACTCTTTGGGTCTCAGTTCTCTTCTCTGAAGAGGAAGCTCTATGGCTTCTGATGCCCCTTAATTAAATTGCAATCCTATTATTTTTTTTTGGGCATCAGTTTCCACATCCATGAAATAAGAGAATTGAATGAGGTGACCTCCCCAGCTTTAAATTTACGATCATATGACTAGTATAATTGATTTGTATAGGTTATATTGAGGTTACATCCTAATGTAAATTCAAAGAAAGTATTAAGAGGATTTCAAATAATTGAATTCTTTTATAAATGAGGGAAGAACTAACTAGATACATGATGTAGGGAAAGTCACTAATACCTCCATGCTGGTATAGATAACATTTTCCTCTTTGTACAATTTATCTTTGAAATAGAGTGTTGAATTACATCTCTTGGGTTTCTTCCAACTCTATCATTCTATGAGACTTCTTTCATTTTCTAACTTTGCCTTCCTATGGCTTCTCTAATGAGATTTCTAAAGCAGGATAAGACTGGTGATATCTCAACAGTCTTTTAAATGACTAATCTTAACTGAAATGTCACTTAGACTATAATAGAATGAATTTTTCTTCCAAATGCAGATCTAGAAAAAATTATGGAAAAGAGACCTGAGAGACTGTCTGATCCATTCCCCTTATTTTACAGATGAGGAAAATGTGATCCAAAATGCTGAAATAACTTGCTTAAAGTCACTCAATTTTTTAGCACTTATGGTCCAGTAGAGAATTATGTTTTGTTTTTGTTATTTGGTCATATCTGACTCTGTGACCTGATTTGGAATTTTCTTGGTAAATGCACTGGAGTATTTTGCTATTTCCTTCTCCAACTCATTTTACATGTAAGGAAACTGAGGTAAACAGGATTAAGTGACTTGCCTGGGAGTTATGCAGCTAGGAATTGTCTTAGGTCAGATTTTACCTTAGAAAAATGAGTCTGGCACTCTATCCAATGAGTCACCTAACTGGATCATATTCCTTTCATTTGATTCCCTATTTTACTCAAAAAAACCCCCAATACCCTAAAAATAGGCTTTGACATATGATAAAAGTGGGAGGCCCCTAAATTTTGCCCATACACTTTGCTACATAGTTATCATCATTATCATCATCATATTTACATTCAGTTAATACAAAAAAAGGAATATTAAATTTTTTAATATCCCTTTGGTAGTAAGATGAAACCTGTGGGACCCCTTCTCATGACAATGTTCTCAGATGCATAAAATAATTTTGCATATATATGTGTGTATTTTCAAAGGAAAACAATTGTATTTAAAGCTAATCATTTAGATCTATTTTTTAAAATCCTTCATGAACTGCAAGTGAAGAACTCTTGATTTAGGATATAATAACTGCTTTTTGGGGAACATACCTGAATACCTTTCAGTGATGTCTAGTGGTCATCTTGATAGTTTGATCCTTCCTTTTAATAAAGGAAGCCTTGATTGACTACTTGTCTTTTTACTGTTCAGTTCCAGGATAGTGATGAAGATTAATTTGATAGCAGGGCTGCCAGGCAGTTTGGCTTCCAAATGGGGTTATTGAATTCCCCAGTCAAAGATGAAGTTTCTCTAATCCTGTCAAGGTCATAATTAGCTTCCTGTTTCCACTTTAGCAATATGTGTTGGGGTGATGGAGGGAGAGATGAATTCCATTCCAGATAATTTTCTTGGCTTAACTATTTTCTTTCTTTTGGTGCATGCCTTCAGCTAACATTTTAGTATAGCTACAACTTTACCCAGCATCTATTTGAAGAATCACTGCCTTTCATTTCATTTCTCATTATGGGTTTTATTGGGTTTTTTATTGATCCCATAAAGCAATTCATAATTCTTTGCCCTCTACGTGAATTGGAATTATATTGTACTGAATCTCAGAGGAAACTCAATGGTTGGCCCAGTCGTGAAGGCATTTAGCTGACACTAGCACCCTGTAACAAAAACTCCTATGTAAGTGTTTCAGAAGCCAAGAAATAGAACACAGAAATTAAAAGAGATATTGTGGCCCTGGGTTGGCAGGGTTTCTAGAAATACAGTTTTGTTGGAAGGCAAGTCCTTCAATTCAGTGGCTTCTCAAGGTTTTGTCAAGTCTTCTATAACATATTGTCAATTCTAAATATGAGGGAAAATGCTGGACTCTTTAGTGAATGGATCCCAGTTTCCCTTCAAGAATCATCTCAAGCACCACTCTGCAAAAAAACTTTTCCTGATCCCTACCTGTTAGTTTACTTCTAAAAACCTCTTTGTTTTCATTTTGTATGTGTACCTGTAGATGTGTGCACATACATTTACATGTACATGTATGTTTTGTCTGCATTCAAGCTCTAGCAGTTCTTTCTCTGGAGATGGACATCATCTTTCATATCCTAAGTCTTACAGAATTGTCTTGGATCATTATATTGCTGACTTCCAAAATAGATCATAGTAGATCATCATACAATATTGCTGTTACTAAATAAAATGTTCTCCTGGTTCTGCTCACAAAATGATACTTTTCTTGAAAAATGATTCACTGTATAGTTACTTTAAAAAGTAAAATTACATGGTGTATTAAATTATTGATTTATTTTAAAAATCAAATTACAAACATCTTTTTTAGGACTGGGTCATTTGACCATCATCAGTCTTCTGATGCTTCTGATGTTTAGCTTCCAAAAAACCCCAAACAACTGATAATGATTTGGGATCTTGTTGGAAAGTCATGGTTTATAAATGTGAAACTATTACAGAAAAAAAGTCAAAATGACATAGAAAGTAATAAATTAAGTTGGCCAGACTTCAAGTGCTTTGGGAGATAGGAAAGGTTATTTAGAGAAAACCTCGTAAAGGAAAAGGGAATTTAATCAGATCTTGAAAAACTGGTTGTGATTTGAGTATGTAGAGAGGAAGATAGTCACCATATCAGGGAGAGAGAGCTGTGTGCTCTACAAAGCATGGAAAGAGGAATGAGTGTCTAAGACTGTGAACTTAATTTGAATATTATAATATCTAAAAGGGTCACATTTTAAAATGCTTTTATGATCAATTTTCAGTGATTGTATGTGAGTCACTGTGTGATGTGTTCCCATTACTACCCAGAAGGGAAGAGTCTAAAATGACATTGGCGTCATGGGTTCTCCGCTCAGTTGGGGTTCCCATTTAGATCAGAGTAGACTCAATGTACTTGAGAATCTAGAGGTCACAATAATTGGTCTGACAATCAACATGACATCTATTCTGGTATACATTTCTCAACTCAGCTTCAGAGAAAGGATGACAATATAATGCACTGACTAATTAGCAATACTTTGTGGAACAAAGAGAATCTATTTTGGAACTCAGCAAGGCTATCTTTTGCCTGGAGCTCTCCTCTTGTACATAGTCTGCCACCTCTGAGTCTCAGAAGCCACCACTCGCCATAGGAATAGATAAGTTGAAAGTAGCTGAATTAGACAACATCGCCATTGTCCATTTTTAAAGATGAGATCCTTTATTAAGTTTCAGCATTCCTAAAAGGAAGCTATTTCTAGTTGAGTTTTAAAATAAAGCAGAAGGTCAATAGGGAAAATTCCAATCCAATTCCCAATTCCAAAATCTCAATTCCAAAAGTAAGCTTTTTTTCTCTACCCTTGGATATGTCTTCCAACTTAGGTTTCAATTGTTTAATTATAACTGGTCTAGCAAACTATATGCCTTTCTTTTCTAAAAAGAATCTGTTACAGATTTTTGAGAGTGGGCAAGGAGAAGAAGTTTAAGGAGAAAAGATCAACAACAGGGCTAGTATCTAGAAGATACTTTATGGGGAAAGGGAATATGGGGAGGGAAAGGGAGGGAACAAAATGTCTAATTTTTTTTATTGTTGTGTGAGAAAGTGGTGGCTATAGTCTGCCAGCCTTAAGACACAAGCAAATAGAATGATTCTGGCATGGTGAAAAGATACTTTACATGGAGTCAGAAAGACCTGAGTTCAAATTTATCCTTGGACATTTGCTAACCAGGTGATTCTGGGCAAACCATTTAACTTCTGTATGTTATAGTTTCCTTATCTGTAAAATGGGAATAATACTAACACCTATTGCCCAGAATGGTTAGAAAAAAATAATAATTATAAAGCATTTTATAATTTTTAAAGTACAATATAAACACAATGATGATGATGAATATAATTTTGTATGTATATTCAGGGTGGTTCAAACTTTTAGTTTAATTTAAAACTATCTATCTATCTATACTATATATATATCTCTATGAAAATACACATTTATACAAATGCATACAATGGATATGTGCATAGTAATATATGCATCATATAGGAAAGTGTGATGCACCCACATGTGCACATCAAAACATGCATTCACTCATGATGCACTTATGTGTGTATAGACATATATATTCACATATGAGGCAACTAAGTGACTCAGTGGATAGAGTTCTAGACCTGTAGTCAGGAAGACCAGATCTGGTCTCAGACACTTTCTTACTCTATGAGTCTGGGTAAGACACTTATCTTCTGTGTGCCTTAATCCTTTGGAAAAGAAAATGACAAATCACTCCAGTATCTTTGCCAAGAAAATTCCATGAGCAGTACTGGCATGGTATGGTCCACAGTATCTCTAAGAGAGGGCAGAGCCAAGATGGCAACATGAGAACAGATTTTCCTAGGAGCTCTCTCCAAAATATTTCAAAAAACCTTAAAATTATGTCTCTATCTACATTTTGAGAGACAGAAGCCACAGAAAGATCCAGTGAGGCAATTCTCCAGCCCAAGGTAAACTGGAAGAACATGGGAAGGCCTTTCTCTGCAGAATTGGAGGCAGCAGCAGCGCAGCTAGTATCACCATGCTGTAGTGAAGGAGCTCCAGCCTTGTGGAACAGCCCATGGGGAGCCTGGGTCCCTGGGAGCACCAGTTCCTGGCAGCAGAAGCAGTTTCCTGATCTGCCGGCCCAGGGAATACCAAGCACAACTTGGAAGATCAGTAGGAAGACCTCTGCCAGAGTGAGAGTGCAAAGCCCAGGCCAAGCGTGGCCCTCCTCAGTGCATCTATGGCCCTCAGCACAGCCCAGATCCCAGGAAGCAGGCATATAGAGCTAATCAGCAATGATTGGCCTAGCAGCCACTCCTAGAGCGCTCAACCCACAGAAGGTAAGGGAGTGGGGGGGGGCTTGTTGAGGTCTCTCCTCTGTTCTTGGGACAGGACTCTGCGCTTTGTCCCTATTCAGACCCTGGTCACAGTTGGGGCCCGCCATCGCCATAGAGCAGGGACTCTCCTCCCAGCTCCAGGGCAGAGGGGTATGCTTGTGGTCATCCACACAACAGAGCTCAGACCAGAAGAGCAATCAGAACTTCTCATAAGACCTTGTAGGAACTGAGACCTTGCAGGAGGTGTCCCTATAATACTCAAAATCTTGGGAAGTACCCCAAAATCAGGGCACAGGCTAGGGAAATGAGTAAATGGAAAAAAAGGAACCTGACCATAGACAATTACTTTGGTCCCATGAAGGATCAAAACACACACTTGGAAGATGAGAAAGTCCAAGCCTCTGTATCCAAAACATCCAAGAAAAATAGGAGTTGGGCTCAAACTATGGCAGAGCTCAAAAAATATTTTGAAAATCAAGTAAGAGAGGTAGAGGAAAAATTGGGAAAAGAAATAGGAGAGATGCAGGAAAAACATGAAAACCAAGTCAGCAGTTTAGTCAAGGAGATGCAAAAAATGCTGAAGAAAACATGTTAAAAACAAGTTTGTGTCAAATAGAAAAAGCAGTCCTAAAACTTAGTGTGGAGAAGAATGCCTTAAAAAAGCAGAATTGGCCAGATGGAAAAAGGAGATAAGAAAGCTTCCTGAGGAAAACAAATCCTTCAAATGTAGAATGGAGCTAAAGGAAACAGATGATTGTGAGAATTCAATACACACAGTATCACTAAGAGATGGACATGACTCAACAAAATGTTCATACACATAATGTATATGCACATTTACGCAAAAAATGCTCCATCTGCTCTGAGGTAAGCATGTGTGAATATTATTGAGGGGAAATCTGCTTATTGGCCACCATTCAGCAGGAGTTGATGTCTCAGTGAATATTTAAAAATGTAGAGTTCTCCTCCTCTGATTTCTCTTCTCTTTTTAACTTCAGATTTTGTCATTACTACAATAAACTATTTCCTGGGAGATCTGGGGGGAAGGGAAGCTCATTCTAGCTTTCATATCCACAAGCATATGGCAGCTAAAGACCTGACTAAGCAAGATTGGTCCTAGGTTTGGGTATCCCTTTTCTGTGTTTGTTCCTTCCTGATCTTAGGAGAACAAACATCACTTCTGGAATAAATTTGTCTAGCCTTGGATGCAACCTTATAAATGTGAGACATCCCTTGATGAGTGGAGTCCTTGGTAACTATTCCACTGCTCTTGGAGAAGACCACTGGCTAAAAGTGAATTCTAACTCTGGTCCAATTTGCCAGAAGACATTTGCTGTGAGTGTTACTATGCAGAGTCAAGAGGAAATGTAGAATGCATAGTCCTGCAAACTACTTCATGTTCTAATGAGGTTAAATACAATCTCCAAGGAAAGAACTATAATTATAATTTAAATTATTAAATCCTGCCTTGTTTTTCTGTCATATCTGATTTATATTATATAATGTTTACTATTTTATTCCTCACTTTGGAGATTTTATATATAATCTTTTTCTTGGATACAGGAACCATTTAGAGAAGGTAAATACATTGCCCAGAATCTTGGGTCCACTACTCACATTTTACACACACACACACACACACACACACACACACACACACACACACACACTTTGTAGGTCTATATGTTACAGAAGTTTACAGGTTCTTATATAATCCTTGCATTCTTTATATATTAACATTTTGTGTTTATTATATTTAAATTAACAATAAGAATAATTTTAAATATTTTCTTTAAGGAAAAATATAAATCTGTAAAATAATCTAATGTACAGGTAGTTTCTTCAACCTGTTCAGTGAAAGTGTTCTATCTCCAAAGAGTCTTAAAAGAGGCATGGAGAAGTGTGCATAATGGTTAGAGCTCTGAACTTGAATTTTGCAAGACAGGAATTTCATTTCTGCCTCTAATACATAATATCTATGGGAATCTAAACAAATCTGCTTCTCTGAAGCTATTTCATCATCTGCAAAATGGGGGATTTATAATACCTACCTCAAATGTCTTCTATTCCAACTTTTCTCCCAGGGTAGATATTCCTTACCTAAAAAAAGAGTGTAATAATAGCCAAGAGCTAATATAGCTTTTCTAAGAAAAAGTCATGCCAAATAGTCCTCATCTTTATTTTTTTGTTGGAAAAATTATTTTATTGATAGATAAGAGAAATGTTACTGAAGTGACTCACCTTGATTTTGGGAAGGCATTTGACAAAGTTTTTTTATGGGGTCTTTGTAACCAGGATGATAATATATGGGCAGAATGATGCTAGATTAGAAACTAGTTGAATAACTATATCCAGAAGATGTTGGCTAATTGATTAATATTATCATTGAGAGAAGTTCATAGGGCATCATCCTAGCGTTCTCTCTGCAATGAATACTCTTTTTTTGGGGGAGGGGGTTGCAAGGCAATGGGGTTAAATGACTTGCCCAAGGTCACACAGCTAAGTAGGAATTAAATGTCTGAGATTAGATTTGAACTTAGGTCCTCTTGACTCCAAGAATACTTTATCCATTGTGCCATCTAACTGCACCTTGCAATGAATACTCTCAGAAACTAGTCTAGCCTTGGATGCAAGACTCTTAGAAACCTCTGTATAGTTCAGTCATTGATGTATTAGAGTAAAAATTAAATCCACATTAAATTGGAAAAGAAAAATGAAAAGACACTATGTAGTTATAACAGTTCTAATCCAACCTACCTAAACAACCCTTGCCATTGTGGTAGCTATCACTGAAGCTTCTTGATTTCTATTTTGGTAGATCAAGGTAATGATTTCTGTTCTGGGACCATTCTGATGTCTAAGTATATTAAATAATTAAAAGTAAAATAAGTAGAACCAAGAAAATGCTGTATATAAATGATATTGAATAAGGACAACTTGAAGTGACTAAGTCATTTTGACAAATTTTTAATATCCAAATTAACCATTAACTTCATATTAACATATAAAGGAAGATATTATTTTGCATCCATACAAAGAACCAATAAATAGATGTATAGAATGGTTTTATATCTCTCTATATGTGTATATATACATATTTGCATCTATTGGTAGCCATATATATGTGTGTATACACACACACACACACACACACATATTTGTGTCTATTGGTAGTCATCTTTAAGACAGAATGGGGGAGGAGGAAATTAAAAAAAAGAATAAAAAAGAAGAAAGTTATATGATAACTATCATATTTTTAAAAGGAATAGCAAATCATACACAATAGATTTTTCAGTTTCATGCATAATTACCTTCTTTTCCCTATTCTCCTATGTTGCAGAAATACTTATTTTATTAAGTTCAGAATTTAAAAAAACAAATAGAGGACTCCTTTGTCAAGTGACAACATCATTTTAAGCTTATTTCTGCTTTTCTTTTGATCTTAAGCACTGGTTCCAGCAGCTGGCTCCTTACTTTGCCCTTTGTGCTTTATTGGTACTCCCACTTTTATAACTGTTTGTTACTAGATTATTTTGTTTTATTTTCATCTCCCTTCATCACTTAGTAGATGAAATATCTCTGTAAGAGTTTGGGGTACAAGTATAAAAAAAAGTTTTAATTTCTAGGATATACCGGAGTCTTGGAAGAAGGACACTCTCAAGATCATAGATCTTGGAGGGACCCCAGAGTCCTTCTGACCAAGTACATTTTATTTTATTTTAGTTTTTACAAGGCAATGGTGTTAAGTGGCTTGCCCAAGGCCACACAGCTAGGTAATTATTAAGTGTCTGAGGTCACATTTGAACCCAGGTACTCCTGACTCCAGGGCCGGTGCTTTATCCACTACACCACCTAGCCCCCCCCCCCCCTCCCCCCCCCCCCCCCCCCCCCCCCCCCGAGTCCTTCTGGCCTAATGCCTCCTTCCCATTTACAGATGTGAATAATTGAGAACCAGAAAGTTAAAGTGCTTTATCTAAAGTCAAACAGGAAGTAAGGATCAGAGGTAGGATGTGAGCCTATTTTCTTTATCTCCAGAGTCACTATTCTTTCTGCTGTGCCATGCTTAAAAGAGATCAGACACCCAAGGAGAGGCTGGTTTTTTTTTTTTTTTTTTTTTTTTTTAGTCTTTCTACTGTCTCCTCAGGGATAAAGACAAAAGCTTGCTTTTAGATTCAAATTAATTACTCAAGTATAGGATAAAGTATATCTCTCATGTTCATATGAAAAATACTTAGGGGTTTTAATCAATCATTGTCCCAGGAGAAATGTGCAGATGATTTGTCAAAGTCATAGAGAAATTCTGTGAACTTGAGAAGATTCTCCAAAGCAAGTCAATCTACTTAGGCATACCAGAGAGATACTGCAGGTTTGGTTCCAGACCATTGCAAAAAAGTAAACATTGCAATAAAGTGAGTCACATGGATTATTTAATATACTTAGTTATATTTATATATTTAAATAGATTTAATTATAATAAATATATTTATATATTAATAAATAAATATATTTAAAATATTTAATTATAATAAAAGTTACACTTATACTATATTTATTAAGTGTGCAATAGTATCATGCTTCAAATGTACACATCTTAATTAAAAACTGCTTTATTTAAAAAAAATAACCATCATCTCAGACTTCAGGGAGTTGTAATCTTTTGCTGGTGGATTGATATTGATGTCTGCTGACTGATGTGGGTGTCGTTGATGAAGATCTGGGTGACTCTAGCAATTTCTAAAAATTAGACATCAAAGAAATTTGCTACATTGATTGGCTTTTCCTTTTTCATGAGAATTCTCTGTAACAAGTAATGCAGTTTGATAGCTTTTTATCCACAGTAGAATGTCTTTCAAAATTGGAGTCAATCCCCCCAAACCCTGCTGCTGCTGCTGTTTTTTCAACTAAGTTTATGTAATATTCTTCAATATTGTTGTGTCTCAGGGAATAAGGATGCCTGAGGAGTGAGATGGGGAAATAGCCAGTCAGAATACACACAACAGATATTGATTAAGTTCACTGGCTTATATGGGTGAAGTTTATGATACTCTTTTTTTTTTTTTTAGGATTTTGCAAGGCAAATGGGGTTAAGTGGCTTGCCCAAGGCCACAGGGCTAGGTAATTATTAAGTGTTTTAGACCAGATTTGAACCCAGGTACTCCTGACCCCAGGGCCAGTGCTTTATCCACTACCCTCACCTAGCTGCCCCGCTCATGGTATCTTAAACAATTACAATAGTAAAAGTAACATCAAAGATCACTGATCACATTGTAACAGATATGGTAAAAATGAAAAAGTATGAAATATTATGAGAATGACTAAAATATGATGTGATAATATATTGTTGGAAAAAATGATATGTATAGACATGCTGAATGCAGGGCTGCTACAAACCTTCAATTTGTAAAAAAATGAAATATCTATGAAGCACACTAAAGGAAAGTCAGGAAAGCAAGGTATGCCTTTCCATACGTTGTTATTTTATGGCTTCAAAGTGATTCTGAAAAATATTTTTGAAATTATGCTTCAGAATTAATAATAAAAAGAGATCAAAGGCTATATAGATTGCTCAGAAGCCTCATACCAGTGTATCCTGAATAATTTTTTCAAGAAGAGAGTTGGAAGATCCTGGATATGATACATCACAATTTTTAAGAAATGAAATTTAATGAAATAGACCTTATCTTTATAGACAAGAAATCAGCTCTTCTGTGTAACTTCTTATTATTGGACTTCTGTCTTATTATTGACATGTTATAATGGAAACTAAAATCAATATCAAATCAACTCAAAGTGCATTTTCAGCTACTCCTGCCTAACGTCATTAAAACAGCCATGGAATCTGAATAATAGGAAGTGGATCAAAGTAAAGGCATTGACTCATAATTGCTTAAAGAAAATAAATGAATGTTAAAGCAGTTATTACATCAAAGGGGCTAAAAGAACCCAGAAAGAGTTTTTAAACAAGAATATTTGACCTCTTTGACTGGAGAGATCTAGGCAACCATGTGCAAAAAAAGTTTATTGTACAACTTCATTTGTAAACTAAGATGGAACATGAGAGAAGATTAAGAAACCTATCACCTCATAAAACTGTAAAAGCCAGAAGAGTGGAAAAACGATCCTTTCAGGAACAAAGGAAGGACTGGTCTATGACAAAGAAAAATTTTTGAGGTGATTCATCAGCTCTACTGACAAATAAGAGCAGAGGACACAGACAGAGGGAAGTCCCAAGAAAAGACCAGTTCATTGCCCAACTTTTCCTCATGATGTCTCTCTATCAATAGACACTATAGTATAAGCCTGCTGTTTTGCTACTCAAATAATTTTGTCTTAAACACAAAGAGATCAGAGGTTAACCATATCTATCTATATAGGAATTAGCTATATACATATACATACATACATACATACATACATATATATATATATATATATATATATATACACACAAACACAAATGCGTGTGTGTGTATTTAAGATTAGGTAGAGTACTATCTCTACTTATGTGTTAGGAGCATTTCTTACAGCATTGCTTACAGCAATTGTGATTGAACAAAGAATATTTCATTTAAAATTAACTGTAAGCTGAGGAGGGAATTAACTGAAACTTAAGAAATGCTATATTATCTACTTAGCTTAAAAGGAGCTAATTATTTTAAGTGAATTATTAGAGGAAATGAATATTTAAAGTTGCTTTTCCCAATTAAAAAAAGAGGTAGAAGGAAGGAGAGGAGGAAGAGAAGGAGAAGGAGGAGGACTCACAGTCTTTTATTTAACTGATCCCCTGAAACTGTTGCCATTATGGAGTTGGGGGGGGACAACCATGGTAGTTTTGTATCCTTTCAAAGCTCCAAGCCCATTAGGACTGACTCAGAATGCACATGGCCTATTGGAATTGGCCAGGGTTCTCATAAAAAAAGAGGGTGGAGTATGCCTCACTCGACTGTCTGCATTACAAGTAGATCATAGTTAAATTATACCAGATATTTTGGGTTAAACCATAAAGAATATGTAATCTAATCCCTTTATTTTATAGGTGAGCCTCAGAGAAGGGAAATAACTAAAGCTATATAGGTAGTAAATAAAAGAACCAATAATTGAACCTATGCTCTTTGATGCCAAATCTAATTCTCATTTTACTACATCATCCTGACTTCCAAAAAGCAAGGTAAACCACAAGAAGATGTATACTTGCTGAACTTTATAATATTCAAATGAAAGACTGAATCCCTATATTTGAAAAACTTTTCTAGATGCCTTTGCTTGCTGATATAATTGTGATGACTACATTAAATATACTATAGTTTTCTTTGATAAGTCCATGAAACTTTGAAAGAAATTAGCCTGGCATTTCACCCAAGACAAAACATGTGGATAAAGAGTTGTATGAAATAGATTATGACTTTCAATTAGATGGCAATCCATTGACTTAGTTCTTCACCATACATATGTGGGACAGGCATTGCTGATGAACAGTGAGCTGGGTCCACAGTTGAATAGAAGAAAAGGAGCAGATTGAATTGCATATAGAAATGGTACAGTACTTTCAATGATTCCAAGTGACTTCCTGGCCAAATAAGTCTCTATTTTCTATATCAGGATTCTTCTGGTGGTGATGGTTCATTTCTATGTATCATGGAAAACTATGATCCCTCTGATGAATCAAAATAGTGGGTGACCCAAAAGACCCAAAGTACTAAAGATGTAAAAGTGAGAAATACTGTGGAGGGAAGTAGGCCGCAACATATTACTAATAATGATGAATGTATAATGGTTAAAAGATAGCATTCAGTTATGGACAACCAGTTAGAGGTAGGGTGATACTGTAGTAAGAATAAGGGATTAACATATCATAGGATCATAAATTTAGCACTATAATGGATCTTGGATATCTACTACCACCTCCTTATTTTAGAGATGAGGAATCTGAAGTCCAGAAATGCTGTGACTTTCATTAGGTTCCTAGAAGGACAGAATGAGGATGGAACTGAAGCATGGTGGAATTAGACATGGCTGATCTGGACCCTTCCCAAAACAGTTCTGGGAAAAGCTTACCAAAAGATGATAGTAATCTTGTGCTGTATTTATAGCATAGTACAGAAAGGGATAGGAACTAGACCTGTGATTAAGGGTAAAAGTTACTCTTGAGTTAGATAAATTCCTCTACCAATATAAACTATTACTTTTTCCCTGCAACTTTTAGCCTTAGAGGGTTTCCTAGAACATCAAAAACTTAAGTGATTTACTTGATTTACCAGGGGCCATGCAGTCAGTATATATATCAAAGGGGGAACTTGAACCCAGATCTCTGGGGTCAGTTTTCTATCCCAGATATCACTCTTATGGTCTTAATGACTCTTATGGTCCAGATTAATGAATGTGAAGTATTTGGTTTCCTTAATCTACAGATTTCCATCTATTTGAAAGGATTTCCCCTTTCATTCCTCTCCACTCCCATCCATACTGAAGACAGATATATGCTTTTTAGGATCAGGCTGAAACTTTAGTCTGGTCATAATAACTGGCTGTATCCTATTGGATTGAGGAGTTCTTCTGGATTTCATGACCACTGAATTGAGAGGTCAGAGAATCTGGATTCAAAATTGAATTCTTTTTGATTTATGTTACTTTGAGCAAGTCATTTAATCTTTGTGGGCTACATTTTCTTCATTTATAAACAGAAAAGACTGGCCTGTATGATTTATTAGTGCTTTTCTGTAGATCCTAAATCTCTAAATCTCTGTCCAAGTCTGTCTTTTATTAGAGGGAAGTAGCAAGAAACATGGCCTGCTTCTAAGGGGGCCCTTGAGAACTTATAATAGCCTCATATCTCCCTTTTTAGGTGGGAGCTGTCCATCAGTCAATGACATTTTCAGTTGACCCCAGGAATGTTTTTCTGGTAGGCAAAGAGGTACCTCTTAATAGAAGAAGTTCCTTAGCTGGGGAGTTCTTTATCTCATCATTAGGGTCTTCAGAACTCCTTTTGATTTATTAAATTTCCCCTTTCAGCAAGCTTTCAATAAAGAACTGTAAATGTTTTGTTCTACCTTGTCTTAGCTTTGGATCCCTGCCCATAGCCACTTGGCTCTTTCATGACTGAGTTCCCCCAAAGACTAGATGTCCTGGTCTTGAACTGCACTCCCAGAAGGTAGATCCTCACCATTTGCTGCCAGAACTCCCAACCACCTGCTTTCTTGGACCTCTGCTTTTTGCTGCCTTTCTGCTGCCCTGTTCCACTTGTCTGCCAGCATGTCCACCTGCCACTCATTGTCAGGCCTTTGAGATGCCAACTATTTCCTCTTAGGATTTACTCCTATTTCCTGCTTCAGGGACCTTTCCTTGATCATCTGCCTCACCTTGATGGATTGGTCTAGACTTGAAGTCAGAATCATCTTGTCTGGCTCGTTCTTTTTCTGCAACAGTTCTGACAACCTTTGGTCTTGGCATAGGTCACTTTTTAAAAATCAACATCTTAGATGTAGTCATAGAAGACATGCTTCTCAGATGTGCACATGACACAATGCTGTGAGGAATAGTTCAAATGCTAGATGGCAGAATCAAGATTCAAAATTCTCTCAACAAGCTGGGAGAAATGGACTGAAAACTTGGCCTGATGGAATTTTACAGGGATAAATGTAACTCTAAGTTCTACACCTGGGTTTCAAATGTCATTTGAAAAAGTACAGGAAATGACTTGGTGGTATGTTTGTAATAAGATTTGGAGGTTTTCGTTCACCACAAAGGAAACAGCCTGGAAGAATAGACAGAAGGCAGCCACGGAGTCAGGATGACCTAGGATCAATTTATGTCTCTACTATGAACTAGCTGTGAAACTAGTCTCTTATTTAACAAATCTTTCTTAGCCTTTTAGTGCCCCAGACCAGTAGGTTCAAACACATAGAATTGGGTTCCATAGCACTTGGGGGAAGGGTAGTAGCGTTTGACACCTCTGCCTTTATAAGATGATTGCCTACTTGTATTAGCAGAATGTTTCTTCTTTTCTTTTCTTTTTTTTTTTTTTGCAAGGCAAATGGGGTTAAGTGGCTTGCCCAAGGCCACACAGCTAGGTGATTATTTAAGTGTCTGAGACTGGATTTGAACCCAGGTACTCCTGACTCCAAGGCTGGTGCTTTATCCACTACGCCACCTAGCCGCCTCCACTACGCCACCTAGCCGCCCAGAATGTTTCTTTAAAGAGAGTGCTTTATCCATATGAAATTGCAAGGTCAGACCACTGACTCCAAACAGTGATCTGTGCAATACCTCCTCCCAGAGTTAATCACAATACCAGTGCAAGACAAAAGTTTGATATTCCCACTTTTACAAATAGTAGTCTGGCTTCAGATCATAAGAAATAGGAATCTCACTGATTTTTAGTTGATCTCATATATCTCACATTTTAAGGTCCTTGACAAACTCAAACTTTATATTCAAAGAAAGGAGGATTGATGTGTATACATTAAGATCCCATGTAATGAGATTAACAATTGAACAAATTTAGAATATTTAATCCTTAGAAGATTTAGGAAGGGCACTAATATTTTATTCAAGTATTTGAAAGGATTTCAAGTGACATAGAGTACAAATTTTCTGTTCTGCTCCACAAGGCAGAAATAAAACCAGTGAATAGATGTTAAAAGGACATTACATGAATGTTATGGAGTTTTCATAATACTGCTTTCATTTGATTCTCCTGCTACCTAACTAGACTGGCTACTTTTGTCCTTTGGTGTCCCATTCTCTAGATGTGGATTAGGGCTTTGTTCTTAGTCCTCTTCTTTCAAAATACACTCTTTCTCCATGATCTGATCAACTCCCAAAGATTAATTTATCATCTCTATCCAAGTGACTCTCAAATTTATGTATCCTTCCCTTGTCTTTAGTTCCAGTCTCCCATCACCAACCCTCTATTGGTTATTTCCCATTGGATGTTGCATAAACATTTTGCACTTGACATGTCCAAAAGACAACTCATAATACTCTTTTCTTGGCAAACTTCTCTTCCTCACTCTTCTAATTCCCCCTCTTCTAATTTTTATATTTCATCAAAGGTATCACCATTTTACCAGTTACTTGGGTAACCAATCTTGCAATCATTCTTAAGTCTTCACACTCTCTTACCCTGTATCCAATCAGTTGCCAAATCTTGCCAATTTTACCTCTATAACATATCTCATATCTATCTTTATTCACACAGCCATCAACTTAGTTCAAGTCTATGCCCTCTTTCCTGTACTGTTGCTATAGTTTCCTAATTGGTCCCTTAGCTCCACTTTTTTTTTCCCTTTAATCTATTTTCCACACAATAGTCAAAATGATATCCTCAGAAAACCAGGTTTGAAGTAGATATAGGATTTGGGTAAGTGGAGATGTAATGGAGGGTATATATCAGGTTAAAAGAAGAGGGTGAATGAGGATGCAGAAAAGCCTTAAGTACATTCTAGAGGTCTGAAGTAAATTAATATGTCTGGAATGGAGTGTGTCTATATGGGAGCAGTGGGAATTTCACTGGAAAGTTAGGAAAGGACTGGTCTTTGGATAGCCTTAAATGCCAGCTTAAGTATTTTGGGTTTTTTTAAACTTTTAAAATTTTTTAAAATTTATTTAAGGCAATGGGGTTTCAAGTGACTTGCCCAAGGTCACATAGCTAGGCAATTATTAGGTTTCTGATGCCAATTTTGAATTCAGGTCCTTCTGACTCCAGTGCTGATGCTCTTTCCACTTTACCACCTAGCTGCCCCTGTACCACCTAGCTGCCCCTTTTTTCTTTTTTTTAAAAAACAATGTCTCTAATTAATTTTAAATTTTTATTCTTTTAGATTGAAAAACATATTTTATTTGTTTTAATCAGCTAAAGCCTACATTCTCATCCTGGGCCTCCCTATTTGGACATTTTACCCTGGTATGACTCAGAACTGAATGTTGGACAACAAAGCCTCCAGTTCATACCTCTCTCCATTACAATGCTCTCCTTTGGGTCTATTAGAGCCCTATTGTGGGTTGTTCCGGTGTGGGACCTGTTCTGACTCTGACTCACAGCCTCTTTCTGGGTACCAGGGCTCACAATGAGATGCTCCTGGCTTAACCCATTCCCCATATTCTGCATATGTCTATGCCCTTGCTAAATTGAACAAATGATATATTGCGATTTTTTCCTGAATTTCCCAAACAGGATTTGATTTGGTACATTTCTAGGTTTATTTAAAGGAGATTTGAGGAGTGGAGCTCTGCTTCCTACCACTCTGCCAACTTTGACTTTTTTCCAATAATATTTATGGGCCATTGAAGATTCTCAAGCAAATTAAGTGCCATGATCCAAGAGCTGCTTTAGGAAGATTATATCAGTAGCAATTTGCAGGAGGGATCATAAATTTATAACTGGAAGGAAGTCAAGAGGTGATCTTGTCCAACTCCAATGCTTTAGAGGTAAAAGAGGAGTCTACAGAGGAGAAATGATGTGCTCAGGATTATACAGAAACTAAATGGGAGAGTAGGAATTCAAACCTGGTACTCTGGGATGAATCTAATAAAAAGAAATTTAAATTGGATTAACATGAAGTCTTATAGGTTTTATTATACTTGATTTAAGAAAAAAAACAAGTTCACAAGTTCAAGATGAAGAAAGCATGAGTAGACAGCATTTCATTTGAAAGAAAAACATTTACACACACATATACAGATTTTTAAAATTTTTTTGCAAGGCAGTGGGGTTAAGTGACTTGGCCAAGGTCACATAGCTAGGTAATCTACTGTGAGACTGGATTTGAACTCAGATCCTCCTGACTCCAGGACTGGTGCTCTATCCACTGTGCCATGCAGCTTCCCTTACACACAGGATTTTGCATTTATCCAAATCAATATCTGTGACTACAAACTCAATATGAGTTCACAATGTAATTTGGAAGCCAAAAACTGGTCTGCACTAGGGAATAACCTCGTGTCCACAATTATGAAGGTGATGGTTTCAATATTCTTTGAGCTCAACTGGTGGGCAATATGTATTCAGGTGTAAGTACTTCACTTTCAGAAGGACATTTCTAAGCTGGAGTCTTTCACTGGAGATGATCAAAATGGTGAAAGACCTTGAGAACATGCCATGAATATCCATTAAAGGAGTTGGGGCTGTTGGATTGAAAACAATCAGGTCTTTGAGAGGATGGAGTCTCATAATTGTCTTCAAGAATTCAAAAGATTTTCTTGTGAAAGAGGGAGATTTATTTTGCTTGAACCTAGAACCATTTCCTATAGGCAATGGGTTGAAAAAAAGGAAGATTTTAGTTCAATGTATTTGGAAAAATATCCTAAAAACTGGAACTTAAAGGAATATTTTATATTGTATACATATAATATCATTTCAGGGTTTACAAAGCATTTTATAAATATTATCTTATTTAATTATCATAATAACCCTAATAATTAAGCTGTATTACCTTCATTTTTTGTAGTTAGAGAAACAGGTCAAGTTTTTTTGTCCATGGTCACACAGTTGCTAAGTATCTAAGTCCAGGTTGGAGTTTAGGGTTTCTAGTCTTCAGGTATTGCATTCTCTCTGCTGTGCCACCTAATTGGCATTTAAAGTCCAAAATGATTTTTCTATTTGGAAATTTTACCCTGGTATGACTCAGAATTGAATGCTGGAAAACAAAGCCACTAGTTCACACCTGTCTCCATTACAGTGCTCTAGTATGGGTCTATTGAGAGCCCTACTTTGGGTTGTATGGGTGTGGGACCTGTTCTCACTGACTCACAGACTCTCCCTGGGTACCAAGGGTTCACAGTGAGGTGCTCCTGGCCTAACCCATTCTGCACATTCTTGTCACTATTCAACAAATGTCTCAAACCACATCAAGGCTGTGTTAGGGGATTAGGGAAAAACAATCAAATCATATTCCAGTAGTCCAAGAAGTGATAAAGGCTTGGACTAAAGTGGTGGCAGCATAAATGAGAGTAAATAGCATGTATGAAAGATTTTGCAAATGAAAGAAATCTGCAGAAGCTAAAGACTAATTTTAGAAAAAGAAGAGAAAGATAAAGGATTCAAAGATGACTCCAGGTTTGAGAGGCAGAGTGACTCAGAGAATGATGGTGCCCTTAATAGAAATAAAGAAGTCAAGAAGGTGGTGGAATTGGAGGAAAGATGTGTTAAGTTTGAGCTGTGAGTGGAATATTCAAGTAGAAATGTTAACTAGGAAGTGGATAATGCAAGATATATGCAAATAATTTCATTCTTATTTTTCAAAATTATTTTAAAATAGAACATCATTTGGCTGTTTGCATGATCCACAGGTTCCAGTTTTTATATTCTATCCTGAATATAAGTTCAAACCCAATTCCATGATTATCCCTTCCATTAAAACTTAGTGCAGGTTCTTATTTTATTAGAATTCTCTAGATTTTTTTGTCACAATTTTCTGACTTTTTTTGCCTAAAAGGTTTTTTTAAAAAGATATTTTTTAACCATGCTTTTAAGCCCACAGTTCACCAATAAATGAACAATTCTTCTGGTTCTTGGAAACTGCGCATTTGATTGTGCAGAGTAAATGTAATATAATGCAATCAAAAGGCTTTAGAATTTTTTAAAAAACAAGCAGGTTTGATTCCCAGATTTGTCCTTTGCTTTGGGAAATTCATAGTTTCTGTGAACTATTGTTTTTCAGAATAAGGGGAAGGAGGAGGAGTAAAAGGAAAGGACAGAAAAGGAAAAGAGGGAGGAGGAAGAGGGGAAGGAGGAAGGGGAAGAGGAAGGAAAAAAGAAGGAAGAGGAGAAGGAGAAGAAGAGGAAGGAGGAGGAGGAGGAGGAGGAGAAGAAGAAGGAAAAAGAAGACTGGGATATCATGAAGAGGAAAAAGCATGGGAATTTGATCTTAGTATACTTGCTTTGTGATTATAAACAAGTCATTTATTCTCTGAATTTCAGTTTCCTCATTTGTAAAATAGACAAAGAATCTAGGATTTATTTTTATCTAGCTTAGAGAATTGTTAAGTTCTAGAGAAATGTTATATAAATGTGATTGATCAGTACTACAATTGCTGTCACTACCATTATTATCACCATCATACTCATTCTTTTTCTTGGCAGCTTCATGGATAGTAACTTGGGAGTTACTATCAGAAGTCAAAGCATTAGCCTGCAATGCCCCATTGTGTGTGTGTTTTTTTAAAGAATGTCACTTAGATTCATTTTTCAAGAGCAATAGCTCTTAAAAGGAGGTTTGGAGACACTTAGAGGTCTCCAAGGCTCTTTTGATGCACCTGTGGGATTAAAATTATGTTCCTAATAATCATAAGATGTTTCAGTTTTGAATGTAATAAATTTAGATCAGTATATAAGTCACCTGAGCAAAAGTACTTTATGGAGGATCCTCAATTTTTTAGATATAAAGCTTTTCTGAGGTAAAAAATAACCACTGCTCTAGAGAAAATAAAAAAAAGAATATAGTTAGAAATAAAAGTTAAATACTTCTTTTTAAAAACATATGGTCATCTTTAGGGAAAAGATCACATTTTCCATGATTAAAAGATCAAATATCTCTAATTGTGCCCCATAATAGTGTGGATTTTCAAAGACTACACCAGCAAAATGCAAAATCTGACAGGAGTGGCCAAGTTGGAAAAGCTTTGAGTATGGAATGAAACTTTATTGTCTGAGTTCCATCCTATTGAAATGCAGGAAGTCTCACTGCAAAGAGCACTGTCTCTGCTGTCAGAATACCCACTTTCAAAACCCACTTTTTAATGCTTACTTGGGCAAGTTACTTAACTTCTCTGGGCCTCACTTTTCTTCTCAGTAAGATAAGGAACTTGGAGTAGATGGTCTCTGAGTCATCTCTAGTTTCTAGTTCAAAGTTTATTATTATTTTTTATTGTCATAGATTCCGTTGGCATTTTGGTGAAAACTATGAACCCTTTCTTAAAATAATGCTTTATTGAATTTTTTCTCTTTCTCTTTCTTTTCTTCCTTTCTGTCTTCCTCCCTTTCTTTTTCTTCCTCCCTCCCTCTCTCCCACTCCCTCCCTCCCACTCCCTCCCTCTCTCCCTCCCTCCCTCCCTCCCTCCCTCCCTCCCTTCCTTCCTTCCTTCCTTCCTTCCTTCCTTCCTTCCTTCCTTCCTTCCTTCTTTCTTCTTTTTTCTTCATATCTATCTCTGTGAATTTTGTGCCCATGGTCAAGGCATCCCCATAGAATTGGGATATAATATGTCCTACCTCCAGAGATTTTTGTGGAGATCAAAATGCTATAAAATTGATAAAGTTACAAATAAATCTTAAAATGTTGTACAAATATTAGCTATTTTTATTAGTCACCAACTTCCCTTACAAGTACTCAGGTTCATGAGACTCATATCATGAGCAAGTTTGTTGAAAGGACAAGTAAAACAAATGGAACTCATATTAGAACCCATAGAAAAATAGCAATACCCATTCAACAGCAATTTTTATTCCAAGTTGTACAATCTCTTTCACCTAGAGAACTGCCTTTGGTAGGACTTCAGCTGCCATTCATTAGAGTGTGTCTCCTCCACAATGGCACTCAACTTTCTAACTCCATTGGTTGTCTCTGAAGCAGTTTTTTTCCTTGCAGTTGCCATCACCAGATGATTCTGGTCACTGTTCCCTGCTGCAAGCTTTCAAAGAAATCCTTTGCTAAGCCTGAATCTCACGCCTCCAATAGTTCTCCTCAGCAACCAGCAGATGTCACCATTGTTCCCTCTCCCATGGGACCATTTTTTTCTGTCTTCAGATACCCAGCTTTGTGCATCCTGGTTCAAAAACACAGCTCTAGGTATTTCTATTTCTGACGCTTTCTCTGCTATTGTGTAATTCACACGACTGCAGGCATCTGCATTAGAATCCAAAAAATCAAGAAAAGAGTTTTTCCTTGTAATGATGATGTTTGTCCTTTGTTCTCAAAGTTCATGTCATCAGGGGCTACATGAATGGAATTGGAGTGAAGGGAGAGCTGTGCTCACTGTCTCCTCCAGAAGCATCTGGGTTCAGTGGTCAGATGTGAATAAGGACAACTGGAGATGGCCCTGGGTGCGAGGCAATTAGGGTTAAGTGACTTGCCCAGGGTCACACAACTAGTAAGTGACTGAGGCAGGATTTGAATTGAGGTCTTCCTGACTCCAGGATGCTCTATCCACTGCACCACCAACTGACCTTTCTTTCTTTCTTTCTTTCTTTCTTTCTTTCTTTCTTTCTTTCTTTCTTTCTTTCTTTCTTCCTTCCTTCCTTCCTTTCTTTCTTTGCTTTCTCTCTCTCTTTCCTTTCTCATTCTCTCTCTATTTCTTTCTTTCCTTTCTCTCATTCTCTTTTTCTTTCTTTCTTTCTTTCCTTCTTTGCTTTCTCTCTCTTTCCTTTCTCATTCTCTCTCTCTCTTTTTCTTTCTTTCTTTCTTTCCTTTCTCTCTCATTCTCTCTCTATCTCTTCCTTCCTTCCTTCCTTTCTTTGCTTGCTTTCTCTCTTTCTCTCTTTCCTTTCTCATTCTCTCTCTATTTCTTTCTTTCCTTTCTCTTTCTCTCTGTCTCTTTCTTTTTTCCTTCTTTGCTTTCTCTCTCTTTCTCTTTCCTTTCTCATTCTCTCTCTCTTTCTTTCCTTTCTCTCTCATTCTCTCTCTCTTTCTTTCTTCCTTCCTTCCTTCCTTCCTTTCTTTGCTTTCTCTCTCTCTCTTTCTCTCTTTCTTTCCTTTCCTTTCTCTCTCATTCTCTTTCTTTCTTTCTTTCTTTCCTTCTTTGCTTTCTCTCTCTTTCCTTTCTCATTCTCTCTCTTTTTCTTTCTTTCTTTCCTTTCTCTCTCATTCTCTCTCTATCTCTTTCTTCCTTCCTTCCTTCCTTCCTTCCTTTCTTTGCTTGCTTTCTCTCTCTTTCTCTCTTTCCTTTCTCATTCTCTCTCTATTTCTTTCTTTCCTTTCTCTTTCTCTCTATCTCTTTCTTTCTTCCTTCCTTCCTTCCTTCCTTTCTTTCAATTGAAATTTTATTTCATTATTCCAGTTACATGCTATGGTAGTTTTTCAACATTTGCTCCCCCCTCTCTCTTCCCTGGTAACATTTTTACATGTACATTCATGTTTAACATATTTACATAGTAGTCAATTTATGTAAGAGGAATTAGAACTAAGAGGAAAGAAAGAAAACCATGAGCTAGGAAGGAAAAACATAAGAGAAGCTTTAATAAAGTGAACAAAATATGCATTCAGATTCCGTGGTGGTTTTTTCCTTTGGATGAGGTTGGTATTGTCCATAGCAGGTCTCCCAGGCTTTTCCTAGCTCCCTCTGACCTGCTGAGAGGAGCTGCATCCATCAGAGCCGATCAACTCACAAAGTTGTTGTTACTGTGCACAATGTCCTCTTGGTTCTTCTCCCTTCACTCAGCACATGTTCAAGCAATTTTAAGGTGATTTTTCAGAGTGATGTCCATTTCCCTCCAGCTTCTGAGTCTTCTGACTGTGGCAGAGCCTTTCACTGCTCTAGAGCTTCAGAAGAGCATTCCAATTGATTCCCTATTATTTTTCAATTAACGTTGGGGCAATTGGGTAAAATTATTTGAGTTTTTCTTTTGGCTGTTTCAGGAGACATCTAGGGAATGGAGGAAGAGCCAGAATTTAAGTCTGTTTTATATCTCCACTGATGAATAATGAAAGTACACTTCTCCAGGGCTAGCTTCATTAAGTGGTCTTCAACTCTTAGATCCATAGAGTTTCCATGGAAACAATTTTAAGTCCTCTTCATTACCCCTTGGTAACTGAAGATATATTTCCTTGGTGGTGACAAGCACATGACTTGTAAGAATGCAATCAAAGTATTAACCTTTCTGCTTGATTTGACTGTTTTCATCCATAGGTTGTCTTTTTAAGTATTTATATTAAAAGTGAAAAGTCAATCAGACAGCTGTTTTGCAGGTATGTGCCTTAAAAGATGGGGAGCATTTGAATAGGGTAAAGATTCAGGGTAAAGTAGTACTTTCACTGGAATGTCTAGAAAATTATGAGGGTCTATGTGATATACTGGAAAGAATGCTGGACTTGGAGTTGGAAGAGCTGGTATCAAATCTTGTCTTTGATTATTCTTGACTTTGTGCATGAACATATCCCTTAACTTTGGTGATCCTCAGTTTCCTCATCTGTAAAATGGACTTTGTAGTATTTGTCTCACAGGGTAGTCATGAGGATCAAATGAGATCAGGCATGTAAAAGACTTTCCAAAGTACAACACAAATATCACCATTTATTATAGAGAGATATATATTATGGAAGAAAAGGCTAAACTTGATTTCTGAGCATTTTTGCCTAACTTGAGCTTAGTACAACTGAATCTTATTCCTTAAAATTATTGTCATACTTTCAGATATCATTTCAGGAAATGACTTTTCACCATGTGCTAATCAAAACCAATATGGGAGCCATAATTTTATTTTATTTTTATCACTGAATTTCTTAAAATTGCAGTAATTTTAAAAAGGTGGTTAGATGAAATTATTCCTAAGGTAATTTCAAGTTCTACATACTATGATCTTATGACTTTTCAGTCAAACAATATTTGATAAGCTATAGCTATGTGTTGTGTTTGATACTGCTGGATAAAGATAAATGTGAAATTCAGTCCTTGCTCTCGAGTAACTTAAGGTTTTTCTTTGTGATACATGATGAAAGATGGCAGAAATAGGATACATGGTCATTATAGAAGAATGCTCTCATTGACTCTGTTTCGTTTTGCAAAGTGGTCTCCAAGACTTTTTGGTTGGATTATTTTTTTTTAGGTTTTTGGCAAGACAAATGGGGTCAAGTGGCTTGCCCAAGGCCACACAGCTAGGTAATTATTGAGTGTCTGAGACCAGATTTGAACCCAGGTACTCCTGACTCCAGGGCCGATGCTTTATCCATTGTGCCACCTAGCCGCCTCTATGGTTGGATTATTAATGACTGTGAATATAATTAATGGGTTCTAGTGTAATTCACAATGGCTTCTTCTTCCTGAACTTCTTTCTCTTCCTCTTCCCCTTTCTTTTTTTCCCTTTCTTCCTTTTCCTTTTCCTTTTTTCGCCTCCTCCTCCTTCTCCTCTTTCTCCTCCTCCTCTTTGTTCTTATTCTTTTCCAATGAAGCAGTTTATATGGCTGTTGCTTGATTGTGTCATTTAATTGAATAGAATCTTTCATCTCTCAGCTACTCATCCTATTCCATTCCCCCTTCCCTCTACTCCAGTCTAGAACTCCAGGTCCATTTTCTGACTGGGTTGAAACCAAAGAAACAAAGGGCCATTCCAGTCAGACTGAAGACACTAGCACTTATGCTTGGCAGTTTTCATGGGTCTAACATCCAATCCCTGGGGCCCAAGACTGGGTCTGTCTGTCTGTCTGCTTAGGTTAGTTTGAGTAGTTTATTGAAAAAAAAAAGAATACAAACCAGTTATGCCAGTCAAAGCATTTTTGATAAACCCCTAGGGAAGTTCAGATATTTACAAGAAATGAATATGTATAGCCTGTCAAACAAGTTTGCTATATAGTCCAAGTCTAATTCTCAAGCAAGCCCCTAAGGAACCCTTCTAAAATACCCCATTGATCTTCTCCTTTATTTTCCATGTAGATAAGTGAAAAGGGGCTTGAAACCATTCAGAGGAAATACTGATGGGTTAGAAAAGAGTCTCATTTTCCATGATACAAGTTATTTGTAACATTGAACTAATTGATTATGCATTATGAATACACATCCAAGGGTTTGAGGTGGGCTTAAGAGAACAGAATACAGCATAAGATCAATTCTTCTCCCACCACAGCAATTTGATATTGTTCTTTAGGAAAATGCTAAGTGCTCAAGAGAGACTGAAATTACATATAATGATAATGCTTTAGTCCAACTCAGTAATTGTAATTTCCATTTCTTGGGATCTTCCATATGACCCCATTTGAATACATATGGGTTATTTGTGTACCACTGGGAAGATGCATAGAATTACTGGAAGCCCATAAATACAATAAAGAATCTAATGAGTTCCCCAATTAGGGCAGATGTCCCAATGTAATTACTTAGAAGAGGAAGTAGAAAATCAAAGACTTTTGGTACTTGAAGTAGACTGATGTTTCAGATGGTATCCAAGGTAATTGCAACCCAGAATTACATTTTCACTTGGAAAAACTATGAAGATCTTAACAATAGAAATAGGCACTGGGAACTTTCCTTCTTGTCTTTCAAACAAATTGTGTGTCAGATTGACTACCAGGGTGTGATGCTGAAACTCAAATAGCTAACCATACCAGTCCATGACTCATTTCCTTGAGTTAGTCATTGAGTCACAGCTCATCTTTGTACTTTCAAATCTGCACACAAGGTCTCAGGATGAACTCAGAAGTACCTTGTGTTCTTTTTTATTTAGGTTGGGGAAGTATTTAAATTCATTCCTTTTTTTTCTTTCAGAAAGGTATGGCATTATTTTTATACCCAACAGTCTGAGGGATCATGAACTATTGAATAGATGGCTCATAAGAATGCCACTTTTTTATATAAATTGCAAATTTGGCAGTTCCAAGTGGGTAAACTCCCCCCCCCTTCTTCCAAACAATAGCTGGCATTTAAGACTGAGTCTGTTTGCTTCATTTGATGATCTCAATAACTCCCTTGGATTCAACTATCATTGCTATACATATGATATTCAGATATATTCATCCAGTCCTAACCTCTCTCTTAACCTACAGCCTCATGTATCCAATGGCCTATTGGAAATCTCCAACTAGATGTCTCATAAATATCATAAACTCAACAGGTCAAAAACTGAAATCATCTTTCCCTGCAAACTCTCCCATCCCTATTTCTAACTTCTTTTTTAGTGTTGAGGGAATGCTACCCTCCCAGTTATTCAGACTCACAGCCTAGATGCTATCCTCAACTCATTACTCTCATTCCACATATTCAATTAATTGCCAAGTCTTTTTTCATGTCTCTCATATATACTCATAGATATATTTCTTTTCTCTGATACTGCTATAACCCTGGTGCAAGTCCTCATCACCACATGTTTAGACCAGAGGCATTAAACATAGTTACATGCAAACCACAACACTCCCAAGAACCATTGAACAAGCTTAAATGTAATTGGGAAATATCTAACTAAATCAAAATATAATAAACTATGGATTAGGTAAATAAATGAGTTTTTTAGTCATTATAGAAGTTCCTTATATATGGTCCAATGAACTCTATTTCTATTTGTGTTTAGCATTCCTGGCCTATTGGTTGGTCTCTTGACCTCAACTCCTGCCTCTCTACTCCATTCCATCTTCTACTTAGCTGTCATATTTTAATCTTCCTAAAGTTTAAGCTTAATCATAAAAACTCCTCTTTCAATTAACTCCAGTGGCTAACTATTGCCTCCAGGATCAAATATAAAAGTATCTGTTTGGCTTTTAAAGCCCTCCGTAACCTGGCCCTTTCCTCTTTCTCAGTCTTCTTATAGCTCATACCCTCTCCCTCCCACTTACTTTGCATCCAGTGACCCTGATCTTCTCGCTAGTCCTTGATTAAGACATTCCGTCTCCAGACTGAATATTTCCATTGGTTGTGCCTATGCTTGAAATTCCTTTAGTCTTCATTTCTGCCTCCTGGTTTCCCTGGCCTCCATTACATCTCAGCTAAATTCTCATCTTCAATAAGAAACCTTTTCCAGTCCTCTTTAATCTTAGTGTCTTCTCTCTGGGATGATCTCCAACTTAACTTGTGTGTATCCTGTTTGTACATAGCTGTTGGTAGGATGTCTCCTTATTTAGAATATGAAATCCTTGAGAGCATGGATTATTTTTTTTTTACTTTTCTTTGTATTTTTAGACAGTTAGATGCTTACAACTTGGTAAGACATCAAAGACTCCACTACATCCATGGCTACTCAGCCTGTCTTTCATCTTGCCACTGGACTTTAATGATTCTGGAAGACAGTGAAGTTGATGACATGCAACTTCATCTCACTTAAATCCAATTCATGTGCAAGACAAGACGTCACTTATTCATGATGTCATTTGGCTCCTTTAAAAACAAAGTTCAAATAACAGCAACCGTTAGACACATAAAAAGTATTTGAAAATGCTTGTTGATTGACTGAGGATCCTCCAGTGAGCTCAGTACCCGTTTTGAAACTTTTTACTTTAGAGTGTTGTCTGGGACTAGTGTTTCATCCACTCTATTACAATGATTAAAAACAACAGAAACGATATTAAACTCATGTGGAAATAGGATAAGGTACACACCATCCTCTTATACTGGATTTTCCCAAGGTACTTTCAGTGAGTCTATAGAGAATGAACTTATATCTCAATATTCTTATTCAATTACAAAAAAGCAGTTATTTTATGCAGACAATTGTCTGAAGACTATCAAAAATAAGACAATAATAACAGAATTGTCACTTGTCCTCACACTGTTTCTATCTGAATTCCATAAAAAAGATGAGAATGGGGTGAAATTAAAAGCTGACATTTACATAGTGCTTTTAGATTTGTGAAGCATTTTACAAATATTATCACATTTGATCCCAAATCCTGTAAGATAGGTTCAATTATTTTCTTCATTTCACCATAAAGGAAACTGAGACTCAGAAATCTTAAGGTCTTGCCCAGAATCATATAGCTAGTAAATATCTGAGGGAATATTTGAACCTTGGTTTTTCTGATTTGAGATTAGTGCTCTGTTCATCAAACTAAGCACAGAGGCATTTGAACTTTTTGTTTTTTGAAAGCATCCATGTTCTGATTGTAAACTATGGTGAATATATGTAGTGAGACAAATTCCTCCATAGATAAGAACCAGAAAAACAAAGTCATTAACTTGAGGAAAATGGGCAGACCGCTGAGATGAGTGAAAAGTAGGAGCTCCTCTGAAGAAATTTATGACAAATGATTAGGGAAGAATCTATTGTTTATATTTTTTGATCCAGATTTTTCTCCTATTAAGCACATAATAGAGAACAAATGATCAGAACTGGAAATAGCCTGAATTTACAAAGTTATCACAGATGGCAATAGAGACTCCAACAAGACCCTTCTTGAGAACAGGAAAGGGTGGAAATATAATTTGAACTTTGTTATCAACCTTTAATATTTAAGTGAGAGATGCTTGCTTTTGATAAGCACCATCCTTCAGTGGTAGAAGAATAGGAGATTGAATGCTGTTGTGTTGGAACTGACTTCGCATTGGAAAATACTTCCTTTACTTCTATAAAATAGGAAAGTATAACCTTGTAATTCTTATAAGTGCTTTGAAGGAGAATATGCATTGATGAGTCATTATTAGCCTGAGTCTCATTTGTCTTTGGTAGAGTGCTGGTAACATACCCTTCCCAGCACAGATTTAAACACAGGTAAAACAACTTCTCACTTTTTGGAAAAAGCTTTTCTTGATCCCCTTAGATTTCTTCCTGCAAATTATTTTATTTTTATTTTTCATATTATATTCTTATATGCATATCTCTTTTCATGTTGTCATTTCTGACAGGATCCTTGAGTCCAAGGATTTTCAAATTTTTCCTTGTATTCTCTATGTCTAGCCTGATAGTCAGTAGATGCATAATAAATGTTTGTTTATCGATATGTTGATTAATTCCTTTTATTGGGTAATGAAGATGGGGAGATAATTTAAGAAAGTCGACACCCACATCTTTCATCATTACTTAGAGACCCTGCCATACCTAAAATCTGTTGTGAGCCAGGCATTGGTATCTTCTAGGTACTCATCAATAGACTACCTAAATGTAAAATCTTAAAAAAATAAAGACAGTTTTACTTGAGAGTAATAAAGGCATTTAATGAAAATTATCAGGAACTGATACTACAGTAAGACTTCTTAATGTAATAAGAAATGCAGAAGAGTCATTATGGATGTGAAATGTAAAGGGAAATTACTAGATTAGCACAAAGATACAAATATATTGAAAAAGAATCTTATCTAATTAGAATAGACTTCTGAACAATAATCCTGGGAATGAAAGCTGAAATTATTCCTGAAATGAAGATGGCTATGGATTACTCATTCATTGTTATCTTAGACAGGATCCTTCATGCCATATGAAAGGTAAAAGAATCACATAATACCATTTTGCTCTTTAGGGAGAGAGAAGAGAAGCAAATTGAAAGAGAATATAATCCTACAGAAAAAACTTTCTTGGATTCAAGTGACGTCTTGATACAAATCATTTCCAAATTATATATATCCATCTCTAATCTCTCTTCTGAACTCTAATCATACATTGGCTTACCTGCTACATCTCTTTTTTTCATTGATTTTTTTATTTTAAAATATATACTATTTTATCCATCCATTACATATTAAAACAATTTTAAATTATTTTTAAAGTTTTGTGTTTCAAAATCTATCCTTCCCTCATCTCCCCCAACCCCCAAGATGGTAAGCAATTAGATATGCTATATATGTGCAATCATATAAAATATTTCCATATTAGTATTTTTGTACAAGAAGACTTAAATGAAAAATGAATGAAGAAATTGAAAAATAGCATACTTTTGGTCTGTATTCAAATAATATCTATTCTTTCTCTAGAGAGGGATACTATGTGTTTCATCATTAGTCCTTTGGCATTGTCTTGGATTATTGTATTATTGGGAATAGCTAATTCACAGTTCTTCCTCAGACAATACTGTTGTCACTGCATACAGTATTCTCCTAGTTCTGCTTACTTCACTTTGTATCAATTCATGTAAGTCTTTCCAGATTTTTCTGAAATCGTCATGCTTGTCATTTCTTATAGCACAAAAATATTCCATCATCATCACATACAACAGCTTGTTTAGTCATTCCCCAATTGATGGGTGCCCCTTTATTTTATAATTTTTAGCCACTACTAAAAGAGCTATTATAAATATTTTTTGTACAAAAAAGTCCCCCCCTCCTTTGGTCACCTGTCTCCTTTTGAATGAGTTCATTTAAGCATCTCAGATTCAACATGTCCAAAGAAAAATTCACTGCTTTCTCTTGATCTTATCCCAAACTTCCTTGTTTCTTTGGTGAGCACCACTATCTTCCTAGTTACTGAGATCACAACTTTGAACTTTCCTCTCCCCCCTCTCTTGTTCCCTACACATCTAACCAGCTCTTGTCAATTATACCTTCATGTCTTTTGGTATTTGTGGCTTTCCATATACCCTTCCAACTCTGCTCCATATTATTTTCCTTCAGAAATTTTGTATTCCAGTTAAACTACTACTATTTCCCCAAATTGTTATGTGATCACTTACTGTGAAACCTTTGTAGATTCCATTCCTCATTCCCAGAAAGTATTAACTCTTTATTTCCACCTCTTAGAAACTTGATCTTCCTTCAAGGCTCAGCTTAAGGATTGCCTCCTCCATGGAGTCTTTCCTGATCACTTCTTATATTCTCTTGATTTTTACTTGTACTTTACTTATTTGAGTATTTATCATATTTCTCCACCCCCCCCACATCATAAATGCTTCTTGATAGCAGGGAATACTTCCTCATTGTATTCCCAGTGTTTAGCACGGTTATAGATACCTAAGAAATATTTGTTGAATCAAAGGGAAAAAAATTGATATTATGAGGAGACAGAGACAGAGAAGGACTGAGAGAGAGAGAGAGAGAGAGAGAGAGAGAGAGAGGTAAAACAGAGACAAATAGAAAGACACACAACTATATGTGTATATGTATATATATACATACATTTTATATTATATATATTTATATGGAGAGGGAGAGAGAGAGAGAGAGAGAGAGAGAGAGAGAGAGAGAGAGAGAGAGAGAGGAGAAGAGAAGAGAAGAGAAACAGAGAGACACAGAGACAAAGACAAAAAAATAGAGATGGAGATAGGCAGAAAGACAAAGAAATAGAGAAAATTATTAGGACACAGTCAAATCTTTGTTCTCCTGTCGTACTCTAGGGGAAAAGGAGAATATGTTGGAGTAGAAGCAAATATATCCTGTTTAAATAGAGGGAAAGAGAACAAGAGTATAAGAGAAAGATTTCTGAAGTACTGTCTTGAAACTTATCTGCTCAATTCTCCTTCCAAGGTTAGAACAATATTTCTCATCTCATTCCCAAGAGTTACTGGCTCTGAAAGTTTACTTTTTCTATCTAAGGAAAGTGGAGGTTTTGAATCAAATGAGTCATGCTTCTTTCACTCAATTGACAAGACTCTTTGGGGATCACAGTATTGAATCAATCTATTTACTTTTCAGCAAACTGAAAACTTCCTGCTTAAACTATGACTCATTGAAAATCATTCTTTCTTGAACTTTATTGTACTGATTGGAGCAGAGTGAAAAATCATGTTTTTCCATCTGCCTTCTCCACTTGCAAAAAGCAAGAATATAACTTGTTTTCATTGTTAATGATGCTGTTTTCAAAGATGACTAACTATTCAGGCTTATGTTTCTCCCTCTATTGGTGAGTTGGTGATAGCCATCACTACATGCACCATATCATGATTAAGCAGGAAGTCTCCCTACTGTTCCCTTCTAGTATTTTCACAGTAAGTCAGAATGTTTAGGAGAGAATTTGAAATTTGCTGTTTAAATGGGCTTTGAATGTACAATTTGCCTTCTATTGTTTTATTACAGTTTATAACAGCATTAGTCAGTCAGCAAGCATTTATTGAAGACATATTATACATCAAGAACATACGGAGAGACAAGTAAAAAGGTGATATAGTCTCTACACTCATGGAGATTATATTACACTGGGAGCTACATATTTAGAGAGAAATAAACACATATTCTAGGTACCTATTCATACATACATTGAACAAAATGGTTTGAGGTTGGAGAACTGACAGTTGGAGGAAACCAGAAAAAGGCTATTTAAGAGGATAGCTCTTAGGATAAGATTAATGGGAGCTAAGGATTTCAAGAGGAAGAAGTGAAGATGGAGGTGAGAGATTATATTTTGTTTTTGGAAAACAGCAATTGACCCTCTTTGACTAGAGTAACCAGCTGGAGTAGCTAGGTGGTGCAATGATTAGGTTTTGGAGCATGACCTTGATTAAGTTTTATGTGAAAAACAGGAATTGGATATTTAGTTCAGTCAGTGAAAAAAAAAGCAAACATAAGCATTTATTTAGTATTTTCTATATTCTAGGTCCTGGGAATAAAATTGAAACATTCCTGAAGGCAAAGTGGAACTCTGAATTTTTTGAACAGAGGAATAGCATGGTCAGGATGACACTTTAGTTAGGAATGTCAATTTTGATTGAAGGCATTCCACAATGTCAACTATGTGGAAAGGAAAGAGATTGACTTCAATCAGGAAGCTATTACAGCAGTCTAGGTGAGAGGTGATAATAACCTGGGATAGGGTGGCCTTTTGGTGAGAAGTGAGCTAGAGATAGTTGCAAGATATTGATGAGGTAGAATTGATAATATATGGTATATGATAATATATTGCTAATAATTGGATATGTAAGAATAATGGATGGCTGTTAGATTGTGAAGCTGAATCTGTATGATTGGGAGAATGGTACTGTCGTGAACAGAAACAGGGAAGTTAGGAAGTAGACCGGATATAGAGGGAAAGATCAGGAGTTCTATTTTGGCCATGCTGAACTTGAATTGCCAATGGTATACACCAGCGTAGAGATGTCAAGTGAATATTTGAAGAGGTGGGATTGGAGCCCAGAAGAGCGATGGGAAAAATAGTACCCTTGTAGCCTGGCATAAAAATTCACTGTTACTTGGCTTGAATCTAATTTTCCAAGTTTATTTTACATTATTCTCCTTTAGGCTCAGTTTCCTAACTTCCCTGGTATCATTCAAGAAAGCTCAAATTCTATCTTCTTCAGGAGGCCTTTCCCAGTTCTCAAAACTCTTAGCATCTTCCTCTCTGAGATTCCCTTCCATTTGCTTATAAATATTCCCTATTGGATTATGAGCTCATAGTCCAGGCAGTTCTTGGTTTATCAAATGCTTAGCCCAGTGCCTGGTTAATGAATGCTTTTTGACTGACTGACCTACTTTCCTTTCCAACCAAACTGGATTATTCACCAACTTGAATTCTTGTCAATTTTAATTTATTTGAATCTTTATACTCTTATTTGCACTGATCACATTTTGCCCCATAGTGTGGTTATTTGTAATCCTCATTTCCCATATTTAACCTGTTAGAGCATAAACTTCTTGAGGGCAGGGGCCATGTTGTTTAATTTATTCTTTGCATGCTTGATACCAAGCCTTGTATGTACCTTGTACTCTATGGATATTTAATAACTGAGTCGAATAAAATGGAATTGAAGTTATTATTCTATTTTTATTGCTTTGCCTTATTTTTTGCCTTTCTAAAATGAATTTGTTTTTCCTTTCTGTAGGGCAAGTGTCTTTGTACCATCCAAAAAGCAATCTTGGTGCTGATATAAAAGGATATTGCTCTTTTCAGCCTGGGCCTCATATCAGAGATCAAAAGATCATGTACTCTGGAAAGAGTTTTTGAATGGGAATCAGATGTGTTACCTGCTTTTTAATGAACAGCAGAAGTATGAGGACTCCCAGAAGTTCAAATGATGCATAAGAAATAAATGAAAAAGATAAGTCTCATGTAACCTTCTATTAGTCTTTCATTCTTCTAGTAATTACAGGGCCCTCATTTGGTTAAAACATGTTAAATGAGGCAAAATCTTTCCCTATAGAGAATCATTTCACTTAAACAGATGAGCTAATAGCCATTTATGATGACAAGCTAAGACAATAATACTCTTCATAACATGATCTCAAAGCTGGCTATTATCTCCAAGGCAGTCAGTGTTTCAAGGCCCTGTAAAGGCCAGGTATTTGTGGAAGAGAACACCTGTATATCTTACTCAAATGGCAGAAATATGAATAGCTAAAGCCCTATTATATCAGGGTTTTAATTTAAAATTGAAATCTAAAGCATTCCATTGAGGTCTTTCCCAAATATTGATCTTTTCATTTTACTGGTGTTACTTTTAGTGGATTATTTAGACTCATATTGCTCTTGCCATTTAGAATTTTAGCCATCAGTCCCTGAAAGGCAGAACCACTTTGTTATATTGATAAGGCATCAGGAGAAAAAGGAGGCTTACTCCCACTTCTTCAGACTAGAAAAGTTTAGAATGCAAGGTAGAATGGTTTAATAATGTAGTCTTGTTTCAAATAATTATCTTTTTTGATTATATACATATTTTGTTTTCTGATTACATAAAATTGTAATTTCTATCATTTTTGAAAGGTTTTGAGTTTTACAATTTTTTCTCCCTCCCTCTCTCCCCCCAACAGAAGGCACTCTGTTATAGACTTTGCATTTGCATCCATGAGAAACAAAGATCAAAAAAATATATCATGAGAGAAGAATCAGATCCAAAAGGAAGAAAGAAAGCATTAGAGATAGCAAAATTACATAATACATAAGACAACTTTTAAAAATTGAAGATAATAAGATTTGGTCTTTATTTAAACTCCACAGTTCCTTCTCTGGATACAGATGGTATTCTCCATCATAAATCCCCTAAAATTGTCCCTGATTATTGTACTACTGAAATGAACAAGTCCATCATAGTTGATTATCACCCCGTGTTGTTGATGATGTCTATAATATCCTTCTGGTTCTACTCATATCACTCAGCATCAATTCATGCAAGTCTTTCCAGGCTTTTCTGACATCCCATCCCTCATGATTTCTTATAGAACAATGGTGTTCTATCACATACATATATACCACAGTTTGTTCAGTCATTCCCCAATTGATGGACATTGCAATTTCCAATTCTTTGCCACTACAAACAGAGCTGCTATGAGTATTTTTGTACATGTAGGATTTTTACCTTTTTTTCATGATCTCTTCAGGGTATAGGCCCAGTAGTGGTATTGCTAGGTCAAAGTGTATGCACATTTTTATCGCCTTTTGGGCATAATTCCAAATTGCTCTCCAGAAAGATTGGATCAGTTCACAGCTCCACCAAGAATGCATTAGTGTCCTAGACCTCCCATATTCTCTCCAACATTGAACATTATCCTTTCTGGTCATATTGGTCAATCTATTGGCATTTCTCTAATCAATAATAATTTGGAGCAGTAATTATATGAAAATTTGTATAATTATCTCAAAATGACATTATGCTCAAAATGTTCCAAATGGTCTTTAAGAAAAAACTCTTTGATGCTGGAAGCAACCAGTGTGAGTGACTGTCCAAGCTCCAACGCTTCTATGTTCCCTTAAGATGATAAATTGGCCTGCCATAGAGAATCAGGTAGACATGTAACTACAGTCATGTATTTGAACTAGAGAATGTTAGAACTGGGAGATATCTTAAGTATCATTTAGTCCAAACACTCTTGTTCACTGTTCCTTGCTAAAACCAAAAAAAAGGCCTTCGGCAGGGGGTGAGAAGTGGGGGGAGATATGATCTCTGAGTTGATACATCAATAGAAATAATAATGATTTAGATTTCTGTCATGTATCATGTTCTTCCCAACTGGGAAAATTATAGCAATAATAACAATGTTAATAAATAATAATAGCTAATCTTTACATAGAAATTTAAGGCTTGTAAAACACTTTATAGATACCATATTCTTTGAACTTCACACCAACTCTCTGAGAAGGGGGATGTAAACATTTCCATTTTGCAGATGAGGAAATTTAATTGGCATTGATTGTTGAAGATTCTACTGCAAATCAATTAGCATTTGTTAAACCTCTACCATGTGTCAGTAGACCCTGAAAATTTGAAAAGTAAAGATGATATGGTCTTGCCTTCAAAAAGCTTATCTTTATGAGAGAGTGGGGGAACCTGTCCTATCAGAGAACTCTAAGCAAATTAACTTTCAATTTCCAGGAAGTTATTCAAGTATCAAAGAGTTTTATAATTTTTTTTGCAAGGCAATGGGGTTAAGCCCAAGGTCACACAACTAGGCAATTTTTAAATGTCTGAGACTGGATTTGAACTTAGCTACTGCTGACTCCAAGGCTGGTGCTCTATCCACTGCATCACCTAGCTGCAACAAGATTTTATAATTGAGCCTGAAAGTTAATAGGAAACCAATGGAGTTTGTGGAGGAAGAGGGATGATATGGATATACATGTACTTTAGGAATATAACTTTGTAAATATTAAATTGTTAGAAAGAAGTCTGATGTCTGTGAAGAGGTGACTTGCTCAGTCATAGTTAAGTATGTTTATTACTCTCTCCATGGGGCTACCAAATTAAACCTATAGTTTGGATTATCAGCTGGCTCTTGCTCAGTCAATTCGCCCAAAACATAATATAGTATAGAATATAATACAATATAATATAATATCACATAATATGATATAATGTGATGACATGGTATGAAATGATAATACTGGAGTACTGAATATACAAACAAATAAAAACAGTTCTTTCTCCTGGGGAATTTATAGCCAATCTCTAGGGAGACAAAAGTTACATGTATAAGTATGTAATGTAGCTAAGTGATGAATTTTCTGTTTCACTTATTCATTTAAGCATATGCAAATTAAATAAATAAAAAATATATAAAATATTAAGGTGATAATTTTTGAGGGGGGAGGTATTAGCAACTGGGGGATCAGGAAAAGTCTTATGAAGAAGTTGGTCTTGAATTGGATACTAGAAATTTTCAAGAAGTGGAGATGACAAGGAAGTGAATTCTAGACACAAGGGACAACTTGTTTAAAGGTGTGGAGATGGAATGTTGTATGTGTGTGAGAGAGATTGGAAGGAAAGTTTGGCTGGACAAAGAATGTGGGAAAGTGGGCAATGTATAATGAAGGCTAGACTGATAGGTTGGAGCCAACTGGGGAGAATTTAAGTGCCAAATGGAGCAGTTTGTATTTGATCCTGGAAATAATAGATAGCCACTGGAATTTGTTGAGTAAGGGGAGGGGTAGCATAGTCAAATCTGCACTTTATGATTATGACTTTGGTGAATATCACTTAAATTTAAAGAGAGAAATCTCAGTGCTGAAATTAGTTATTTTAATGGCTTCCTGGAAATTGAACATCTAATAGCTTTAGAGTTCCCTTTGGGAGGGATTGGAAGCCTCCAGAAAGTACATATTGTTTTTCTCTTTCTTTTCCTCTCCAGTTTGGTATTCTTGAGGATAAATAATTTTTCATTTTTGTTTTTGCATGTTTGGCACCTAATTCAGTGTTTATTATAGTGGAATCTTTGTTCTTGACATTAATGCCACTTAACTATCAACAACAGTAGCTAGTGCCCATTTAGCACTCTCTAATCTACATATGTAAGACCCCCCTAGGGATTGAACAAGACTCCAAAGGTAAAACCTTGCAGTTCAAACCTCACACAGTAACACAAATGTTCTAAGTGCCAATTCTTGAGAAGGTAAATGTCGTGAAACTCTCCTATCCCTTCCTCCTCCCTCCCTCCCTCTCCAAGTAAGGAAAATATAAGTTTTACCTTCAATAATTACAGTTGTTTTGGGATATATAACATCTCTGTGTGATGACTACATCCATTATGCTCCCCAAAGTAGTAATCAATTATTTATTTAGCACCTACTCTCTGCCAGACACTGTTTTAGGCTCTGAAAATATAGAAATAAAAATAAAAATAAAACAATCTTTCCTTTCAAAGAGCTCATCATTCTCTTTTAGGGTAAATATAGACCTTCTATAGGCATCACCCCTGGTACTCTCAAAAGGAACTGTGAAACCAATTAAACCCTTCATTGTTAGAAAGTTTTTAAGTTAGCTTTTTCTACTTCAGTCTTAGGATAGGTTCAGCTATATCCTTCCCATTCTGAGAGAGTCTTTCTTTTAATCACTATCGAAGGCTAGATCTGAAAAGGGTTTTTGAGTTGGGGAAGAGTTGGAGGATGGGGGGTTGTAATTGTATTGAAGACAAGACCATGATTGGCTATGGAGGAGGAAAGGAGGAAAGAATGGATATGACCTATCATCTCACTTTCTGATTAACTGATGACCCACATCTTGGGATCAAGACAGCACCAACTTTGGAGACCTCTGTTCAATAAGATGTTGATATTCATTTTGCAGCTATTAATAACAGGCATACCTTAAAACAGAATATAATTTATTTTGAACTTCAGATAATCCAGAATTTCCATTTTATCTCTTTTGTCATTTCTGGTAGTTATTTCTTTGGTGGTTCCAGACCCCTTTTTTAATTAAAAAGAAAATACACTAGTGTGTCAGATTCCTCACTTCCCAACTATGGAACTTGTACTCAGAATTTGGAATCAGAAAGGGCTCAAGGGCAATCTCACTGTGGACCAAGGAGGAAAAGCTTTTTCACTAGTTTGTAAAGCTTTGTAAAAGCTTTTGGTAGAAAGAGAAAAATCAGATCATGGACCTTAATTAAATAAAATTAGTGTTTCTTGGAGATGATAGTTGAAAGAAAGCAGCATACCTTGGTGTGACTGAGCTGTATGCTCAAGACATTAATTATAAAATACTCTTCTTTGAAGCCCTTTCTATCCTTTGTCAAACCCCAGTGGTTCTTTTATTTTTCTTTTTAAATGTTTTTAAAATCCAACTTTTATTGATGTAGTTTGTTTTTTATTTTCAAATCTATTTCTCCCTTCTTTTTCTTCCCTTTCTTCATTTAAGAATAAATAAAAAAGAATTAAGCATTTCAATTAAACCAAACAACATACTAATTGCTTCTTTTTTATATAAATATTTTACTTGTTTTCCAATTAAATACAATAGTAGTTTCTACCTATCATTTTTTTGGTAAGGCTTTGAATTTTACACATTTCCCCCCCTCCCTTCTCTCCCTTTCACCCCTCCCAGAAGGCAGTCTGATAATCTTTACACTGTTTCCATGCTATAAACTGATCAAAATTGAATGTGTTGAGAGAAATATCATATTCTTGAGGAAAAATATGATATTAGAGAAAGCAAAATTACATAGTACATAATGCAATATTTAAAAAAATTGAAGGTAATAGTCTTTATCTTTGTTTAAATCCAATAATTCTATGTCTAGATACAGATGGTATTCTCCATTGCAGATACCCTAAAATTTCCCCTGATTATTGCCCTGATGGAATGAATAAGTCCATTAAGGTTGATCATCACCCCCATGTTGCTCTTATGGAGTACAATGTTCTTCTGGTTCTGCTCATCTTGCTCAGCATCAGTTCATGCAAGTCTTTCCAGGCTTCTCTGAAATCCCATCCCTCCTGATTTCTAATAGAACAATAGAGTTCCATAATACATATATATATATATATATATTCATACCACAATTTGTTCAGGCATTCCCCAATTGATATACATTCACTCGATTTCCAATTCTTTGTTACCACAAACAGAGCTGCTCTGAATATTTTTGTACAAGGAGGCTTTTACCCTTTTTCAGGATCTCTTCAGGGTTTAGGCCCAGTAGAGGTATTACTGGATCAAAGGGTGTGCACATTTTTATTGCTCTTTATACCAATTGCTTCTAATAGTAGTTGTGCTTTTTCATATTCACAGCCCCCCATCTTTGCAAAAAAGGGAGAATGACATTTTGAATGAATGACTTAAAAAGTGTTTTTCAGTGCTTACTATGTGAAAAGCAATGTGCCCAATGCTGGGGAAACATACAAAATCAAAGATAATTCCTGCCTTCAAGGAGTTTATATTCTGATGATGGTAACTATTCAAATAAGGGAGTAGTGGTCAACTTTGAACTGGAAAATTACAGGGATGAGGAGTGGAGTCAAAGGGAATTCACTGACATTTAGCCTTTAGAAACAGTAGTTGTGTATGTAGATTTGATATCAATTCCTGGTTTCATAACTATAGAGGGAAGGAGCAGAAGGAAAAGGCATGCACAGGATCAGTGAGACAAGTGACCAGGAAGATGAAGTGAAAAATGGCCAGAAAGGATGGAATGAAATGAAGCTTGAATAAGGCTTTCTCAAAATAACTTTAGAGGCAAGAGTGAAGGACTTTAAAGGCAAACGTTGGCCAGTAAGTCAATAAATCTTTATTCACTGTCTACTATATGCCAGACATTATATTAAGCACTGAGAGATATAAAAGTCAATCCCAGCTCTTAAGTAGTTCATGGGCTAATGAGAGAGACAACATTTAAGAAACTATGTACAAACAAGATACATATAGGAAAAGTTGAAAGTAATCAATGGAGAGAAGGAATGAGAAGTAAGTCAAGGCTTCCTGGAGAAGGCGAGGCCTTTGCTAGGATGAAAAAGAAGCCTGGGGAAAGGCATTGATGAGGAGGAAGGCATGGGAGATGGCTAGTGAAAATAATCAGAATGTGGAAAGCAAGAACCTTGTTTGAAGGGCATGAAGGAGGCCATTGTTTCTGGATCAAAGAGTATGTGGGAAGAGGCATGTTGTTAGATGTAAGAAGACCAGAAAGGTGATCAGGGAAGGAGGGGGTCAGGTATAAAAGGTTTTAAATGTCAAATATATTTTTATATTTGATTCTGTAGATAAGGAGACACTGAAATTTTTTAATTATGATGATATGGTGACATGCTCAGACTTGCACTTTGGGAAAATATTTATTGCAGGGAGACCAAGTTGATGGTTATTGTAATAATCTAGGTGTGAACTGGTAAAAGCCTACAGCAGGGTGGTGGTAGTGTCAGAGGGTAGAAGAGGGTTTATACACTAGATGTGATGAAGGTGAAATCCACAGGCTTTGACAACTGATTGATTATGGGAACTGAGAGAGAGAGAGAGAGAGAGAGAGAGAGAGAGAGAGAGAGAGAGAGAGAGGATGCCTTCATTGTTAGCCTGAGAACTTGGGAAGAGAGTGCTATCCTTGATAGTAATAGGAAAGTTAGGAAGAGGGGAAGGTTTTTGAGGGAAAGATAATGAATTCAGTTTTGGACATGTTGAGACATCTATGAGATATTGATGATGTTTATTTGTCCTTTTGTCTCAAAGAACACCATGACATCAGGGAGGTGAGATGTTGAGTTTGAAGATGTTTATGAGACATCCAGTTTGAGATGTTTGATAGGTAGTCGGAGAAGCAAGACTGGAGATTAGCAGAGAGATTAGGACTGAATAAGTAGGTCTGAGAATCAACAGAAGAGATTCTCATTGAAGTAGGCTGCAGTCCATTTGGGAAAGAGGCTATTGGATCAGGTAGATGAAGAAGAGGGAATTCAGCAAACACAACTGACTCGGCTTGATTGTTATAATTTCCCAGCTTTGGTGATTGTTTTCAAGGTGGGGGGGATAGGGTTCTTTGATGAATTTGCACATCATTCTTGAAGCATACAAACTACAAACACTATGCCATATTCTCTGTTTTTATGTCACCAACACATTATCTCCCTCAACACATGTTAAACTATAGTGCCTTCCTTCTTCCAGATAATTTCCTCTTTAGTGACATGCATTGGCAGGACTCCAGTCCCTGAAATTGAGGTGAAATATGGGAGAGGGAGAGCTGTGGATACTGTAAACAAGTCCATGTCTGGCTGCTATGTTCTGCATGATTGCTCAATGGATGAATCTCTGGAAAACTGACAAGCTCCAAGAGAGGCAGCAATGGTAGTTCTGAAAAACCATTCTGTGGTTTATGTGCAGGGAGGAGAAGGGGACTGCTGTCAGAAAAGTGTTGCAAGGGGAAGAGATCTTATTTCTCATGTTTTATCAATTACAATTTATTCTGACAAATGTGAAAGAAACAATGAGGTTGGAAACTCAACATGATGCTAATTTGTCTAAAAGTGAAATGGAACCCTGATGCAGGTCTGGCTCTTGACAGTTTGTGTCTCATGTTTATCCCTGCAAATAACATCTACAAATGAATATCCCCTCCTTTCAAACCTTGCAGACACAGCTGCAGATGGTGAGTTGTGGTGACAATAATCATCAGTTTGGATTGTTCAGAACCCATAAATTAGATGCAGGAGACCAGATTGCATGAGGAAAACGAGTCTTCTTCATAGGATCAGCAAGAGAGCTAAAAGGGACTGCAGAGATCCTTTCATTCAACCTCCCCATTTTACAAATAAGGTGATTGAGATCCATAAAGATGGAGTGACTCATCTTACGTCAAGTGGTGACAGTTATGAGTCAAACACATCCTTCTGCCTACTAAGCCAGTACTTTTTCCTTGTCCCACTTCAAAAAAGAAAATCATCACAAAATGCCATCAGGATAATTTCCTAAATAGCTGAATTTCAAACTGAAAAAAAAATGACACTGAGCACAAAAAATCAATGATAGTATTGGAAACAGGCACAAAGGTGAAGGCCAAACCTTTTCCACTTTTAATTTGTTAGGAGGTTTTTGGATGAAGATATTGATCTATTTATTTGCATTTTTATCAGTGATAGGTACTAACAACTGAAGCCTGTGCTCTATGTCTTCTGCATAGCTTTGGAAACTATGGCATTATCCTTAGACTTCAGATTTGGCCTGGTGTGAGTCCACATTGGGCTAATAGACTTACTCCATCCAATACTACTAGTAAAAATAGTCAGGTGTTTTCTCTAATTGTTATATAAGTCAATGAGCTAAACATACAACAATAATATTATGAGTCAAGATTTTTTTTTCACTTTTAAATTTATTTTTTATTCTCATTTTGTACAAATGTTTTTTTACATTAATAAAATATTCTTGTTTACAAGTAAACAAAATACCCCTCCCCCCATGAATATAGATAGACTTGCTTGGGCGAAAAAAGTAAAGGGGAGAGAAAAAAATTAAAATTAAAAAAATAGTAATAATTGTAGGTATGGCCAGGTGGTGCAATGGACGAAGCACCAGCCCTGGAGCCACGAGCACCCGAGCCCATATCCAGCCTTGTAAACCCAACAATCACCCAGCTGTGTGACATGCAAGCCACCTGATCCCTACTGCCCTGCAAAAACCAAAAAGAAGAAAAAAAAAGACCCAAAATAAAATAAAATAGTAACAATAGTAGGGGTGGCTGGGTGGCAGACAGAGCATTGGCCCTTGAGCCAGGAGCACCTGGGTCCAAATTGGGCCCCAGACACCCAAAGATCACCCTGTTATGTGGCCCCAGGCAGGCCACCCAGCCCCACTTGCCCTGCACCCTCCCCCAAATAATAATAACCAAAAATGTGCCTCAGTCTTTGTTCCAACACCAACAACTCTGTCACGGATGGATCACATTCTTTATGATAAGTCCATCACAAAAGTTACTTCCATATTTTTCCAACGTTGCCATTGCTTATCACAACTCCCTCCTTTCTTATTTCTCCACTACCATGTACTATATTTTCTCTCTCCTTTCACTCTGACTCTGCTGTAGGGTCACTGAGTGGCACAGCAGACAGATCCCTGGTCCTGGGGCCAAGAAGCCCTGAGCCCCCATACTACCCCTTAGGCCCAGAATCCACCTGGCCCTATGGTCCTGGGCAGGCCTTCCAATCCCAGCCTCTTGCAAGAAGTAAAAAAGAAAATGTGTTATATCTGACCACTCTACCCCCATGGTCCATCCTCTCCTCCTTTATTCACATCCCCACCCCTTCCCCCTTCTCTCCCCTCCTTCTTATTCCAGATGCCTATACCCCATTGAGTATATTTGCTGTTTCCTCTCCTAGCCATCTCTGATGAGAGCAAAGGTTCCCTCATTCCCCCTTGGCTCCCCCCTTTCATATCATTGCAATAGCTCATTGTAATAAAAAAATCTTATTATGTGAAATATCTTGGACTATTCCCCCTCTCCTTTTTCTGTCTCCCATTCCATTTCCCTTTTGACTCCATTTTTACACCATATTTTATCTTCGAATTCAGCTTTCTCCTGTGCTTCAACTATAAAAGCTCCCTCTACCTGCTCTATTAACTGAGAAGGTTCATATGAGTATCATCAGTGTCATTTTTCTATGCAGGAAATACATGCAGTTCATCCTCATTAAGTCCCTCATATTTCCCCCCTCTCCTCCAATCTCCATGCTTTACCTGAGTCCTGTATCTGAAGATCAAACCTTCTCTTCAGCTCTGGCCATTCCAAAAGGAACATTTGAAATTCCCCTGGTTCATTGAAAGTCCATCTTTTTCCCCTGGAAGAGGACATTCAGCCTTGCTGGGTAGTTCATTTTTGGCTGCATTCTAAGCTCTTTTGCCTTCCGGTATATTGTATTCCAAGCCCTATGAGCTTCCAATGGTTGCTGCTAAGTCCTGTGTGATCCTGACTGCAGCTCCACGATATTTGAACTGTGTCCTTCTGGCTGCTTGTAATATTTTGTCTTTGACTTGGGAGTTCTGGAACTTGGCTATAATATTCCTAGGGGTTGTTTTTTTGGGATCTCTTTCTTGGGGGGATCGGTGGATTCTCTCCATTTCTATTTTGCCCTCTGCTTCTAGAATATCAGGGCAATTTTCCTATAGTAATTCTTTGAAAATGATGTCAAGGCTCTTTTCCTGATCATGACTTTCAGGTAGTCCAATAATTTTCAAATTATCTTTCCTAAGTCTGTTTTCCATATCAGTTGTTTTTTTCAATGAGATATTTTACATTTTCTTCTAATTTTTCATTTTTTTCATTTTGAAGTATTGATTCCTGATTTCTGGTAAATTCATCAGTCTCCCTGAATTCTATTCCTTGTCTGAAGGATTTGTTCTCCTCAGAGAGTTTTCTTATCTCTTTTTCCATCTGGCCAATTCTGCTTTTTAAAGCATTCTTCTCCTCAATAACTTTTTGAACTGTTTTATCCATTTGACCTAAGCTGGTTTTTAGCATGCTGTTTTCTTCAGCATTTTTTTTGGATTTCCTTAACTAAGTTGCTGACTTCATTTTCATGTTTTTCCTGTATCTCTCTCATTTCTTTTCCCAGTTTTTCTTCCAACTCCCTCATTTGATTTTCAAAGTCTTTTTTGGGCTCTGTCATAGCCTGAGCACAATTTCTGTTTTTCTTGGAGTCTTTAGATGCAGGAGCTTGTGCTTCCTCATCTTCAGACTGAGTATTTTAATCCTTCTTGGGCTCATTTGCAAAATATTTCTCAATAGTCTTCCTTTTGTTTCTCTGCTTGCTTATTTTCCCAGCCTGGGCCAGGTTTTGGGGTGCTTCCTGAGCTTTTGGGACACTCCCACAAGGGTCTCAGTGTGTGAGGCTCTGTCCTCCCTCCTGGTCTGTGAATGACCATAAGCACCGCCCCCCCTCTGCCACGGGGCTGAGGTGGGGGGCCACTGATGTTCTATGGGGGGGCCTAGACTGCGATCAGTATCTGAATGTGTTCAGAGCCCCAAAGTCCTGTTCCAGAGGCAGAGGACAGAGCTCTGCAGTCTTTCTTCACTCCCCTCCCACAGCTCAATGGGCTCATGCCCTGGAGGCTCCTGCTTACTGGCTCAGCCTGCTTCTGTTTCCAGATCTGGGCTGCAGAAAGACCACATGTGCCCTGAGGGCTGGGCTCCACATGCTCGCTCTGGCAGAGGTCCCCCACTGTTCCCTCACTTTGTGCCCGGTGCTCATTGGGATGCAGCTCAGGAGACTCCCCTGCTGCTGTGAGCCATGGCTCCCAGCGCCCTGGGGCTGCCTCCGGGAGGCTGAAGTTCTTTCGCTCTGGTGGGCTACCCCTCTGGCAGGTGCCCCTCTGACCCCGGGGAGCAGAGCCTTTCTGCTCTTTTCTAGGTTACCTTGAGTAGGAGAACAGCCTCACTGGGTCCCTTTGTGGGTTCTGTCTCTCGAAAGTTTAGTTAGAATCCTTAGCTTATGAGTTTTATCAGAGAGCTCCTAAGACTCAGTCCCTTATTGTTGTCATCTTGGCTCTGTCCCGCCTTGAGTCAAGATTTTACAGACACTTAAACTTAAGAGGTATAAGTAATTATTTTGTGATTTCTTATTTAGTTGACTCTTCATTAAAAAGTGAAGTTGAAAAAAAGATGCTTACTAGATTTAGAGAAAAATGTCCTGAGTTTGAATTGTGGCTCTGCTACCTATTATCTGTGTGACCTTGGGGAACTGATGGGATCTTTCATTCAGAGCTGGGGAATCTTTTTCTGCCAAGGGCCATACTCCTAGATTTATTGAATTCCAAGTACCACCTGTGGTTACCTTGGCAATGCCAGATCAATATGGCTTGGACCTGGAGGGGTCCTTGCTCCTGATCTAGAGTTTTTAAGGATCTTTGAGGTCATCCAGGCTAAACTGCTCATTTTATAAATGAAGAGACCCAGAAAGTTAGGAAACAGTATGGCACAGGGGAAGAAGATGCACTGAAATTGAAGTCAGATGTCCTCGTTTCAAATCCTGCCTCTGATGTTTTATTTGTGGGACCTTGGGTAAATTATTTAACCTCTCTTGACTTCAGTTTCTTTTTATGTAAAATGATAAACTTGAACAAGATGATATAAGTAAGGAAGACTTGGGGGTGGGGTGCTTATGGTCATTCACAGACCAGGACTTGGATACTGATGCGGACTCTTAGTAGCTGTAGGAACTTGGTAAAGCTTCTCAGAAACAATGTTCTCATCAGCTACATAACAAAGTTTAATGAAATGACTTTTAAGGTCTCTTTCCCATTTTAAATCTCTGATCCTATCATCTCTAAAGTTTCTTCTAGGTGTCTTATAAACAAAAATAAATTAGGAATTAATTACTAGATATTTTATTTTAAATACTTTTGAAAGGTTTCCTTCTGTGGGTGAAAGAAGATTGTCATCTGAACAGTAATCTACAAAACATATTGATGGAGGAAATATTAATTTCTTCTAAAAGAAACTGGTAGCATTCATCTTTTTTGAGCATAATTTGCTTTTGTGTTTGGTAAGAGAATGGTAGAAGCTGCAAAAAAGAGAGAGAGCTCTAGTATATGGCATTTATAAATTTACTTTTTGTAAAATCAGAAATATCTTGAGAATTATTTGGATTTTGACATTGGTTTGCACAAGCCCTACTACCTCCTGCCAAGCTGCAAAGACTTTGAGTCCAGAACTAATTTTTTTCCATTTTATATTTTATTTTATTTTTCCAATTACATGTTATGAAAGTTTTTCAACATTCATCCACATGTATATGCACATTTATAAGATATATAATTTTCTTCCACCCTCCCTTCCCACCCCTCTCTCCTCAGTGGTGAGCTGTCTGGTAAATATTGTATACATACATTTGTGTTTAATATGTTTTCAGATTAGTCATTTTCTGTATGAAGAATTAGACCTAAGGGAAAAGAAAGAAAACCATGAGATAAGAAGGAAAAACATAACAGAAACTTTTAAAAAGTGAATATGGTGTTCAATCAGATTCTGTAATTTCTGATTTTTTTTAATCTGGATGTAGATAGCATTGTCCAGAATAGCTCTTCCAGGGATATCCTGATTCACTGAGCTGCTGAGAGGAGTTGCATCTATCAAAGTTAATCAACTCACAATGTTGTTGTTAATGTGTACAATGTTCTCTTGGTTCTGCTCCCTTCACCCAGCATCAATTGCTGTAATTCTATGTTTCTCTAGAGTCTGAACATTTGTGGTTTCTTATAGAACAATAGTACTCCATAACATTCATACACTATAACTTGTTCAGTTATTCTCCAATTGATGGGGACCTCTTTAATTTCCAGTTCTTGCCATTACAAAAAGAGCTGCTATGAATATTTTGGAACATGTGGGAATTTTCCCATTTTTTATGATTTCTTCTGGATATAGGGCTAGTGTTGATATTTCTGGGTCAAAGGATTTAATCAGTTTTAATGTTCTTTGGGCATAGTTCCATATTACTCTACAGAATGGTTGGATCAATTCATGCTTCCCCCAACAGTGCATGAATGCAGAACCACATTTGACCAATTGTTTTTGGAGGATAAACCTAGCTTAGTTGAGATAGTCTCAACATCCAAGTTAGTCAGAGAAGATTGAACTTTTTGGCAGAGGAGACTCTCAAAGACTGTCCAATAAGACATGCAAGGATAGTGAACTGCATTGGTGTGCCACTCTTAAAGAACTAATAAAGCATTGTAGTCATGTTTGGTATTGGTGAATTAAACTGATTTGCTATTGGTCAACACATTACTTGGAATTTTAATGATAGGAGAAGACCAATTGAGTCATCATGGAAACGTCCTCTCTCTTCCCTTCTTTAGTTATTTCTCTGGTTTCCACCCTTCATGGGAGAATAGTGATCAATATGTAATTTATGAAGTTATGGTTATTGGTTTCTGTAAATAATACAATGTCCACCGTCTACTTTCCTTCTTCCTCCTGCCCTCAAAGGCAAGGAACTTCTCCCTCTCAAGTGTTGGTTTCTTCTAGAGAAGGCAAGAAGATGCCTTATTTTTAGTCACCAGGGGCATGATGGGGCCTTTGGTCATCCAGGAACTAGTTATTCTCTAGTTATCCTCTCTCTCTGGCCCTAGTTTGCCTTCTTAACACCATTTCCACAATATCTGCTCTATCAGCCAACCAAAAACCAACTATAAAACGTCTACTACATCTTAAAACACACTTCCTGGGCGTCCCTTCGTGAATTTATAACATCTTAGTCTTTCTCTGGTCCAAGGAGAAGGGATAATAACAACCTGGCCTAATATAAAAGCTTAGGAATTTGATATCTTCACATACATTATCTCATTTTTTTCTGTATAAAATGGAATGAACTTTCACATAGTTGAAAGAGCTCTTCTGGACTTACCTTTATCCCCACCCCCATACTGAGATTATTTTATAAGAGCTATACCTTTCTTTTGCTTATCCCAAATCATACAGCTATCTTTCCTCTTTTATACCAGTCTCAAGATGAAAAAGAAATTCTTCTTCCCAATACATATACTGGAACCTTTAATACCATCTCCTCCTGCCATCACTACCATACCTGCTCTCTCTTATTTTCAATCTATTTCTATCTATTGGTACATTCTGTTCTGTCTACATATCCATGTCTCTTCCATCCTTAAAAAAAATCTCATTTGATTTTCCAATCTATGTCAGTTACTGTATTCTATCTATTACTCTCCCCTTCCATGATCAAATAAGTTGAGAGAGACTTTTATAATCTATACCTCTCTTCCTCTCTTCTTTTCTTCTAAACTATTTGCAATCTGACCTTTAGCCTCTTGATTTGAAAGCTTGGTCTGCAGTTGGCAAGACTCATCTTCCTGAGTTCAAATCTGGCCTCAGATACTTAGCTGTGTGTGAACCTGGGAAAGTCACTTAAACCCTATTTGCCTCAGTTTCTTCATTTGTAAAGTAAGCTGGAAAAGAAAATGAAAAACGACTCCAGTATCTTTTCTGAGAAAACCCCAAATGAAATAACGAAGAGTCAGAATGGACTGAAAAAAAATGACCAAGCAACAACACCCAAAGCCTTAAATTGGGTCACAGAGTTTCAGATATAACTGAAAATGACTGAACAGCAAGAAGGTGAGCAGAACTAGGAGATTACTATACTCACTAATAGCAGTATTGTAATGATGATCAGCTGTGGAAGACTTTGCTACTCTGATCAATACAATGATCCAAGATAATTCTGAAACACATATATTAAAAAATGCAATATATCTCCAGAGAGAGAACCGATGAACTGAGTGCAAATTGAAGTATAATTTTTTCAAATTCATTTTTCTTTTTTTACTTTTGAAACATGAAATTAAGTTTTGGATGATTTCATATATATATTATATATATTATATGTAATTAAATCAAATAGCTTGCCTTCTCAATTGGTGGTGGTAGATGTTTCATAGTTGCTTTTTGATTGACTAATAGAGGACATATTGTGAAAGTGGTGTTGAGAAGGCAAACCCAGGCTAGACAGAGAGAAATTTTACTCCATAGAATTAGAGAATAACTGACTAGATGACCAAAGGTCTAGTCATGCCCCTGGAATTCAAAATTTTAAAAAAATAATATTAAAATAAATAAATAGCAATTATTTTAAAAGATTCCTTTTCATTATGTGATAAGTGGGGATTATATCAGCAAAGCATCCTTCACATGCTCTGAAAGATTGGACTCAATGGTCAGTTTACTTTGTCAATATACCTTCACAGTATCTTCTCTATACATCTCTCCATTCACAGGGCCACAACTCTAGTTTTAAATAGTCATCACCTCTCTTCTACAGTAACATAGATGTCTTCTGAGTTTCTCGTCCCAAGTCTCTGCATCCAAATTATTTTTCCACTCAACTTTCAAGATGATTTTTCTAAGGCATAGATCTATCCGCATGTCATGCCTTCCTCACTCCCACCTTGCAAGTGAGATCCAGTAGCTCTCTATTTTCTCCAGGATCAAATATAAAGTCCTCTATTGGACATTTAAAAGCTGCCTCCTCTCTACCTTATTCTCCTCTGTCTACTGGCTGCATTTCCTTGAAAATCACAATTCATCTTTCATCTCTGTTCCTTTGAACTGGTTGACACTGGGGTACCCTGCCCCACTACTCTACCAAATGGTTTCTTTGGTTTCCTGCAAGGATCTGCTTTCAGGTTACCTTCTTCTCTACTCTCTAGAATTTGCGTTTACCTAGATATGTCTATTTTATCTCCCCTATTAAAATGTATACTCCTTAAAGGCAATAACTTCCTCCCACTCTTTCCTTTGTTTCCTCCGTGTCCAGGATCTATCTGAGTCCTTAATAAATGCTCAGTCACTTGATAAAAGTCAGAGCTGGAATCAGAATCCAAGTCTCCTGATCCCTAGATTGAAGTTCTTTCTATAAGACCATATTTGCCTGAGGGTTGGAATAGAAAAGCAGCGTAACCTTTGCTAGGTAGTGGGGGAATTCTCTCTTCCTGTCAGCTTCACACTAATTAATGGCTGAATTGGACAAAGGCTGGATGTGAAGGGATAATGGAATTCCTGATCAAACTCCAATCTAGCCTTAGCCGCAAGATAACTAAAGAGTTGCATTCCCTAATAGGAGCAGCTCTGGTAGCTGGGAAGGCAATTAGCATAATTAGCTCCATTCTGAATAATGGCCATTTCTATAAGAGCATTAATACAGGATACTCTTTTATTTTTTTTTCTTAGTTCTAAAAGGTAGTTAAAATTGAGTTTGAGAATTGTTTACAAGACCTCTCCAAACTGCTAGCTATTCAGTAAGGTAGTGAGAAGAGAAATCATTAGAGTAGTTTTTGTAGACAATAAGTAACTTAAATGATTTTTGTAAAGTTTTCACTTTTAAAATCAAGGCTTTGGCAGAGTTGAAAAGTTAGCCTGGAGCCAAGATTTTAAGGATTGATTTTTTTTTTGGTGGGAGATTCACTGCTTAATAGATCAGATTAGGGTGAGTTGATTCAATTGCTCCATTTTCACATTCACCAGTTCTCAATCAGTTGATACAATTACTTATCTAAAATCTTTGAATGTATTATTGCACAGGTTAGGATTGTGGCTTAACACTATTCTGGTTCTGTTTCCCATGAAGCCAGGTTACCATATAAATGTCAGGGTTTTGCATGCCTCTTATTCTCAAAGGAAAAAAAAATCTAATATTTCTATTTCTCTATTTATGATCCAACACAATCCAATATTCAATCAGATTGTCTGGCAAATCAGAAAAAAACACCACATAATTCAGTCTACAGCAGCCCAAATAAAAACTTGGAAAGTGGGAGCTTTATCTGAAACAGACCACCTTGATTAGGTGAATGTAATGAACAGAGAGAGAGAGAGGCTCCAGACAAGAAGAAATAACCTACCCAGTTATGTAGTTGGGCATTTCTCTCCAAGATTTATTAAGGGAATCTTTGAATACTGACTCTTTTGATACTTTCTCTGTATTTAAGGAGGTGTCATCTTTCAAGTAGAAATCAGATCTGGCTCACACCCATGGCTCCTCTTATATCCTTTGGAGAAGGCTAGCAGTGTCTTTACAAACAGTGATTTAATATTTCAGCAGTACAGTAAGTAACTTTATAGAACATAGTTTGATTTATAATTAGATGCTTCAATGTAGCTGAGCACCTTTCCCCAGTGCATTTTGTAACCCTTCTAGACCATTTTCTCCCATGCAATTCATGGTCCTGTCCCTATATAAATCTTCCATAGAAGCTCCACCCAATGTGCTGGGAAACTTCCTGTAGTTCATTTAATATTTCATGCATAGCCCAGTGAAACACTCAGTCTATTCATCTGTTATCTTCAACTCTTGCTACATGACTCCTCTCTTACCACATTTCTTCCCCCTTATATTGTGAGCTCCTTGAATAGATTAATTTTTGCTTTTCTTTGTATCCCCAACATTGAGTATGGTGTCTACTACATAGTAGTCCTCTCTTTCTTTTTTAGGTTTTTGCAAGGCAATAGAGTTAAGTGGCTCGCCCAAGGCCACACAGCTAGGTAATTATTAAATGTCTGAGGTCGGATTTGAACTCAGGTACTCCTGACTGGTGTTCTATCCACTGCACCACCTAGCCATCCCCCTTTCTTTCTTTTTTTATGAAAGGCAATGGGGTTAAGTGATGTGTCCAAGGTCACATAACTAGGTAATTATTAAACGTCTGAGGCTGAATTTGAACTCAGGTCCTCCGGACTCCAGGGGCCCATTCTCTATCCACTGCATCACCTAACTGCCCCATAGTAGTCATTTCATATGCTTATTGATTTGACTGACTCATCTCCTTTTCCAGTCATTATAGGGGTGACCCAAATATGTGGAATGATTCCAAAAGTTTGAAGGCATAACCCTTACTTAGTATGATAGGCTTATAGCATTTGTCTTAGAACCTGAAGATACTTTCTATGGCTCAAAAATCAATTAGCAAGCATTTATTACATCTTTACTATGTTCTGAACACTGTGTTCAATATTGGGAATGCAAAAATAGTTAAAAATGGACCCTTTCTTCAGGGAACTCACATGCTATTGGAGGAGATAAAATGTAAGCAGATATACATACAAGATATATACAGAATAGATGAGGAGAAAGGACTTTTGGCTTGGGGAAACTGGGAAAGTCTTTCTGTAGAAGGTGGTACTGAGTTGTCATGTGAAATCTAACATCAATCTTGTCCCTTATATTATATTTCTCTTTGTTCCATGCTTCCCTATGAGTATTTGGATAAGATTGTCCCAAGAGAAAAATCAAGAAGATATAACAAGTATTCCTCCATCCAGTCCTTTGGGGGCATTAAAAAATTAAAAAAAACTTTTCTAGGGGGGCTGCAGGGGTAATATTGGGAGAAATATCATCTTGGTCTACTCTAGTACTTAGAATACTCTAGAGTGAAAGTTGAATGTCCCAACTGGTTTAGCTGAGTGAGGCAACTGTTGTATGGCTAGTGAGAATGGATTGTTGTGCTGCAGATTTCTATACTATCTTTCAATACATATCTGTATCCTATAATGATACAAATATGTATTGAAACACAAGTCAATTTGTATTCTTATGTAAGTCGGTCTAGTTAGAGTTAGGTTCTTTCCAATTTAGAGGGTCTTCATTCACTCATCTGGGTTCTTGAGGTTGGGGTCATATAATTGCAGCAAGGAGTCAATTAAAAGTGAAGCAAGTAGCTTTTTATTCTGACCAGTGGGGGTAGATTGCAAGATTTTGACAATCGTCCCAGACCGTGATATGAGAGTCTCCTCATAGACAGGTTTGTAGGGCAGCATTCATTCATCAGTTGAACAATATTCAAAATCAGATTGTGGGAAAAGAAGAAAGATGATTGCTCATAAAATATGGGTGATATACAAAAAGAATAGTATGCTAGTAAGAGAAAAATGTGTATTCTTAATATGTAGATAAAGAATTTAACATCTGAATCTAGGTACTTCCATTTAAATCAAAAAAATCTTTTCATTGGACCAGACAGGGAGAAGAACTTTCCCATAACTCTGGAATCTTCCATCTTCAGTAACTATCTTTTGAATCCAATAAGAGGTGAGAATGAGTCTCTGGAAGACACAGTTTATTTATAAAAATATAGCTGAAGACAGTGTGCCTGAGATTCATATAGGAGATGAGGGGTACCATGTTTACTTCTCCCACACAATGCATCTCATCTCACATTTATAACATTTGAATGCAAAAATATATCAAAAGAATCATAGAATTTTAGAATTGGGACATCTGCAGTCATTTACCATCCATATCCACAAAGAATCTTCCATAGTAGAGGTAATAGTTATCTTTTGCAGGATAGTCAAATTTTTCCATGAAAATTGATCCAGAGGATTAAGGATCAAATTTCTGACATACATTTTTAGTCACTTAAGCATATGAGAAGCTGGGAGCTCTTCAGGTTTGATATACCCTAATAACTGGACAAGACACAGACAAATATGGAGGAAGGGATCTGAGAGTTACAATATGATACTGCATCCTTGATGAATATTTTTTCTATGACCTTGTTATGTAAGCTTCTTTTTGTTAATGTTAGATAGACCTCTCTGTCTTAATCTTGAGTGAGAACCATAATACTGTCCTGAGTCAGACCTACCCCAAAGACACTCCACCATGACATACTCAACAAATCACCATTCAGTCTCTGCTTGAAGAACTCCAGCTATGGGAAATTCACTACTTCTTGAGACAATCTATTCTAGTTTTGGACCGTTTTAATTGTTAGGAAGTTTTATTTAGTGCATAGCTTAAATTTGACATCTAGAAATCTCTCTCATTGCCCCTGGTATTGTCATCTTTGCCCAAACAGAACAGTCCAAATCCCATTTCCATATGACGTTCCTTCTAAGACTTGAAGACAGCTATTATGTCCCTTGAGTTTTCATTTCTCCAGGTAAATTGTCTCCAGTTTCTTCAACGGATCCTTATATGACATGGATTTGTGGTTCTTCATCAACCTCTGACTAAATGAACAATCCATATATATGTAGGATGTCCCAAATATCTTAGTGTACTTAAACTTTTTAGACTTTAATACTTTTATTTATAAGTATTTGTAAAATACTTCAATACTATTAAAGTTTTAATAGCTAAAAACTTCACTAAGAATTTGGAATATTCTTTATTTTTTTCTCATCATCCTTTATCTTTTTTTTTTTTGCTCAAGGTCACACAACTAGGTAATTATTAAATGTCTGAGGTAAGATTTGAATGCAGCTCCTCCTGACTCTAGGGCTGGTGCTCAATCCACTGTGCCACCTAGATGCCCTTTTCCTTTATACTTCTTGACTTGAATAATTTCACCTTGACAATGTGTTTTATCCAGGAACAAAATAAGTCCTTAATAAATGCTTGTTAACTGATTGACTCTTGATTAGCTTATTGCTCATGCCCTAATACTTCTCCATTGCCCATTAAGTTTATTTCTTTGAAAACTGTGGTATTCCAAGTTTCATAGTCATAACTATCCCTGGGAAGATGGTGATTCAAAAAAAAAAGACAGGACCTTTGATGAAGAAGTTTGGTGTCATCAAAAAAATCAATTCCAATTTCTTTTTTTTTAGTTTTTTTAAAAGGTTTTTTTTGCAAGGTAATGGGGTTAAGCAGCTTGCCCAAGGCCACACAGCTAGGTAATTATTAAGTGTCTGAGGCCAGATTTGAACTCAGATACTCCTAACTCCAGGGCTGGTGCTCTATCCACTGCGCCACCTAGCCACCTCTGTTCCAATTTCTAAAGGAAATCCAGTCTTTACTCAGTCTGGAATAGATATTGTCCATTTGTACAATTTGTCCCATTGGTCAGTCATTTCTATGGTCTGTTCCTTGAGCTGCTTATTACACACTATCTCAACAATGGGTATTCTTCCTACTATATTAATGGCTAACAAATGATTAACGCTCTGCTATATCTGTGCTTGGGTTTCTTTTACCCAAAGCTCTTTTTGAAGATTTTCTGGTAGGTAGTCTAATCTCCTTTTCCAGATGGATACACTGAGAAACAAGGATAATCATGTGATTAATCTATACTAGGCAACCAGCCCACACTTCCTGCTTACCAGTCTCATTACCTGCCCCAACAGCTCTGGCTTTTTAAAGGTTCAAACACTTGCACTAATAATCATCTCACATCATTTGGCTTTTTTTTGAGTCAGATCTATGGAATTAGTTAGATCTATGGAATTACCTGGATTGACTATTTTTTTCAGGATGATCACAGTCAATAGTTCATGTATCTGATTGGACTCATTATTCTGATCACTAAGGCATCTGAGTAAGAGTGGGTGATGTATCTAGACCATATCAAACAACAAATTTCCTAAGAATTGCTGGGGGGATAATTTATAGAGCTAGTAGAATACAATCTAAATTGGGTCTAATAAAAGCATCTTTAAAAGTAGCTTTTAAGGCAAACATCTTATTTTAAAAATTTAGATTTTATTGATATCTTTTGCCTAAATTTTTATCTTTTCCCCAAAGAGTCATCCTTTATAATGAATATTTCTTTAAAGAAAGAAAAAGAGAAGAAGATAAAAATAACAGGAAAGCTGATCAATACTTTAGAAATATTTTATGTAACTTCACTCCTGGGAATTGCAACCTCTGCATAGGAGCATGGAGAAGTTTCTCTGATATTTATTCCTTGGCATAAAGCTTATAACTGATGATTTTGTAATATTAATTTTAATGGTTTTGTGGTCGCTGTTCTTTCTATTTACATTGTAATGGTCATTGTAGTTAGTTTTCTTTTCATCAGTTCATATAGTCTTTCTATTCTTCTGTTATTCATCAGAACCCAGATGTCTTACAACAGTATGTTTTTCATTATATTCATATACCGTAATTTATATATTCCCAATTGATGTGTTGCTTGCATTATTTCCAGATCTTTGCTATCACAAGGTATTTTGTTGCATAAGGAGACTACTTTTGGTGACTAACCTCCTTGGGGGTATATGTCTAGCAGTGGAAACTCTAGATCAAAGTGTGTGGACATTTTAGTCACTTTATTTGTACAATTTCAAATTGTTTTCTAGTCTATCAAGTCACAGCTCCATCATCAATGATTAATGATGTCAAGTTCTTTTTGATATGGTGCATGACAATGACTTGTTTTGGCATTTCTACTTACAAGCGATGTGACCTTGGGTAGGTTCCTTCTCTTTTTCTGTGTCTTAGTTTCTTTAACAAAACAGGCTGGTAGATAAGATGATCTCTAGTCTAAGCTGATGGCCTTATTTTTACAGGGCCTTTTCTTTAAAAAAACAATTTTACTTGCATCATGCCTTTTGTTCCTTACAATAGACCTATTATTAGATACTGGTATGCCTGTAGGAGGAGAGAAAGGAGAAAGAACTGTATGAATAAGAACCAAAGGGAAAATAGGCACTTGTTATTCCTTAGGATTAATAAAAGTCTCTGGAAGAAGCTTCAGAGGTAGTGTTTGTCCTATAGAGAGCACAGAGAAATGGGTTTGGAGGTAGTAAAGTAAGGATCATGCAATGGAGAATGAAGGATTGAATGATTTGGTGTGTTCCAGGACAACTGTGCAGTTGATGAACCTGGATTGTATTTGATGATAGATATGTTAGAGACATCATTTGGTTTTTTGTATGAATACCATTAGAGAGAATAGCAATGAAAGGTTGAGGAATTGGATATCTGTGGAAGAGAGTCCCTGAAGGGGAGGGGAATAGGGAGACAGCTCTGTGATGACGACGACGACGATGATGATGATGATGATGATGATGATGATGATGAGTCATGCTAGTAGTAACAACTAACATTCATGGAGTACTAAAGTTTGTAGCATACTTAACTTCTACCTTGGCTGGTATGAATTATTACATACATTTTACAGCTAGAGAAGTGCGAGAGGTTAAGTACATTGCTCAGGTTTACCCAACTGATTGCTGGGATAATGCTACTCTGACTCAGATGTATTGCATTATTTTTATTGTATACAAAATAATGCACATTTCAATAGGACTTAGAGGCTGACAAAGTGCTCACAACAACTTGGTGAGGTAGGTGGTAGAAATATTATTGCTGCCATCTTATAGATGAAGTGACTCAGAAGAGTGGTTTGTCAGTGGTTCCATAGTAAATAAGTGGTAAAAATGGGACTAGAACTCAAGTCTCCTAATTCCAGGTCCAGGAAATTTTTGGTAACCTAAGCTTGACCAGGAGTTTTCCTTTCTATTTCTATTGAAAACTGAATATAGTTTGCTGTGAACACATATCTCCATAGGGATAGAGACAGTCATTTCTTTAGTATAGAGAACTCTCAGATGAGGCAATTCCCCGTATTAATGTCATTTATGTAATTTATAATCCTACAGAGTTACCTGGAGTCCAGAGATGTGCAGTCATTTGTCCAGAGTCCCATAGCATCAAGAGGACTTGCATCTTGACTTTGACAGGCTGCTATCTACCCAGGATACCAAGTTGCCACTCACTGAATAAAATATTGCCTGATCTTCCATGGAGAAATTCTTTTCCCTGGGTTAATTTTCTGGTAAGCCCAGGACAGGAACTTGGTGACAGTAATATATTTGATATGGGAAATTCTGGTTTTGATGAAGGCTTGACTGGTCTGGAGAGACTGTGATCTTGGGTTTAATTAGGAGGAAAAGCTTCTTGTCACTCCAGATTTGTGGCTAGCAGTTTTCCATCTGAAATGTTTGCTCTGATGGATTCAAAAAGGCCTCCAGGTGATCTTTCTTTAGCTCTTCCCTTAGAGTACCTGCCAGGGAGTTCTCTTCCAGTTCAGGTCACAGTGGGGGAGCTTTCTTTTGTGTCTCTATTTACAGGTATGGTCATTTTTAAGTCGTAGCTTATTGACTATGGTGAATAAAGTCCCCCTCCCCACCTTGATTTAAAGAGAAATTCTCCCCCCTGACAACCATTTGGTATCACTGGACAAATAATAAGTAACAGCAATAGCTAGCATTTATATACTATTTTATGGTTTAAAAAACTTCACCAATATAATCTAATTTGATTTTCACAGCAACCCTGTGAGATAGGTGACTATGATTATTCCCATTTCACAGATGTGGAAACTGAGTCTGAGAGCAATTATGTTTTTTGCTCAGGGTCACACAGCTAGTAAATATGTGAGGGAGAATTTGGACTCAGGTCTTCCTGACTTCTTTCCTCTAGCCACTATATTAACTAGTTCTAAAAGTCCAGTTTAAAATGTTAGGGTTCCCCTGTTGCATTAATAGGAAGGGCATCGTCACCATGCTATAGGGTAATAGGTGTGGCCTCTCTCAGGGTTTCAGTTGTAGCCAGGCATCAGATGTTATAGTAACTTGGATCGCATAGTGACTCTAAATATATGTTATAAAATATCCAGATAAATTTGATCCATTCCATGACTAAAAATTCTAGCCATCACTGAATTAAACCGTTTTCTTTGAACCTCCAATGGTAGGCATTAGAAATGGGACCCAACCAAAGTTTTTCCTTGCATATTTTGTATTCTGGATCATTATATTAGCAGTGTTCAGTAAATTTTCCTTTCTTACTGATATGCTTTTGATCTAGAAAAATGTTGTTAGTTTCCATTTTTATTATAATTATAGTCAATCACCAATGGTAGGAATAACTGCCAGAGGAAGGACCCTACCAAAATTTTTTCCCCTGTATATTTTGCATTCTGGGTCATTTATATTAGCAGTGTTCAGTAACGTCCTTTCCTCCAACCATGCTTTTAATCCAGGAAAAGATTGTTACTTTCCATTTTATTACAATTTTGTTCTCTGATGGAAAATTCAGTTAGAAAGCTTTCTGTCCAAAGATAAAGACATGGACAAATACAGCAGTCTTTTGTAATAATGGGTATGGGGGTAGAAACCTCATTAGTCTGTCGATGTTGTCCTACCTGGTAAACTACCCCCCAAAAGAGTAGACAACTAAAGGAAAGTTGTTTTCCTCCCTGCCACATGGAGTAGAAAATGTAGATTCTTTTGATATAGGAGTTAATCCTCTTTTTCCTTCTTTTCTTTCTTTCCTTTCATCTTTCTTTTCCTCCTCTGCCTCTGACTCATATTGACCTAGCCTTTATGTTTAGTCAGTTAACAAGATCCAGGCATGTGCTTGTTTGGAATGGATTTAGCCCTTCATTATCTGTTGATGTCAATCCCTTCCTTCAAGAATCAATTTAGGTGTTACATCTTCCAGGAAAATTTCCTTGATCATTCTTCCCTAACTCCAATTTCCCCTCAAATTTATCATTTTAGATTGCTTAGACCTCTCTTTCACACTTATCACATACCTGGAATTATCAAAGTTGATGGAAAGTCTGCTTGGCATAGTGAAGAGTGAGTTGGACTTAAAAGTCAGGAAGACTTGAGTTCAAATATCATTTCAGATACTTCCTAGCTGTATGACACTAGGTTAGTCACTTTATCTCTTGAGTCTCTATAAAATGGAGATAATGAGAACACCTATCCCAAAGGGTCGATACAAAGATATTCTGAGATAACACAAAGGGTGTAATGAAAATATTAGTTCTGTCTTAAACTTTAATTTAGTATCACAAGAGGATAGATAGTAGATTTGATAGTCAGGAAGACCTAGATTCAAGTCCAAACATTGAAGAATACTGACTGTAGAAACCTGAACAAATTATTTTACCTCTCAATGCTTCCCAGATAACTTTCTAAGACCTGAGTGGTAGAGAAGCATCACTAATGAAAACATAGGCTCAGATCGGTATTCCCACCCCCTTCCTCTAAAAGAGCTTCACAGAGAAGAATTTATCACATGGGTTTGAGCTGAATTATTTTGGACTTAATTTGCATTAAATTATGACCTTAGTTTATAGTTATACTAATTTTTGTGAAGTGCTTTAAGGTTTACCCTTTATATGTTATTTTTGATAATTGAAATAAACATTTAGATTATAATTTTTATATACAGTATAAATATATATATACAGTATAAATATATACATGTATACATATAAATATTAAAATCACATCTAAAATTAAATATATTTTAAAACTTAATGTATATAATATATGTATTATATATACTATATATAATACAGTGTTTTATATGTATGTTCTATATAACTGATATATAAAAACAGGGTGTTACATTTACTATATAAAGGCTATATATATCGTGTGTATAAATTTAAAGTGTTATAGATGTTTTATATAACATACATATAAAACTTAGGTGTTATATATGTATTATGTAAAAATCATATATATATACAGACATAAAACTTAAGGTATTTTATACACACATATGTATATGAATATGTGCACATATTTTACTATTCACTTAACATAGAGGATATCCCAAAAATCTTATTGCAGTTTAAAGCTACAGTTTCATTTTTTGACTTGATATTAGATTAATAACAAAGTAAAACAGAGCTTCCCAGGAATCAGAGCTGTCCAGAGATGGCATGTGTTTCCTACAGAAGTGATGGGTTTGTCCCTGGAAGCCAAGAAGAGGTTAGATGACTCCTTTTTGAGTATGTTATAATGAGTATGCTTTTTATGCATTGGTAGGATGAGATACTCACTGAAGTTCACTTCAAATCTCAAATCCTGATTCTGTTTCCTTCTATTTTTTTGATTGATTTATCTTCTAGATTATATATTCTTTAAACTCAAGTTCAGACAGGAAGAATTAAGTTCAAATCTCATTTCTAACACCAATTAGCTGTGTGACCCCGGACAAATCACTTAACTTCTCTGCCCTTTATTTTTCTCATCTGCAAAATGGAACTAATAATACAGGTTATTGTGAGACTTAAAGTGAAATTTTATATATATATGTTCTTTACAAACCTTAAATCACTACATATAAATATTATTTAAAAATATATGTAATTTTTGGGGTGGCTAGGTGGCACAGAAAGAACACCATCCCTGGAATCAGGAGTACCTGAGTTCAAATCCAGCCTCAGACACTTAATAATTACCTAGCTGTGTAGTCTTGGGCAAGTCACTTAACCCCATTGTCTTGAAAAACTAATATATATATATATATATAATTTTCCCTTTCTGTGTAGGCAGTGTGGAATAATGGAAGAATCTAATAACTCAGGGATATTAAAGTGGTGATTCTGAATTTGTTTCTTCATCTATTCCCTTGAAGATGTAAAGAGTTGCTTTCATGCTATTGAAATTTATCTTCCCTATTAGTTTCATTGTGCTGATTCCTTTAAGAAGAAATCATAGAGGGACAGTTAGGTGGCTCAGTGGATAGAGCATGAATCCTGGAGTCAGGAGGACCTGAGTTCAAATCCAGCCTCAGATACTTAATAATTACCTAGCTGTGTGACCTTGGGCAGGTCACTTAATCAATTGCCACGCAAAAAAACCAAAACAACAAAAAAAGAAGAAATCATGAAGGGGACTATTTTCATATGCCTCTCCAAGTAGATGCACAGTTCTTGTAGTTAATATATTTTTTTAAAGTATCTTGCCCAAGGTCACGCAGCTAGATAATTGTTAAGTGTCTGAGTTCAGATTTGAACTCCGGTCCTGCTGACTCCAGGGCTGGTCCTATATTCATCATGCCACCTAGTTGCCCCACTCTTTTAGTCAGTCTAACAGGAGCTAGTGGTTATCAGCATGTTATAGTCTAAGGTCTGGGGTTTTCATCTTCACTTCATTTGAGTTTCACAGTATTCTGCTGTTCTTGCATTTGTTTTGCAAAAGGGAAAAATCTTTTTTTTTCTGTCACATAGTTAATGAGGATTAGATAATTCTGATCTTCTGCTTTGAGAGAAATAAAATTTGGAAAAGATAAACATCTTAATTATATGAATGTAATGGAACTTTTGAAATTCTATAAAATAATTTTGTTTAATTGTCCATGATCAAATTGACACCATTGAGGATATATTTATTCCTAATAGGCTCCAAGATCTCATCATCTACTGTAATTTACATTAATAATGATTGATTAGAGTGGGTCATAAGATAGAAACAATACTACAAATTCAGATTTCTTAAGTAATTTTGAGGCTTGCTACTTTCTGGCATGTAAATAGAATTCATATGTGTGTGTGTGTGTGTGTGTGTGTGTGTGTGTGTGTGTGTGTGTGTTGATAATGAAATATGAAATCATCTGCGAGTGAGGAACATTAGTACTTTTTATGCCTCATAATTTGGTATGATTTCTTGTAGCAGTTTTGATTCTACTGATAAGGCCAAAGAAGAGTACTTCCCATTTCTTTCTTGATGATAAAGTCGGGACATCCATTTAACATTTAATAAACATTTTTAATTCCCTATGACATGTTAGATGTGTTAGATGATGGAGATGCAGAGACAAAAACAAAATAGTATTGGTCCATGTGGAGTTTACATTCTATTTAGTCTCATGATACACAGCATTAATTAACTAGAAGAATTTGTCTCTAGATTGCTTTAGTTATCTAACAGTTTCCAAAAAAACCTCATTTTAAAGATTACACTGGCATTCTGTGCCTTTTAAGTTGGTGAATTAAGCATAAAATTCTTCCAAATGGCTGCCTGGGAATCTGAAAACCATGAAATGAGACAACGGACTTGATATTTGGACCATCAGGGAGCTGGTGAACATAGACCCACCTATTCTAGTGTTCAATGACTGTGTTGTTGAATCTTCTGCAGACAGTAACCTGAGGGAAAAAATTGTGTCCTGGATAAAGAGGAGTGATATCCAAAGCAAGTGTATAGACTAGAGACCTGGAAAGGTAACAAAGTAGTTTTCAAGAAATCCCACTTCCATGTGGCTGAGGAAGAATGGGAACTTTAGTGAGAATTTCCAATCAGAGAGATCTGTCAAGAGGCATGTTACCAAAAGTCTCAGGAACATAATTATTTTATCTCTGAGTTCTCACATAATGCTCATCATATTTGCTAAGGTAGTAAAGACAGAAATAATCCATGTTGGAGAACCATGAAAAGGTGGACACACTAATATACTGTTAGCAAAGCTATGAATTAGGACAACTATTCTGTAAAGACTGAAATCATATGTGAAGGGTGGAGCAAAGATGGTGGTTTGAGGGCAGGAATTCCTGGAAATTTGACCCCCAAACTCCAAAAGCTGTCAAATAATCACTCTATCCAGAATTTAGAGGAGCAGAATCCACAGAAAGACTGAGCAATGCAATTTCCCAGTCCAAGACACCTTAGAAGTTCCACAGGAAAGATTTGTTTTATTGGGACTGGGGTTGGAAAGAGCTGCAGGGCAGTGCAGCCAGGCCAGGAGCCTGGGTCTATGGCAGAGGGGTGGTTTCTAGACTTCTTGGCCCAGGGATCACTGGAGACAGCTTGAAGGGAATGGTGAGAGAAATCTGAAGCACTAAAGTGAGCACAGAGCCCTGACTGGCACCCACCTACAGTGGGAACCTGCAGTGGGAACCTGCAACAGGAACCTATGGAGCCCACCCAGCACTTCCAGAGCTCCCAGCCCACAGATGGTAAGGGGGTTGGGGAGACTGAAGAGGTCTCTCTGATCTCCCTAGAACAGGACTCAGTTGTTTGCCCACACTCAGATCTAGGCACAGTCTGAGTCCCCATACTACTGTAGCCAAGCAAGGACACTCCTCACAGCTCCAGGGCAGAAGGGAATGCTGTCATCCATAGACTAGAGCACAGGCCAGAGAGCAGTCAGAGCATCTTATAAGACCTTGGAGGAATTCAGGTCTTTGTGGGGTGTTCCCAAAACACCCCCCCCCCCAAAGCCTTGAAAGTGTGGTAAATCAGTCATAGGCTGAGGAAATGAGCAAACAAAAGAAAAAGAAGAATCTGACCATAGAAAATTACTTTGGTTCCATGGAGGATCAAAATACACTCAGAAGATGACAAAGTTGAATCTTCCATATCCAAAGTCTCTAAGAGAAATAGGCAATGGGCTCAGGTAATAGAAAAGCTAAAAAAAAGACTTTGAAGAACAAATCAGGGAGGTAGAGGAAAACTGAGGAAGAGAAACGAGAGACATGCAGCTAAATCATGAAAAGCAAGTCAGCAGCTTGATAAAGAAATTCAAAAAATACTGAAGAAAATAACATGTTAAAAACAAGTTTAGACTAAATGGAAAAAACAACCCAAAAGGCAAATGAGGAGAAAAATTGTCTTAAAAAACAGAATTGACCAGCTGGAAAAGGAGATTAAAGAGCTCTTTGAAGAGAATAACTCCTTCAAATGTAGAATGGAGCTAAAGGAAGCTGATGACTTTGTGAGAAATCAAGAACAATAAAACAATACTGAAAGAATGCAAAATTAGAAGAAAATGTGAAATATCTCATTGGAAAAACATCTGACTTTGAAAACAGATCCAGGAGACATAATTTAAAAATATTGGGCTACTTGAAAGTCATGATCAGGAAAAGAGCCTAGACTTCATTTTTCAAGAAATAATACAGCAAAATTGCCCTGAGATCCTAGAAGCAGAGGGTAAAATAGAAATTGAGGGAATTCACTGATCACCTCCTGAAAGAGATTTCAAAAGAAAAACTTCCAGGAATGATATAGCCAAATTCTCAAACTCCCAAGTCAAAGAGACAATTCTACAAGCTTCTAGAAACAAACATTCAACAACCATGGCTCTATAGTCAGGATTACACAGGATTTGGAAGTATCTACATTATGGGCTTGTAGAGCTTGGAATATGATATTTCAGAAGGCAAAAGATCTTGAATTAAAACCAAGAATCAATTAGCCAGAAAAACTGAACATCTTCTTTCAGGAGAAAAGATGGATTTTCAATGAAACAGGGGACTTTAACATTTTTTTTATTGAAATGACCAGAGCTGAACAGAAAGTTTGATCTCCAAGTATAGGATTCAGATGAAGCTTAGAGAGGGTAGATGGAAAGGACTAATTATGAGGGATTTAATGATATTGAACTGTGTGTATTCCTGCATGAGAAGAAGATACTGATAACTCATATGAACTTTCTCATTCATAAGAGCAGTTAGAAGAAACATATATAGACAGAGCACAGGAAGGAGATGAATATAATAGTATAATATAGTATAAAGATGGAGTCAATGGATGATAAAGTATTGGGAGGAAGGGAAGGGAGAGGAAGAAGGGTCTAAACTATTTCACATAAAAAAGAGTCAAGAAAAAGCTTTTGCAATGGAGTGGAAGGGGGGGAAGGTGAGGGGGGGGGAATGAGTGAGACTTCATTCTCATAAGAAATGGCTCAGTGAAGAAATAACATACATACTTAATAGGGCACAGAAATCTATCTTACCCTAGAGAAAAATAAGAGGAAAGGGATGGGATAAAGGGGAATTAGGAGAGGGAGGAGGAGGTAGGTGATAGAAGAGAGAGATTGTGGAAGAGAGTAATCAGATATAATATACTTCTGAGCAGAGGCAGGGTGAGAGAGAGAGAATAGCATGAATGAGAGTGGGGAGGAATAGAATGGAGGGGAATATAGCTAGCAATAATGACTGTGGGCAAAGATATCTAAGCAACTTCTCTGATAGACTTATGATAAAGGATGCAACCCATGCCAGAGACAGAGCCCATAGAATCTGAACACAGACTGAAGTACACATTTTTTTTTCTCTCACTTCATTTCTCTGGAGGTTTCTGTATCTTTTTGGGGGGAGGGGAGGGAGTTTATGTTTGCTTTCATAACAAGATTATTGTAATAATATAAAATAAATAAACCATAAAAAGAAAATGTATATTAAAATGTTACTTATACATAGGTATAAGAAATTTCCCCATAAATAATTCCATATACTTTATTTCCATCAAAGTTCAATAAAGTTTCTCCAATAAAAAAAGAAATCATATGAGAAAGTCACTACCCTTAATATGGTCATATCATTACTAGACTTCTGCCTTGAGATAATTCAACTAAAATAAAGATTTTATCTGTAATAAAATAGATCTAATATTTTGTTTTTGTGGTAGCAAAAATACTGAAAACACAATGGATGAGTACAGGTTGGGAAATGGTTAAACAGATTGGTGAATAGTTGTAGTGGAATATTATTAATGACTTAAGGTATCATGAATATGAAGAATTAAAGAAACATGGGAAGACATGAATTGAGGCAGAGGGGAGACAGTAGAACAATAAAAATAATATGCACAGTGTCTATGATAATATAAATAAAAATCAGACTAAATGGCAGCTTACCTCAGCTTAATTGCAATGACCAGTTTTGAATATGAATGTTTCAAAGCTAATTTCTCTTCTTTTGGTAGCAATGTGGAAAAGACTGTGGGAACAGAATCTTGTATAGACCTTCAGTGTTAGTCAACTGGTGCGTTAGTTTTGCTTAACTAATTTTCAGTTACAAGGGAGGTTTCCATGAGGGATGTATAGGAAGATGACAACAGTCACAAAATACATTAAATATGTAGCATATATACATAAATAGAGGGCCTCTCCTGACTTAAACTGTTACAGTTGTCTGTGTTCTTTTACTATTTCCCTAGTATCTGTTCAAAATAAACTCACTTTGGTTGGGATTATAGGCTTTGAGAATCATAGAATATGAGGGATCATCTGAGATGGCATCTATGTTTAAAGGTGATAAACCAAGTTATGACTTCCTTCATAGTCACATAATTTATCAGTGAGATAGCCCTGGATTAGAGTTCAGGTCTCTTTTGTTTCAGACCAGTTCATTTGGTGATACATTATGTTTTCAGCGTAAATAAAGGAATGGGTAAGGAAAGAAATTTCTTACTTCATTAAGGAGGGATATGAGTCCAAAAGATTCAATTGAAGTTGGATTTATTTCAGGTTTGATCAAGACTATGATAATTTGCATTCACCTACAAGTTAGGAATTTTAATAGCTGCTAAAATACCAATATTTCCAATAAGTAATTATTAAATATTCTATGAATTTACTTCCTTCTTTTGAAAAATTGTCCAGGAAATCCATTTCCTATTATCTTCTAGTTTTTACAATTTTTAATAGCTTCTCCTAATTCCTGTTATAAGCTCAATGACAAGAATTATGTCTTTTTAATTTTTTTCTCCCAACACCTAGCATGACATTTTCCATAACTACCATTTGCAGAGTTTATATAGTTTGGTCTTATATATCAAATATAAATGTGCTATGTTTATGTTTTAAAAAAACTAGTCACATAATCAAATCTCATGCATATATATCAATCCATAGAGGTCAAGTAGATTAATTCAGTTGGCTTTTGTAGAAATGCTCGCAAGGTCAATTTTTGGCCCCTGGGAGAGTGGTCCCAATCCTTGCCAGCTGGGTAGAGTGATTGGGGAAAGATCAGTTCAATTATATCACTATTCTTGGAGGAGAGGTCTAAGAGTTTATACCCTTAATGATGATTTAGTAGAGTGATTGTCATAGACAAAGAAAAACATATTTGACATTCTAATTAGTTGGATTTACTGGAAGATACAAAGAACACAAATTGAACTTCAAGTAAACAAACAAACTCCCAATGACTTAGCAGTTGATATAAGAATTGTAATTTTGATATGCTACTTATAAAATTTAAATTAGGCATAGCAACACCAAAAGACGATTTTCATAGATATGAGAACCACACAACAAAGTAAATCCAGTCAACGAGAATTTAAGGGCTTACTATCTGCTAGTTGTTGTGCTAAGTGATGGGGACACAAATAGATATTAAAGGAGCTTATCTTCTAATGGGAAAAGACAACTTGGCATACAAAGGGCAGCTAAAAAAGTGGGGGAAGAAATCTAGAAGCTCTGGAACTGGAACCTATAGCTGAATGAGGGAAGGGATATAGCTATTCTTGGAGAACCTTCCTCATAATGGAAATTCTAGAAAGAAATAATCAGTCAGAGTAAGGGGTTGCAGAGGTGGAAGGATATTCTACTCTGTAAAGGGTACACGGGGTGCAGGACTCTTTTTTTTTAATATTTTAAAATTGATATCTCAAGGGGATCTTCCAGAATGAGATGGCTCTTGGAATGTCATGGTGAAGACAGCTTTACAACAGGGATACAGTGATAGAGAAATCTGGTGAGTTAGAAGCAGGACCTGAAGAAATGTACGAGTGAATACACTCATGCAATTTGACCAACAGAGATCAGGATTATTTTAAGCTAGTGTATACGAGTCTCTATCCATTTATTTGTGATCTTGAGCAAGTCACTTAACCTATTGGTGTCAATAACCTGTCCTAATCCAGTGACTGAAGTGTTCTAAAACATCTATGTTCTGGACTGAATTTTATTAGTGACGTATATCTGACATATAGACACATACATTTGCATGTGTTATCTAACTTTATCCTCCCTCAGCTTAACACGGGTAATCACTCTATAAATGCTTGTTGGCTGATCAACACCAACTTTGTGAGGTAGTATAAAGTTCTCCGTATTTTTTTTTTTATTGTTGTTCAGTCTTTTCAGTTGTGTCAGACTCTTCATGACCCTGTTTGGGGTTTCTTGGCAGAAATATGGAAGTGGTTTGCCATTTCCTTCTCCAGCTCATTTTAGATGAAGAAAGTGAGGCAAACGGGGTTAGGTGAGTAGAACAGGATCACACAGCTATTAATTATTCCAGAACACATTTGAATTCAGGAAGATGAGTCTTTCTGACTCCAGACTAGGCACTCAGTCCACTATTAATGTCTGAGCTATTACCTTCTAATCAGGCTCAAGTTCCACCCAAGTCTGTTGCAGCCTACATTTTTTTAAAATCCCTCTCATCTAGTTCAAGCCATTTTGGGAGAGAAATCCCCCTTGTAATATACTGACGGTTGTTCACAGCTGCTGCTTGTAAGCATCCAGTCAAAATGAGTCTTCCTGATTCCAATTTAGGTATTCTATCTATTAGGTCACTTAACTGCCCCATCCTTAGTTTACAGATGAAGAAACAAAGGCTCTGAGCTGGTGACTTATTTATGGTCACATAGCCTAGTTAGAATCAGAGGATTCAAACAAATTTCTTCTGATTAGGAGTCATAGGTAGAAATTGGAGAGGAATAGATTTAAACTCAATCTAAAGAAAAGTTTCCTTCTTCACGCTATCTCAAAGGGTAAAGGATTGCCTTAGAATGTAGGAGATTCTTTTTGACTGGATATTTCCAAGCAGCAGCTGGTGAACCATGGTTAGTATGTTATAAAGGGATTTCCGTCTCAACATGGTTTGGATTAGATAAGAAGGACAAAAAAATGCAGGTTGCAACACTCCTAGGTTGAGTCCAAACCAGATTAAAATGTAATTGGAAAATATTTAACACAATAAAGAAAAAAATATATATATAATATTAGACCACAGATAATATTAATATATAGTTTTCTAAGAAAATATATGACTTGCAGCAGGGATGCTTAATTATAGTTTAGTCTAACGAAGGAAGGCAATGCATAAAAGGGAGCATTCCCTTGAGGGGAAGGGGAGGTAGAAGAAGGTACCTAGTTCAAGAACATGAGAAAGGGATGTGAGGGGTTAGTCTGGTGGAGATGGCTCACTCAACCTGACTCAGGATGAAGACATCTTTGGGAAGATAGTCTCCTTAAATTTGAAATCCTGGGAGAAACTAGTCAAGAAGAATATGAGAGTTCAAGACTGAGAACACTGGTGGGATTCGGTTGGTTCACACCAGTTTGGCAGAAGAGAGATACCTAATTTTATGTTGAGTTTGGCAGACTGGTTGTTAATTTATTTGAATCTCACCACTGAATGAGAGTACTTCTAATCCAAGTCCAGGGTAGTAGGAGTAGGAGAGTATGGTGCTAATATGTTTATCTTTACATTTTATAAGGCATTTGTTGGTTTTGGTTAAAGTGGACTCATTCTATTTTTTTTTGTTTTTGTTTTTGCAAGGAAGTGGGGTTAATTGACTTGCTCAAGGTCACACAGCTAGGTAATTATTACATGTCTTAGGTCAAATTTGAGCTCAGGTCCTTCTGACTCCAGGGCCAGTACTCTATCCACTACTTAGCTGCCTAGACTCATTCTATTAATGATAAATAGATAAGCAACTGTATTGCAACATGTTTCATTTCCCCTTTCTTAACCTTCATCTTTGATGAAAAACCTTGCAAACAGAATTCATATTTCCTTGTATCATTCCCCTCTAAAAGTCTTTGCTCTTTCTGTGGCTGCCCAGAGACCTTCTGGCTTCCAGTTGCTTTTTCTTGGAGTTGGAATGTCATGCTTTTGCCAGCGCTACCTTTTGCTTTTCTTTTCCTTTTATACATTTTAAGAGAGGAGGCAGCATTATTTCTCTTCCCTCTGGGTCTTGTCTGGAGCACATCCTGGTGTCTTTCAGGATCCTGGAAAGAGACTTGTAGTGGGAAATGGAATTGTTGATGAAATTTTACTCTTAATATTTCATCCAACAAAGTGTGTCCTTTTCTATCCTTAATATTTTGAAGAATGCAGCAGTAAAATCAATCCTACTCTGTGTGAGCCTTTTCTCCAATCTTGGTTAACAATCAACTCTGCCCCTAAATTGTTGAGATTAAAATATAATCTAGTTTTCAGTACATCATATGACTGTAGGAAAAAGCAGTATTATGCCCCCCGGATGGATTTGTACTTTCTAGTTGCCTGGGAGAGCATCAAAACACATATCTGAAAACTGAACCTCAGAGCTCTCCATGTCTTAGAAGCTGTAGATGAGAGGATTTGGCTATCCTTATTTCCATTGCTGCTATAAAGTATCTAGTTATTATTTCACTGCATTTCCTTTCTTATAACTTTGGAAAGGAGCTTTGGCATATACACACACATGTAAATAGATACCTATATATGTCTGTATATACAAATAGACATACACAAATGTATGTATTTATATATGTTTATACATAGACATATGATCATATATGTATGTACACACATAGACACACATTTTTTTTGTCTTACATAAGGTCAAGTACATACTGGAGTGATTTAAATAATTAAAAAAATTGAGAGATAGTTTCTAGTAATTTGTTCATTTTTAAAAATAAGGTCAGCAGATTATTAATAAAAGGATGTCCATTTGACCATCTCTCTTAGATCAAAGACCCCAAATGGTGGTGGGGGCACAATTTATATGCCCTTCAAAGAGGAGGCATTCTGAAAGATGCCTAATCACCCTTGGATGTGATGGGAGATGGATTATCTTGGAGTACATGACTTAGGTCTTTTAAATCTTGGTCAAAGAGACATCAGTTTCCCATGTCACTATCTTGATAATAGTGTGAAAATCAACATTGTCCCAGGACCTGTCCAAGCAAACACAATGAGCAGGAATGCAACCAATTAGTCTAAACTTAGAACTTTTTTTACAGTATGATTAGGTCTTGGCCTGGATAATCCTTTAATAGAGATTTGCCACACAGGTTGGTTTCTGGATGAAGTAGTGGAAAAAGGGAAGAACCTTGGTCCAATACAATAATTATTAAATATAAGAGAGAAATATTTATTCATCACACTAGTGATGAATTGAATTGGATTTCAAGGACATTGGAATTTTCTGGGTACTAGAAGCACCCATCCAGTCTAACATTAGTGACTTGTTCATCTTTAGCAAAGATATAGGATTCCCTGGAATCTATTTCAAATTCTTGGAATTAAAATATGGCAGCATCTTTTGCTTTTAAAGTTCTGGCTCCTAAAAAAGTTGTGTCTAAATCATCTAAAGTTTAGCACTGACTGACTAAACATCTGTGTGCTTCTCAACATGTCCATATCCAGTGTGTTGTTTGTAGAAGTTTGTTTATTTTTGTCATTTTAAATGGACTGTCAATAGATCAATCACAGATCAGAAGGGCAAACATTCAAAATACTTCAGATATTATTGAAACACTGAATAGCCTCAGGATGCAATTCCAATTTAAGATTCCAAGTAAGAGAAGCTATAGTCCAAAACCTGAATCACAAAATTGGAGTGTTTTCCCCTGTTACTCCCCACTTTACAGTCTGCTAGATATTATTAAGTATCTAAATGGAGGGTAGATAACCACATGTCAGGGAGGCAGTGTGTTAAGAAATGCACAGAAGTTGGAGTCTGAGGACTTCATGGGTAGATTACAACAATGATTTGTTATCTTTTTTTCCTCCCTTTTCTATTTTTTTCTAATACAAACTTGCCGAACATCCACAAACATAAATATTTCTATATTCAAAAATGAAAATTGCATGTGTAATTGCAAATCTATTATATAAAACTTGTTTTAAAAAGAATATGATAAACACATTGGTTTTAAAGTGATTCTGTTTGTTCCTCCTTCCTTAATAATTACTTCAAGGGGTCAAAAACCTCTCCACAATCAATAATTCCTGTCCCTCTATTGTGTGTGTACACATGTATATTCTTTCTCTTTCTTCACTGTTGTGATCTCCCAGGGAACCACAAAAGGAGGGTTTCAAGCAATGAGAAAGGAGTGTCACCAGTTTCTTGGCAAAAGGGGTACCAACAGTGACTGTATCAACTCTCAGAGTTTTCCACACACAGCTACAGTTTTTCCTTTTTTTCATGCTGTCATCCTCTCTCTTGTCAGTTTGTGCAACATGTCAGGATCCTCCCAATATCCTGCTGGAACACCCCAGCAAGCTTGCTCAGTCATCTCTCTTGAAATTTCAGCTTGGCTACCTCCTATAGTATAAGAAAAAGTGATTACCTCTTTTATTTTTATTTTGTTTTTTAAAAATATTTTATTTTGAGTTTTACAATTTTCCCCTTAATCTTACTTCCCTCTCCTCACCCCCCCCCCACAGAAGGCAATTTACATTGTTTCCATGGTATATATTGATCCAAATTGAATGTGATGAGAGAGAAATTATATCCTCAAGGAAGAAACATAAAGTATTAGAGATAGCAAGATCAGACAATAAGATATCAGTTTTTCCCTAAATTAAAGTTAATAGTCCTTGGTTTCTATTCAAACTCCACAGTTCTTTCTCTGGATACAGATGGTATTCTCCATTGCAGACAGCCCCAAATTGTCCCTGATTGTTGCACTGATGGAATGAGCCAGTCCATCAAGGTTGATCATTGCCCCCAAGTTGCTGGGCGTACAGTTTTTTTTCTGGTTCTGCTCATCTCATTCAGCATCAGTTCATGCAAATCCCTCCAGGCTTCCCTGAATTCCCATCCCTCCTGGTTTCTAATAGATCAATAGTGTTCCATGACATACATATACCATAGCTTGTTAAACCATTCCCCAATTGGAGGACATTTACTTGATTTCCAATTCTTTGCCACCACAAACAGGGCTGCTATGCATATTTTTGTACAAGTGATGTTTTTACCCTTTTTCATCATCCCTTCAGGGAATAGACCCAGTAGTGGCATTGCTGGATCAAAGGGTGTGCACATTTTTGTTGCCCTTTGGGCATAGAGACTATCTCTTTTAGACACAATTTTAATATACTTAGTCTTGGTCACTCTTAAAGTGCCCAAATTAGGAATTATAATATCTCAGTCTCACTCTGTCTGATTTTTGTTTATGAGAATTGTTGGCATCCATATAGTTTTCAGCATCAACTCTTTATCCTGAAAGTAAGCCTGACTCTCCTTTTATGCTAATTGGAACAAACCTCCTTCTGCACAGAGGGAGAGGATATCATTATGTATGTCCCTGCAGTTTCAATTTCATTCCTAAATACTAGGTCCATCTCTACTCTAGAATCTTAGCTTTCTCTAATTGAATGAATCAACATGATTCAGCAACCTGCTTTTTAAAGGGGGCAGACGAGTTTGAGACAACTGATATTTTAAAAGATTCAAGAGAGAATTACTGGGTAGTTGATCATCTTATTAATAATACCAGCACATTTATTGTTATCTCTCTTTTAGATCAAAGATCGTCCTGACAGTGGGCTCATGACTTATAAGCCCCTTTGGAAGAGTGTTACCGAGGGTAGCGATCAACTCTCATTGCTTAACAATTAGTGTTACAAGAAGTGAGCTCACTCCAGTTAGGGACTGAGAGTGACACCATGTCACCCTTGGATAGAGAATATACCCATAACCAGTTCACCCCCAGTTTTTGGGCAGTCTAGACAAAGAAGTCAAGCCTGAGCTAGTTGTGTAGAACAGAAATATCCAGAATGAGGAGAATGTTAATTCTATCTTCCATAAACTAATCCTTGAGAGATTGGACAAAGACATAGAACAGGAAAAAAGCTTGGGTCTCCCTAGTTTTAATATTTGGCAAGAGAGAGGACGAGAAAAATCTAAACCAATTTACTTTGTCATATCTATTATTAGTCAGACAAACAATATTTTTTACATCCTGTAGGGAAAATGCTGCCTCAAAACCTGGATTTTCTTTTGGACATTTATACAAGTTTTTTTTTTTGAAAGGCAGTGGGATTGTCTTTAGTCTAAAAGAAAGATAACTAATAAACATGCTGGTATTATTAATAAGATGATCAACTACCCAGAAATTATGTCTCTTGAATATTTTAAAATATCACTTGTCTCAAACTTGTCTACCCCCTTTAAAAAGTTAGGTTGCTGAATCATATTGATTCATTCAACTAAAGAAAACTTCTAAGATTCTAGAGTAGAGATAGACCTAATGGAATTTTAGGAATGAAATTGAAACAAAAAACTAATTATCATATAGCTAAATAAGTGTTAAGTGTTTGAAGTCAGGTTTGAACTCAGGTTCTCCTGTTTCCAGGGCTTGTTTACTATGCACTATAGTTATTTGGTCTGTTTTCTGTCCCTTTCTAAAACAGTGGGTGTGCTAATCCCTGGCTCAAAGATGAGTATTAATTGAAATGAAAGAGTAGCTATATTCTAGTTTTGAACCCTAACCCCAAACTACTGCAACTGAGAGATACTCTGTTCCTTTTCTTTTCCTGCCACATAAACTCTCAAGTCAAGTTATGCTGTAAAGAAATATTTGGGATAAGACTGAATTCAGAAACAACATATGGGAGCATTGATGAAAATACATTTAATCAGAAAGATATAAGAAAATTTTGTTAAGTATACTGGGTGACTTCCAAGTGTATTTTGAAATTCCTGGTAAGATTCCAGCTCTGACTGACATAATATTACTGACTTGGAGTTAACCTTCAAGTATACTATTCCTCTACTGATGCTTCTCCTTCATTCTCAAAGAAGACTGGGACATCAGGAGAGGTGATGCCATGACAAGCATATGAATTAGATTTAAGTGAGGGGTTCTCTGTCATCAACTTCAAATTCTCCTTCAGTATGATCTGGATCCGCTGGCCAGATCTGAATCAGAATGACTGGAGAATTCCCCTACTGACCAAAACACAGACTGGAAGTCTCTTTCTCTTTCTCTCTCTTTTTCTTCCTCCTTTTTCTTCCTCTCTCTACTCCCCAGTAGGTCTGTGTTGCAACATAGTGATGGAGATAAAATGCTATGACTACACTACTTTATGGAGGCTGTCAATCTGAACCTCTGTCCACATACAATAACAAAGCATCATTCTTTTCTTAAGACACATAAACTCAAATACTCATGGGCACATTGTTTGGTATTGTGGTTCTGAATTATTGTATAGATGCAATTACTATTATTATGAATAACTCTGAGGTACAGAGTGAGCTATGGTTTAGAAAGCACTTAAAAGAATCTCATATAATTCATCATATAAACATCATTATTCCCATTTTATAGATGGAGAAATTGAGGGTCAGAGAAGTTAAGTGAATAGATTATGATCATATAGCTACTAAGGAATAACTTTAGGATTAGAACCTAGCTCTTCTGTCTCTAGATCTAGGGTTCTTTCCCCTATATCATAGCTCTTTCTTTTCCTTCCTCATAGAAGATTAATAAAGATACCAAGAAAAAAGAGTGGAGTATGTGTGTCTGAAAAAAAATAATCATTTCCTTTTTGTTAGAACTCTGAAAAACTACCTTCTCTGCATCAGTAAGCTAATAAAATGCATCAGTCTTTATTAGTTGCTTGATTTGAACTAAGTTAGTCCTTCCTCATTTGCAAAATGAAGGGAACAGTCTAGATCTGTAAAATTTCTACTAATTATTAATTTCTAGGGTTGTCTTATTAAAGAATATATGGGGTTTAGTACTTGTCTCTAAAGCCCTAAATGTTTTATAACCTTATTTTTTTCCCAACTAGAACTATGAATTAAAATTTCAGCTAACATCTGATACTAAAATTTGATCTGTATCATATAAGATAAAGTGGAAAGACTGTCATCATTTGGTGACTTTGAGCTCTGGTGATGGACCATCTAGTTCCAAATGATTCCTTTTTCCTCTCTAAAATATTCAGAATGTTGCTGATGAAATACAAATAGGATATCTTCTATCTTTACTTCACCATGCTTAGGAAATAGTGTCTAGGAATAGGCTCTGTGTTTAGAGACAACAAGGAACCAGACTGAAAAAACTAATTTATCTGATTTGTTGAAGTTCAATTTCTTGAAGGAATGGCATTATGGGGACCAGGTACTTTCAGCATTGCCATCCATATGGCATTAACACAACCTTTGGTGAATGTCATGACAGCACATGAGTCAGAGAGAACCTTTCAAATCATCTCATTTTACAAGCGAGGAGAAACTAAGAGATTGTCACCGAAATCAGTCAATAAACATTTTAGCAATTACTATAGGTACTGTGCTAAGTAATAAAGATGCAAAGAAAGTAAAAAATATGGTCCCTGAACTAAAGGAGCTCACATTTTAATGGAGTCAACATACAGTCAACTATATAGGTATAAACTATATTCTAAATTAATGAGAGTTTCTATTAAGGGGATGGGGATGGGGAGAATGGCTTCTTGTAGAAGATGAAATTTGAGCTGAGATCTGGAAGAAATCCAGTAGTTAGAGATGAGAAAAGTAAATACTATAGACCTAGAAGACCTCCACTGAAAAGTCATAGTCAGGAGATGAACTACATGAAAGAAAACAAGAAAGTAAACGTCTGGGTCAGGGTACTTGGTGGGGAAATGTAGAAGAAGGAGACTGGAAAGACCAAGAAGGGGAAATGTGAAGGACTCCAGATGTCAAAAAGATCAGTTTAGATTTGATCCTGAAGTTGATAGGAAATGGGTGAAGTTTCTTGAGAAGCAATGACATAGTCATAACTCTCTGCCTTAGGAAAATCACTTTGACAGCCAAGTATAGAAGAATGGGGAGATTCTTGAGTTAGGGAGACCTACCAAAGGGCTATTGCAAGAGTTCAGATGGGAGGTGATGAAATCCGCACTTCTAGGAATCACCAAAAACGTTTTAGTACATTTCATAGAAAATGGATAAATGTCAGAATCATGAATACTTGTTGATTGATTAGCTGAATTATGTTCTGGGCAAGAGTTTCCAGATTGTTATTGTTGTTGCTCATGTTGTTTTTGTCCTTTATTCTTGAAGAGGACCTTGACGTCAAGGAGATGATGTCCTGACATGCACCTGAATTAGATTTGAATGAGGGCTGTAATGTGCAAAGTCACCATTCTTCTCCAAAGCCATCTGGATCTAATGGCTAGATATGAATCAGGATGACTGGAGATGATCCTGGGTGAAAGACAGTTAGGGTTTAAGTAACTTTCCCAGTGTCACACAGCTAGACCAATATCTGATTCTACATCTGAACTCAGGTCTGCCCAAATCCAGGGCTGGTGCTCTATCCAAGCCACCTCCCATATTAAGAGATCCAGAAAGTAGCCTTATCCTTTCTTTCTTTGACCAGACATTTTTTCTGGTTATTGGATTTAAACATATATATATGTATGTATGTATAAATTCATACACACATATATAATATTTCTTGTGTTAATTTGGCTCAAACAATTTAAAAGGAATGTTAGCAAAGAATATTCTGAAGTTATTTGAGTCATGGAATCCATCATTTTTTAAAAAAAAAGTTTCTATTTTTGAGAAATCTACCCAATATAAGATATAGTTTGTAATATAATTGTGGTCCCAATGACTTGTGTGATTCAGGTTGGCATTATCTTCTATTACAGCTTCACAACCCAATCAGGGCAAGTGAGATGCTGAAAGTCAATACTGTTCCTTTCAAATCTATAGGAACTTATATTAATATAGTCAATATTGCATGATTACTTTTTGTGTGAGATGATTCTATGAAGGATATAACCATGGATCAGGCTGTGACATCTGCAGCCATGGAGACATATTTTTCATCCTCTTACAAAAATAATCTGCCTAGAATAAAAAGCCAGGCTGTACTGATCCCTTTTCATTCCCTGCATAATACTAGGCAAATGTTAGAAAAACCTTGAACTTGACTATCAGAGACAAAACTTCCATGAACATAAAAGCCAGAGCTAAGTATTACCAGTATCTAAGGCATTGTTCAGAAAATTTGCTCATCCCACTAAACCCCTGACTGCATCACTTCAATCTGCATTCATGTATGCTGGTTTAGACAGGTAGGTCATCAGACCTTCTTTTGAAAGAGGACTAACTGAATAATTTGACCTTGGATGAAAGCTTTCATTCTTTACTGAATCCTTGCATGAATAGCCCTGGGCAAAATTATGAAGCTGATTCTTTGTCCATGTTTGACTCTATCATGTGTCTATTACCCTCATGTGTCACTTCTTGAAGTTTGAATTCCCCAGTGGGAGGCCCTATCCTAGACTAGCCTACCTGAACTATCATCCTATCTATGCTCTGAATCTTTTCTGCCATCCCCTATTTGGCTCCACCCTGCATCATTAGTTCTTAGATATTGAGAGGAAAGAGAACTCATAAATCATCCACCTACCTTCATTTTACAGAGGAGAAAACTGAGACCCAGAGGAAACATGTCTCAGAGATAATAGATGGTAAAGCCAGGTTTTGATTCCACATCTTCTGACTTTAAATCCAGTTTTTGCTATTTAATATCCCAACTCCTCAGGACTCTCTTCTCTTCACTTCCCAAGATCAAAATTAACTTAAACACTGTAGCATGCCAATGGAATCTTACTGAATCATGATGGATCTTGAATGGAGAGCTTCATGTGAGTTTGAAAGGTGACCCAGTAGCAGAATCTCAAGAGAGGAAGGCATTTCAGAGACCCATTCCTCCTTGAATAAAAATCCCCTTTCATATTCAACATCTGGTTCTTACTGTAAGACCTTCAGTGAGGGGGGGGTCCACCAAATCTCAAAGTTGTCTCTTTCAATTTTTGATCCTCCAACTGTTTGCTCATGCTAAACTGAAATTTGCCCCTTTGCTATTTGTAGACAAGGGTTCTTATTCATAGGCACTTTCTAGGTCTTAGGCACTGCTGTAGGGTAGTTCCAACACTAGAATTCTAATCCATTGCTGAGGTAGATATAAAAGTGATGGATAGAAGCTGAAAAACAGGCAAATTGTCCTTAAAGTAAGGCAATAGGAAGGGTTTTTTTTTTACCAGAAGTAAGAATGGTTTGACCAGATTTATACATGAGTAAGAGTGATACAACAAAAGGAAGATTAGAGGGAAGGAGAAGAAAATGGATTTTAGGAGGTTATTGCAATGGTTTAGGTAGTTAGTAATAAGGATGCTATCAGGTTGGTGGCTGTATGTGGAAAGAATAGTGACTCTGAAGTCAGAGGTCCTGGGTTCAATACTCACTTTGATACTGTCTATAAGGCCTTGGGCAAGTCACTTCATATTCACTGGCCTCAGTTTTCCTCATCTGTAAAATATAAGGATTAGACTAGATAATCAACCTGTGAAGTCCCTTCTAGTTCTCAACCAGTCCTAACCAATGATCTTATGTAGACTAGAGGAGGAAACAAATGTGAACCTCTTCTCACATTTTTGACTCTTTAGGAAGAAAAGAAGACATAAGACAAGGTTTGAAGAACATATGAAAAAAAATTTGATTTCTTTCATAAACATAATTACAAGATGGACTTATGGATTGTAAAAGATGGTCTTGGTAATGCATGTAATAACAACCCATATTGTATTTGTGAGAGAAGAGTAGTTACTGATCATTTTTATCTGGAGCACTACTTAATGGGAAAATTTATGTCTACAAATGGTTTGTATGATTTTTTCATTGATACAATTTTCATAATGGATTATTCCTTTGGAAACTTTTTTTAATATTTCATTCATGGATTTTATTTTTATTTTTTAGGGGGTTTTTTTTGTAAGGCAAATGGGGTTAAGTGGCTTGCCCAAGGCCACACAGCTAGGTAATTATTAAGTGTCTGAGACCGGATTTGAACCCAGGTACTCCTGACTCCAAGGCCGGTGCTTTTATCCACTGCGCCACCTAGCCGCCCTTGGATTTTATTTTTAAAAAGTAATATTATGTTAAGAGGGGAAATGTGCTTATCCTTTTCAAGTCTGGGCTCAGGAACCACCCCTTTGTGATATACTAAAGATACCTTTGGCTCTTTTATTGATTGGCATATTTCATGCAAGTTTACATTTTAATGGTCTTTGAGTTGGAAATAGAATAAAAACAAACTACTTGCTGTATTTAGTGATCTAAACCCAGGGACAAAGCCCACCCTAGGCCAGATAAGGAGGAACTATACTCTTCACCATTATCCTCTTCACCTTTCTTGGTTCCTCTACCCCCAGATGTCTTATGGCTCAGAGACCTCCAATGCTTCATTTACAAAATCTATCTCCCTATCCTCCTCCAACTTTTCCCAACAAAAAATCCAGTTAGCTATTAAATGAATTGATAAAACTCATTCCCTCTATAGTGTTAATAGGACTTAATGACTTTTTCATAGACTGTTCAAAGGTAGAAGATAAGCTTAACAATAATTTATTGAAGACTTCTTATATTTGGAAAAATGAGGCTTATTCAGAGACATGAAATAATTTTGCCCAAGATATTATGAAAAATTACTCTCTGAGCTAAAACAAAAGCTTAAGTCTGTTTATTAGTGCTAGAAAACTACTCAAGGGTATATACATTTTATTTTACTTTTTTATTTTGAATTTGATGAGAAAGAAAGGGGGGAAAGGGAAGAAGGAAAGAAGAGAGAGGGGAGAGAAAAAAGAAAGGGAAAAGGGAAAAGGACCCACATGTTCAGAAATATTTATAGCAGTTCTTTTTGTGGTGGCAAAGAACTAGAAATTGAGGGGATGCCCATCACTTAGAGAATAGTTGAACAAGTTGTGGAATATGAATAATATTTATAATAAATGATGGGCAGGTAAATTTCAGAAAAGCCTGGAAAGACTAACATGAACATTGAATGAAGTGAGAAGAATCAGGAGAACATTGTGCACATTAATAACATCATTGTGTGACGATCAACTATGAAACATGTGGCTCTTCTCAGTAATCAAAGACTTGTGGAAAATGCCATCCACATCTGAAGAAAGAACCATGAAGTCTGAATGCAGATGAATGCATACTATTTTCACTCAATTTTTTTCTTTCTTATGGGTTTTCTCTTTTGTTCTGATTCTTCTTCTTTTACAACATGACTAATATGGAAATATGTTTTACATGATTGTTCATATATAACCTATATCAGATTGCTTGCTGTCTTGGGGAGGAGGGAGGGAAAGGAAGGAGGAAGAAAAATTTGGAACTCAAAATCTTACAAAAATGAATGTTGAAAACTATCTTTACATGTAATTGAAAAAAAATGCTAAGATGAAAAAGAAGTGCAATCCACCTGAAACCAAAACGCCCCCAAAAGATACCCCAAAATGGTTATTTACAAAAAGGAAAAAAGGGAAGGAAAGAAGTAGACAAAGAGGGAGTGAAGGGAAGAGAGAGAAGGGAGGGGGAAAGAGAAAAAGAAGCAGAGAATAAAGGAGAGAAGGAAGGAAGGAAGAAAAGAGAGAGAGAAAGTGATAGAGGCAGAGAACAGGAAAACAGACTTACATATGAAACTGCAAGTCTCTTACGGTAAAACTTACTTTTAAAATGTATAATAAATTTAACATGTTTCTTTTGAAGCTGTCTTGCTTGTTTTTGTTTATCTTTAAATTTCTATTTTCTTCTATGTATTTAAAAATACTTTAAGGACTTTTTTAAAATTCTGGCATCTCTGTCACTAGTACTCTCTCTACAAAGCCCATGCACAATTAAAAAACAAGTTATAGCAAATAATCATAGTTAAACACTATAAATGCATGCACCTGTCATGTAAAAAAATTGCTTTTCATCCTCTTTATCTCTCTGTCAGGAGGTAGGTAGTAGGCTTCACTAGCAGTCCTCTGGAGTACAGGTTGATCATTGCATTCATCAGAATTTTTAAGTTTTTCAAAGTTATTTTTCATTGCAGTTTGGTTTTCAATCTATAAATTGTTCTCTTATTTCTGTTCACTCTGCATCAATTCATATGTCTTCCCATGCTTCTCTGAAACCATCTCTTTTTATCATTTAATATAGGACAATAGTCTGTTACAGTCATATGCTAAAATTTGTTCAGTCAATACTGTTTGATGAGCATCTCCTTAGCTTCTAATTCTATGCTAAAATATGTTAAAACATATTTTTGTACAATGAAACTTCCTTTTATCTATTCAAACATTCTGAAAGAGAATGCTTGAAACCAAGGGAATATATGAATCTCTAACAGTGACATTTCCAGCACCTTAGCAAGCCAGTAGACAAGTTGTTTTGAGGTAGGAGAAATGGATATCATAGTATAGAGGAAAGGGTACTGAATTTAAGAGTCAGGAGACTTTCACGCTACCTCTAGTCCTTACTAGCCCTGGGACCAAAGGAAATCAGTTAATTTTTTGAGGTTTTGTTTTCTCACCTAATGGGTTGTTATGAGGTCAAATGAGATAATGTATATATAAAGCTCTTTGTAAATCTGATCATACCATGTATCTGTTTTATTAATTTAAGATCCCATTGTTCTTCAAGTTATAGCATATAAGTGACTGCTTCATCTACTCACCTATAGTTTGGGGGCAATTGGACTGTGTGGTGGATAGAGGGCAGAGCTTGGAGTCAGGAACATTCAAATTCAGATCCAGCCAGAGACACATACTAGTAGAGTGACTTTTGCAAAATTACTCTGCCTCAGTTTCACCCTCTGTAAAATGTGAACCATAGAGGCACCTATCTCCCAGAGTTGTGAAAAATATTTTTTAAAAGCATATAGCACATTGCCTGGTTAATGCTATATGAAATTAACTATTATAATATTATTATTATATGTGACATATTAGCTATGAAACCTTCAGTTTTTGCCAGCATTTGGATCAAAATCAGTCATATGATTAATGTGCTTAAAGAAAACTCATTATGGATCAGTTAAGAGGAAAAAAAACCCCACTGTATAGGGGGATATAACTATAAACATTTCCTTATGAAATCATCCTTTCCTTCAGAGAAGACAAATACCGTGTTTCCTCTTGGTAATGAGGCTATCCGTCTGGTGTCAGTAAGTACAGAAGAGAAAGCAAGGAGAGAACAACAAAAGAAGTATGTTTCCCCTAGTATCAGGAAGGATGCTGATGACGTCAATGTGGAATATAAAATGTTTAAAAGATTTTCTATCATATTTGTTGATGCCTGAGTTTTAGTTAGCAAAGAGAATCTTTCTTAATCTCAGTATCTCTGGCATCCAGTGGAAACTCAGTTCTGGGGTGATGGTTTGAAATTAAGTCCTGCTTCTTGCTACCAATGTGACCCTGGGTATGCTATTTAAACTTTCTGGATCTTGGTTATGTAAAAAAAATGGAACGGGGGGAATTTCCTGAACAGTTTTCAATCTGGTGAAATTTCATGTAATTAAAGAGAAGGAATTATTTTTCTGGAACATTTTGGGGAAACATTGCAAGTCTTATTTGTCTGAAATTTGTTTGCAATGAGTTTAGCTTTAATATTTTGGTTCTCTATCAAGTGAGATGATGCAGGCAAAGTTCTTTGCAAACTTTAAATCTCTAAATAAATGAATCTACTATTATTATCTAGTCCTTATCTTTTTTTTTAGTGAAACTCAGATAGTCCTGGAACTAGTTGCCATTCTTTTATATTTAATGTTTCATGGACTATTGCACAATTTGATGAAATAACTGCTTTTCATAGTTGAATAAAAGTATTTAGATGTAAGCTCATGCCCTGTAGGCTCACAGCAAACAGTAATAGACAGGCAACAGGGATGCTATGTATTTTAATCTATTCCCACATGATTTTGATCTTTTGCTAAAGTTTCTGTAATTTTAAAAGATTTTCATTACATGTAATTTGGAAAATGAATATAGAATATGACAACTATGAAAAACATCTCTATAAAGCTTTAAATGAATCAATGTTAAGTCCTGGTGATCCTAGACAATAGTCTAGTTTGTCTCCAGGATTTTTTGGCATCTGTATTTGGAGTGTGGGGATTTATCTTCTGTCAGATAATATTATTATCTGTCATCTGTCATCTACCATGAAAGATAAACTTCTGATGTATAATTCCAGTTACTTAGTCATGTCTTGTTAAGTATTATAACGTGCTTAATTTTCATAGTCTGCAGTGATGTATTTCATGGATCTATCATTTTCTCATAAGGTTTACATTGATCACTAAGTCAGAGAGATTCAATGACTTGGTCCAAAAATGGATCAACTGCCTGACCACTAATTTTTGATGTTTCCTTTTCAATACATTATTAGTTGAATCTATGCATATGTTACCAATGGAGAGACTTTTTTTTTTTGCAAGGCAAATAGGGTTAAGTGGCTTGTCCAAGGCCACACAGCTAAGTAATTATTAAGTGTCTGAGGCTGGATTTGAACCCTGATACTCCTGATTCCAGGGTTGGTACTCTATCCACTGCACCACCTAGCCACCCTGATTTTAGTTACTTTAAAGGCAATTTCTGGAAGTAAATCACTTTTGATCATAGTTAATAGATTGAAGGAGGTGTACCTTTTATCAGACTTTATTATTGTTCTATAAAATAATTTCTACTTCCTTTAAAATGCTCATCATGTTCTAATCTTTCATTCATTTTCTTTATTTTTAATAAAGAAGTTTTTGTTTTTGTTTTTTGCAAGGTAATGAGGTTAAATGACTTGCCCAGGATCACACAGCTAGATAATTATTAAGTGTCTGAGGTTGCATTTGAACTCAGGTCCTCCTGACTCCAAGGTTGGTGTTCTATTCACTTTGCCACCTAGCTGCCCCCCCAATAATGAAGTATTAATCTATCTTTAGCTAGCTTAGGATGATGGATCCTTTATTTCATTTTCACTGAATGAGTTTTTGTTAAAATACTTTCTAAATCTATTATGGTCATTTTATCATTTTGAGAGTTTACATTAAATTAATCTTTCTCAAGTGTTAATTGCTCATACACATTCTCCCTGAGTTCTGGTTTCAATTTTCCAGCAATTTTTCTAGCATAATGTTCTCCATGATAACTTTGTTTTTGATATAGCTTGCCTGAAGGAAAACTAAGTACCATTTTTGCCATTGGTTCACTTTTACCTCCAGATTCAAATTCAAAGCATTCAGTTTCTTTCTTTTTTTTTTTGGTGTTAGTTCAGAATATTGTTCTTACTGATTCAACATTTCTATGACATTGGAAAAGCATTCTATAAGATAAGGGAGATATTTAAAATCTTTTTTAGTGGAACTTCATGACTTTAGGTCATTCATGCATATCAAACTATTGACAGTATATTTTAGATTGGTTCCATCTTTACTTTGAAAGCTATACTTATATTTAGAAGAAAATATTGATGGCTTGAAGATTAAGCAGTCTTAATGGACACATACAGCCTTCCTGAAAAATGCAATGTTTTATATAACAGGTATTTAATATTATTGTATTGATGACCATGATCATGATAGTTTCAATAGAAGACAATTTTTCATTTGGATACCAAGAAATTTGGCATTTTCATTATTGCCGCTCACTAAGTTTTGAGCTATTTTACATGTGTTTGCATTATTTGAATAAGCCATGAGTGTAGAACTGAATCAAAGGTTTTTTGATAATCAATAAAATCAGTATAAATGTTATGATGCTTTTGGGTGGCTTGTTCAATAATGATGAAATAGCTAAGCTATTCTTTATAGCTCCTGGAACTTTTTGTCCATGCATGTAAATCTTTACTCCTTAGCCATTTTATTGTTTCTTATAAAATGTTCATAAATTTTTTATATCAATATGAGCTGTGTATGCTTTGTGTGAAATATTGTTTCCCTCTGGTTTTATGCCATGTTTTGAATGAATATAACAAAATAGCTTAAATTAAAAATGGATGTGACTTCAAAAGAGGTATAGGAAATGCTGAGTGATACCCCTACTTAAATAATGTAGAAAGCATTACCATCTCTTGCAATAGTTTAACATTGATCATTTGAAGAATGTGAAAAAAGTCTAGTCTTTGCTTGTATAAGAGAAGGGTAATTTATTTTCTCAATTCCACTTTACTTACAGTAAATCACAAGATGCCTAATCAACCATATTTACTTACAGCCTTTTGATTAACTATGAGAAAAGTCCTTCAAACTGCATGGGTATTTCATAAGAATCATGGATAAGTAAAGGAAACTTGGCCATGTCCTAAAAGGTCTCCTTTAAGTTATCAAGCTAGAAAACTGGAGTCTTTTGAGAACATAGGGCAAATTTGACTTTCCAGAACACCTCTGAGGAGAGACCCCTTTGAGATACAAGGAGAAAGGGGAGTCACACCTTTGACTTTGTCTGGCTCTTATTCCCACCTGCTTTGTTTGGAGGAGGACCTTGTAAGCTTCGAAAGATCAGGAGATTAAACCTCACATTTTCTTATTAGTATTTCACTCGAATCCAAATTGCCAGCATGCCATATTATCACTAGCTTGATGGACAACTTGTTGTTACATCATTAGATCAGTTAGGGCCCCTCTGAGGACTTGATTGATTTATGAAGATCAAAATCCAATTCTGGCACCTGGACCTGCTAAGCAGATGAATTTCTTTATAGACACAAAGAGGACCATGTCCAGATAAGCTAAATGCCACTGTGTCCCTTTGTGCATATCTTTACCATGTTGGGACAAATTAAATCTCCTTTTCTTAACTCTTTAATGATTTGTTGTATCTCAAACATTGGACTTGAACTAAGAATTCTGATATTGAGTCTGCTGCTGACAGGTTCTAAACGTTTTTTTTAAAAAACATGGAAACCTTTGGTAATTTGGTGAATCTCATGGACCGTTTCTCAGAATAGGATCAGAGGAAGCTAATTATATTGAAATAAAATTTAAAAAAAATCCAAGTCCACAGGCTTAGGGTCAATATTCCCTAAAAATTAGCTCGCTCTCTCTCTCTCTCTCTCTCTCTCTCTCTCTCTCTCTCTCTCTCTCTCTTTCTTTCTCTGTGTCTGTCTGTCTGTCTGTCTCTCTCTCTTTTTCTCCTTTGCTACTACTAACATTCCTGCTCTTCTAAATATTTTGTTGTTTAGTTGTTTTTTCAGTCATTTCTGACTCTTTGCAACCCTATGTGGGGTTTCTTGGCAAGAAAACAGGAGTGATACTTATCCGGCTCATTTTACAGATGTGGAACTGAGGCAAAAGAAGTTAAATAACTTGACCAGGGTCCCAATAATTGTCAGAGGCCAGATTTGGCCTCATAAAGATAAAGTCTTCCTGATTCTAAATTTTATCATTCAGTAAACATATCTAGTCTTAAATTGCAAGGATTTCTTTTGGCAAGATCTAGGTGTTGTAACCTTCATAGAGTCTATTTTCCTAACCCTTAATTCTAAGTCTAGGAACATCAATCAGTCAGCACCAATTTTATTAAGTTCTTTTTTATGTGCCAAGAACAAGGGTCTTATAGAATGTACTTATCTTTGTAGCTTTCTTCTCCTCTTCCTCTTTAAAACTTTCTGTATCACTTTGGGAAAGTCTGCCTCATCCTGAGTTCTGTGTTCTTGGTTCCCTAGTTACTGAAAATTGAAAAGTAACCTTTTTCTCGCCTTCTGCCCTCCTTCTTTAATTCTTCCTTTTGACCTTTAGACATGATATTTGTCCTGAAAGGTCTTATTTTGGTTGAAATGGAACAATTCCTGATACAAATCAGAAACTACTCTGCAATTTATTACCTTAGATAAAAGTTGCTAGGAATATTGAAATATCAAATAACTTGTCCAGGGTCATGTTGGACCTGACTTCAGTCCTTTGACTCTTCTAACCTGCACCATCAGCCCTTTAATCACTATACCATGTTGCCTCTGTGGCTGGCATTATTTGGATTTACTTCCTGAAAATAGACAGTTCTGTCTCATTTCCTCATGTGATCTTGGCTAAGTCCTAACTTCTGAAGCCTCGGTTTCTACAACCACAAAATGGAGACATTGCTGCTGATGCTGTTGCTGATAATAACTAGTATTTACATGGTGCTTTAAGTTTATAATATACTTTATAAATATGACCTCATTTGATGCTGACATTAGCCCCAAGAGGTAGATGTCATTGTTACCACTATTTTCCAGATGAACAAATAGATATTAAGCAACTTACCTGTGTCTGATAACATGTTTTTCCGACTCCGGGTCCATTGTTCAAACCACTATTTCAATAAATGCAAAATAATACTTTTTACTATCCATAAGGTTGTTAAGTAGAAAAAATATCCTATCAGTGTATTACTATTTTTATTTTTATCTAGTGTTATCAACTGATATTTGGCTTGCTTTTGCTGGGGGGTGAGTCATATGGGTTCCTCATTTGAGACTGGGGACCACAAGGTCTTAAAACATCATCACACTCTACATCCTATTGGCCATATTCTGCTGCTCACTGGTTATTCCAAACCCTGATTTCTCTTTTTTTTCCTTTCTTATAAAAATATTTATTTATTTAAGGCAATGGGGTTAAATGATTTGCCCAAGGTCACAAAGTCTGAGGCTGGATTTGAACTCAGGTACTCCTGATTCCAGGGCCAGGGCTCTATCTACTACACTAACTGCCCCCTCTTTTTTTCCTTTCTGAAGCAAGCTGACTCAGTGTACCTAAAACACTACCCTGAGTTACATTGGGGAAAATAATTTCTGAATGTGAGCATGGTGTATATTGAGTTCCATGTCTTAGGAAAAAATCTGAGATCTTCAAATACAGATGGTGACTTAAGTAGGTTTTGCTATCTGTAAAGACTTTGGACAAGGATTATCTGGCATCCTCTATATTGAGGGAATCTTCTCAGAAATTGTCTTGTGACACATTTAAAAGAGAGATTAGAATTTAGCATATAAAGGCAAAGTAAATAGGGAGAGAAAAAGTGAAGAAACCAAAACATGAATAAAAAGGAATGAAAAGAAATGGATAAAATGACCTAAATAGAATGTGTCCTTTTTTCTTCATCATTTTTAAAACATAAACTTGTGATTTCATTGGTATAGGTCAGTATGTCCTTTACTTCTGTCTACTGACAACCTTTAGTTTTATAGAAATGCATGGGTACCCTAAAATGATTGACAGCCATAGAGGAAGTATGTGTCAGAGGCAGGCTGCCAACCTTCATGTAAGGCTGCCTCTCATATGTGGTGGAAATGAAATTCAACCTTCTTTCAAGTCCCAGTCCAAATGCTATCTCATCCCTGAAACTTTCTGGATTCTTTATAGTTAGAAGTATTTTCTTCCTTCTCCCATACATAGTCTTTGTTTCTCTTCATGAACTTATATTCTTTGTTCCTCCTTTCCCCAATCATACTTTTATGAGAAGCAGAGAGAGTCCTGGGTGTGGAGTCAGAGTTGGGTTTGAAGCCGGCTTCATTCATTTAATAACGGTGTGACCTTGGACAAATCACTTTACTTCCTTCAATCTCATTTAAATGGGGAATATTCTACTCTGACACTTACCTGACAAGGTAGTTGTGAGGTTTGAAGGAGATAATTCATTTAAAGCATTGAGCAACCCATGGAGCTCTTTTTAGCTTAGTATAGTGGATAGAGAGCTGGCTTCAGAGTCAAGAAGACCGGGTTCAATTTCCTCCTCTGGCACAAACTGACTGCTTAAGTCTGGGAAAATCATTTAACCCTCAGGATCCCTAGCAATTTACTGAGACTATGAGGTGACAAAATGTGGATTTGCTAGAGGGAATTTTTTCACCATGAGTTTCTATATCAATGAAAAGATAGAATAAGACAACCAGTCCAAATGCTATCTCATTCCTGAAAGCTTTCCTGATTCTTTATAGTTGGAAGTAATCTCTTCCTTCTCCTATTCATAGTCTTTGTATATCTTCATGAACTTATATTCTTTGCACCTCCCTTCCCCAATTGTCCTTTTTATGATAAACATGTTTACCCAAAGAAGTGAGATTTATCCAAAAACATTCTAGCTTCTTGGCCAGGCATTTTCTCTCTTTAGTAATTATAAATTCCTTGAACATAGGTATGCTATTTTCACAGAATCAGAGATGGTAGCATAGGAACAGGTCACCTTAATTTTTTTTTGAATCTCAGTACCTAGAACTCAGTAAAGGGTCTATGAATAGAGTGAATTGAGTGAACTAGTATGAAGTAAGGGAAATACTATGTTCCTTTTGAGGGAGGGAAGTTCATTCTGGGACCACAAAACAAAAATTTTGACACAGTCGAAAGAAGAGTAACAAATATCTTCAAAAAAAGGACAGAATAGATATAAGAAATTGAGAAACCAGGAGTCATAGTTTACCACCAGAGTTTAATATGATATCAACATATGGATTTTAGGCTTGAAATTATTTAAAAATATTCTTTCCAGCTTTTGACTTCTTTCACTTTGAATATGGTTATTTGGAAATGCAATTACAAAGAGAACTAAAACATAATAACTCCTGGAAGAGGTACCATTTATCATTCAGGCCATTAACTAGAAGAGAATGGTCTAGCAGTATAGGTCCCAGGGAAGGGGGCTCCAGGAATTCAAGGAGAAGTTCCAGGGACAGTCTTCATGTAGTCTAGTTTCAGCTAGTTTCCCTAAATAGTGTCAAAAAATTTAAGACTGTATCTTAGTTAATTTCAAAATTTCCCCAATTTTTAGAACAGTGTTCTGAACACAGTAGGTATTTAAAATGCTTATAATATATTGACCAAAAACCTCTATATGCATCAAAATATTTATAGCAGCAATATTTTGAGGTAGCAAAGAATTGGAAAAGAAGTAGATGCCTTGTAATTGGGGAATGACTAAACAATTTCTGTATTTTAAAGGTGTGCTGGAAGCAGCTCATGCAGAGAGTGGAATATTAAATTTTCAGCAAGAGTGTTTAAACCTTGGAAATCAACCTTGGAAATCAGGATTTGAGTTATAGTTTTGTTGATTGTCTAATCTTAAAAACATGAGAGAAACTTATAATAGAGAAAATTAAACTTAAAAGTATTCCAGGAATACATTTTCCTCCTTGGAAAGGCAGTTAAATATTTGCCAGCACACCCACTGTGTAGAATGCATTATTTATTGTGCAACTTGATGAATATAGAGAAACATGGAAATGAACTGATGCAAAGTGAAGTAAGCAGAGCCAAGGAAAACTGCATCCCAGATGAGCATAATAATGTAACTATAAAGAACAAAAACCCCCAAGTTAAAAATTAATGCTAAAAATTATAGAGTAACCCTAAAGAAGATGTAAAACACTATCCTTCAGGGACCATGTGTGGGACATAACATGTTAGATTTTTTTTCAGTATTGGTCAGTTTTTCTTCCTCCCCCCTTTTCTTTCTTTTTTTTCAGTTTTCTTTTATCCTCTTTGTTATAAGAGTGGGTCTCTAGGAGAGATACAGGGGAAAATCTGGGCAATGAAAAAATAAAATATATCCATAAAATCGATTAAAAAGTAAATGTAATATAATTTGAGACATATTGAAAACCCTGTTCCACACCTATTCCTATTTATTTTCCAAGAATCTCTTCCATGAACTTGGCCAGGAAGTTAGAACTTTTTTGGATAAATCTTACTTCTTTGGGTAAACATTTGCTTATTAAGAGATCTGTGATGTTTTGAATGAGAAAGTCAAGAGATCAAACTGTGATATTATACATTAATTCTATAACTGAAATTAGACTACCAGATTAGGTAAATGCAAGGAAGATGTTGATGATAAAGAGGGGAAAAGTTAGAAGCTTGGGTTACTGAGCTGCACAGGATCCCTGAGAAGGAAGGAGGACACTAAAAAAATGAACCAGGGACCATACTTTATGACATAGTCTAAGGTCAAGTCTTCAGTGGCAATTTATTATTAGGGTTCAAGGAGAGACTCGTCTTGTCCTTATTTTTAACTTAAGACTGGGTTTGATTCAATCTGCTGTTTCAGATTTGGAACTGGAATGGAAGGAAGCATTCAAAGTTAATAAAAGATTTTCTTAGCTGCAGTGTGAAAAAATATACTCATTAAGGTTATGTCTATGATTCAGACAAGTTTTTTGATCTGAGTTTTGGCAAAGTCTTGGGATAGTGAAGCCTGCTTCCTCATGGTCTGGCTTTTGTTACTTAAGCCACCAGGAAGCTATGATAATGACCCAAGTCTTAGTCACCTGAACCAATGAAGTCTCCAGAACAACTTAAGGTTAAAACAAATCTGTCCTAATTGGGAAACATTGCTGCTTTATGACACTTATCCTTCCTTTAGAAGCTATGGGAAAGGGCTTTGTTGTTGACTGAGCCCCTTGGAGATATGACTGGGGCCTGGATGTCCAGATCTGGGTTAGGGTTGGGTGGAATCTTTATCTAAGTTCCTCTAAGTACTTCCAGGATTTTTAGAAAGGATAGAGACTGGGGAACTCTATTAAGACATCAGAATCTCAAGAGAGTATCCACACGTACTAGATGGATAGACTGAAATTGTAGTTTGATTAAATGAAGTTGATACATTTGGTGTTGAGCCTCACCTTTTCATGCTTCCATTTTTTCCAAACAAAAATCCCAAGAGGACAGTTTATTCATTTAGCAGAAGACAATTTTTCCAACTAGAATTATTTATTTTTCTCTCATTTTCGTTAAGAAATGTTTAGGATTTGGGGTTGAGAATGAAATAAAGCTTCAGTGATTTCGTATTCTGCTAAGTGGTTTGGGAGATAAAGCTCCCTTTAAAAAAAATAAATGACAAGCCTGTTCTTTCCTTCATCCTTATGCTTGTTTCGTAGAAATATTCTTAAATTAGGAAGCTTGAACATTTGGTTTAGACTTTGAAAAATGGAATGGAATTCTACAAAATGGGAGAAATAACAGCAATAACTCTTGGTTTCTGCACTCCAATTGACCAGCTGCTGTAGGAGGTCAAAGGAAATCAATGACCATTGATAAGAGAAGTACTTCAAACACATTAATTAGCAAGACAGGTATTGGACCCAAAGCCATAACCAGCTTATCATAGAAGCTGCAATTAGGAAGATAAGCCTTTTTAGACACACAGAAAAAGATGGCTAATTTCATAGGGCTTTTCTCAGTTCTTTGTTAGTTTTGCCCCTCACCTGCTTCCAAGTAGGTAAACATGATTCAGCACAGTTCTAAATAATTTGCTAGAGCCATAAGGGATTTTAGAGACCAGTTGTAGCCCAACACTTTCATTTTACAGACAAGGAAATCGAGACCTAAACATGTCAAATGACTAACCTGAAGACTCAAAGCGAAGTAGTGATACAGGATGACTAGAAACCAGGTTTCCTGAATTCCAGCCAAGGCCTTTTTTTCTTGTTTCTGCTATTTCATTTCCACCCATTTAGGTGGAACGAAACTAACCAAAACCTTTCATCAAGTTTCCTCCTCAACCCCATTCTTCAACAATTGTGGGCTTATTCTAGGTTCAATTGAATCTATTACATTTGAGTTTCCTACATATAAATTTAATTAACATGGAAATAGATTTTCAGCATGAAGACCTTAAGGAGACCATACTTAGTAAATCAGAAAAGTAATCTCCTTTATCTTAGACATATTTCCTTTTATCTTTCTTTCTTTCTCTTTTTTCTTTCTTTTTATGAGGCAAGTGACTTGCCCAAGGTCACACCACTAGTGAGTATAAAGTATCTGAGGTTGGATTTGAACTTAGGTCCCCTGATTTGAATTTCAGTGCTCTTTCCACTGAGACAATCAGCATATATTTTTAAAAGGTACACTTTGGTTAACTATAAGATAACCAGAAATACATTTAGCCAGAATATATTGGTCTTTGAGTATTCTGGTTAAGAAACCTTTTGTTTTATGGAGTTGAAATGATTTAAGTGGTAAGATCAATTATTTGGGTTTGTTGAGGCTTATCTACACTATTTTGTGAATAGCTGGACCTGGGTACATTGACCCCACTTTTCATAGAAAATCTTACTGAGCCTTGAAAAATTAGAACAAGAGAAATTGGGGGTTGTTCTGGAATGGAGAAGACTGAGTGGAGGATAGGATTTTTTTTAAATTCATACCTGTGAGTTCATCAATGTGGAAAATTCCTGGTGAGAAAATTGTCTCCAATGATGTAAATAGGTATTCTAATTTTTTAGAAAATAGCCTGGAGCCCTGATAAATTTAGTGACTTGTCCAAGATTTCATAGCTAGTATGCATCAGAGATCTAATTTGAAACTCAGACCATACTGATTTGAGGCAGATCTGTCTACATTACTGTGGTAGTTTTTGGGATAACTGTCTTCAAATAATGTGGAGGGCTATAAGGTGGCAGAAGATGAGGTTTGTCTGACCCAGCCCTAGAACTAGGAATAATAGGTTGACAGCAACAGGAGGTAAATTTGGGGCTAATGAAGAAGAACTTCCAAACATTTAGAACCATCTTCAAGTGCAATGGGATTCTTCAAAAAATAGTGAATTTTCTCTTGTGTTAACTCTTTCCAATAGATGACCACTTCTCAGGAATATTACAGATTTCAGGTATAGCTTGGAATATATGACTTTTGAGATTCCCTGCAACTCTGACATGCTAGTTTTTGTGTTGCCTCCACTTGAATATAAATGTACAAAACTTTAGCAATAACTGAATCATTTTTTAAATTTAGGGCTTAATTTCATTTTAGAATAAAAATATCTTCTTTTTTTTTAAGGAATTCCAATATTAGAGAAAGGGGGAAGGTCCAGAAGCCTGTGCAGTTTTATCTAATAATAGATTTCAAAGTAAGACACTTTTTCTTTAGTCATCTCTATTTTGCATCACCAGAGTTAGTGGGAGCAAGGTGGGTTGACCCCGGCATTTCAGTCCATCCTGATGATCAATTCATTTTGTCACTCTCTAACTACTTCTATTCAAGCCACATAGTCATTATCATATCACAGTGCACAGGGCAAAGTCTAAGCAGTTTTTCACTCAGAAAAAAAGTTGGTAGAACTTTTGCAGTTAAATGTTATCTCAATCTTTGATTTCATTGATATGGAGAACTTCCAGGTTAAAAAAAAAGAAATTAAAAACTCCCTTCATGAATTCAGGTCATCACCTTTGCTGTAATTCATTACCTTATGAGACTGAGAAATTATACAGCTTTGCCCATCATCACCCATCTAAAGTCAAAGGGTTCAGAATCCAGACTTCTGGATTTTCCCGACTCCAAAGCCAATTCTCTATACTGTGTACCATGCTGCTTCTTTTAGTTATTTTAAAAAAAGATACTTCAGGTATATTTGTCTGTTCTGTGAGACTGGAAACTCCTTGAGAGTAGAAACTGGTTAAAGCTTCGCAATTGTATTCCCATTGTTTTAGTAAAGCACCTTGTACATGGTAGATATGTTATAAAATCTTGCTAATAAAAAAGTATGTTTTCAATTTAACCAAATTAAACTTTTATTAATTACTACCATGTAAAGTGTAGTAGTTAGGCCCTTGGGATTACAAACATGAAAAATAGCACAATCATCACCTTCAAGGGGCATGCAGTCTATTAGAGGGAAGCAAAATTGATATGTATATGGAAGATTATCAATACAGAAAGTTCAAGATGAGGCAAAGGAAAAGTCAGGTGGAAATGCTGTAGATGAGAATGGTTCTTCTGGGAAGAGAGGAAAAAGAAAGTTTCTAGGATGAAGTGGTAGCCCTGAGGTCAGTCTTGAAGGAAAAAAAAAATTGTAGGTAAAGATAAGAAGGGAGAAGTATGCGGGACAGCCCCCATGAATGGCCAGGAGGAGGTGGCAGGGCCACACTGGTTTGATTGAGTCAAAGGGCATGAGGGGAATAATGTTAAATAAATCTGAAGATGTAAACTGAGTCAGATTATGGAAAACCTTCACTATCAGGATAAGAAGCCTATATTTTATCTTAGAGACTCAAGAGGAAGTAAATAAAAAGGTGTTTTGGGGGAATGCTGGGAAGGTGGAAAATGATAAAACCTGCCCATTGGTAAGACTTTTGGCAACTGTATGAAGGATAAAATGAAAAGGAAGTAGCCTGGGGAAAGTGAAGACCAGGAACTTGTCATAATAGTCCAAGGGAGAGGTAATGGGGTCACATTCATGGTGGTCACATGAATGAAAAAATGGTCTGTATTTGAGAGATGCTGTGAAGATAGCATTGGAGACTTGGCACTTGATTCCAAAGTTAATTAGATCAAAAACTTACTTTATCAATTAGATGCACATATTTACTAGTTATAATTGGGAGCACTTGTTGAATGTTATGATGATGAGTTTTGGCCAGACCTATGATTTCATCAGAGCATGGTGTTTCAAGTAAGGAAATTCCCTTTGTCAAGGTAGAGTGACTACTGGGATGTACCTTAGGATCTTAGAGAGTTGCCTGGGATACTGAGACTTTAAGTACCTTTTGTAGGTCAGAGGCATAACTTGAACTCAGGTCCTCCTAACTCTGAAGCCAACCCTCTATCAACTGTCACTCTTCTCATATTGGTTATGGTGGTTCACTTTTTTGGGGGGGGACAAGTAATTCTCATTTTGTAGCATGACTTACCTTCATCATATCTACAGATTTATATATATATATATATGTATATATACAGAAGAAGATTTTGGCATCATTTGAATGTCTTGATATCGGAAAATCTATCCCTAGATCATATAGCAGAGTAATTTTCTTTTACTGATTCTGTTTTGTTATAGTGCCTATGTTTTTAAGTAAGAAAATGCAATATTAACATTTCCTTTTATTGTCTTTTGATTCCTTCTCTTGGTTAAATTCATGGTCAGGGTGAAGTAGATTGGCTTAGGGATCATTTTGTTTCAGAGTGCAGGATTTTTCTATTTTTTTAAACAACAAAATTCTACCCACAAAGAGGATTTATTCCATGAATATTTTAGTGCAGAGATTGTACATGCCATGACAGTCTTAGAGTCAAATTTTCATTTTAAAATGTATTGATAGATAGATGCATACATATATACACATGCATTAGCCAATAGCAATGACTAGACGCTATCTTTTAAAGTAAAATTTTAATTTTCATGGCTATTTTGAAAGGACTTTTCTTAACAAACTTAAAAAGAGGTCCTGTGAAATGGCAGAAGACTGGTTTGAATATTAGGAAACTTAGATATGAATTCCTATCATCACTGTGACTTTGGGTAAGGAACATAACTGCTCTGGGTCTTGGCTTCCTCATTTTTATAGGGAAGAGGTTTGACTTGGATGTTCTTTTTCTGGGGGGGGGGGTTTCAAGGCAAATGGGGTTAAGTGGCTTGCCCAAGGCCACACAGCCAGGTAATTATTAAATGTCTGAGGCTGAATTTGAACTCAGGGACTCCTGACTCCAGGGCCAGTGCTCTATCCACTGTGCCACCTAGCCGCCCCTCAGATGGCCTTTAACTTAAAATCTGTAACTTTAACCAAAGTTTTTTGTACCTAGGATATGCAGGACAGTTTTCATTCTCTTCTTTATTAATATGTACCAATATTTGAGAGATAATTTTTTCAGTTTATCTTTTTTTTAAATTATCAAAGTAAGTTTGTTGTTCATAATCCAACCATTCTGGAGAGCAATATGAAGCTATGCCCAAAGAATAATAAAACTGATCATATCCTTTGACCCAGCAATACCTCTACTAGGTCTATATCCAGAAAAAATCATAAAAATGGAAAAAGTCCCACATGTTCCAAAATATTCATAGCAGCTCTTTTTGTAGTGGCATAGAACTGGAAATTGAGGAGATGCCAATTAATTGGGGAATGGCTAAACAAGTTATAGTACATGAATACTATGGAATATTATTGTTTTATAAGAAACCATAAAGGATCAGACTCCAGAGAAGCATGAAATGACTTATGGGATCTGATGCTGAGTGAAGGGAATAGAACCAAGAGAACACTGTACACATTAACAACATTGAGCCGATCAACCTTGATGGTTGATGTTTTTCTCAGAAGTTCAGAGTCCTAGGATAACCCTGGGAGACCTGTTATGGACAATACCATCCAAATCCAATTGGGGAAAAAAAACAAATTTAAAACCCCCCCACAAAATCTTAATGAACACTATGTTCACTTTTTATATGAATTTCTCTTATGTTTTTTCTTCCTATTCCATGGTTTTTCTTTCTTTTTCCTTAGTCCTAATTCCTCATTTAGAAAATGACTAATATATAGACATGTTAAAATATATAGACATGTTAAAATTAAAATTTTACTTTAAAGCGTAGCGTCTAGCCATTGCTATTGGCTAATGCAGGTGTATATATGTATGCATCTATCTATCAATACATTTTAAAATGCAAATTTGACTCTAAGAATGTCATGGCATTTACAATATCTGCACTAAACATGTTCAACACTTAGACTTCACCACTGAGGGGAGAGTGGAAGAAAATTGTGTAACATAAATATGCAAGGAGATTAATGTTGAAAAACTTTCATAAAAAGTAATTGGAAAATAAATAAAAATATCAATTAAGAAAAGGTTTGTTGTTCAATTCACCTTCTTGTAAAAAAATGCTTTTGCATCCTTCCCACCCCCAGCAATACATAAGACTATTTTTTAAAAAAATGATACCATACACTTTGTGAAACTTGGATACTCAAAGTTAATAAGATAAAAGTTTAACATTTGTGTTTCTTCTGTATTTGGAATTTGAGTATTGAAAAAAAATTTCTCACTAGAGTCTTGATTTTGTAATAACATCTTTACTCTCTAATCTTTAAATTTCCTGATTTTACCCAATTATCCTACTCTGTTGGTAAATCCAGAGGATAGTTGCTGTTCAGATTCTAGCAGTTTCTACCAAATTGGAAAAACTTTGAGCTTGAGACCAACTATGGTTTATTATCCAAGGACCATCTGAGAATAGACAAGCTCATCACCAAAAAGAGGAGAGACATCAGGGAAAATAAAAACTATTTTTAGCCATAGAAATTCATGAGACTACCAACAAAAGAAGAAAAGGTCTCCATCTGCATGAATGGAGGGAGTAAATTATTTAATTATATTAATGAAATTACATATGTTTGGAGGTATCAAAGTATCCATAACAAATGTTGGCCAAAAAGACCAATTCATTACTACATAGACACATTTTCACTCACCATACAAACACACATTTCCAAGCTGGCAAAATTTTGTATCAGTATGTGAAGTGGATGAATTCAGTGATTGAGTCTAATTCAAGATTTCTTTTTTTTTTAATGATGTTAAGATCTTTATTGTATAATTCTTTTGTGTATTTTTTGATATTTATTTTACTTTTCCAATTACTTGTTATGAAAGCTTTTCAACACTTATCCACTTGATTATTTATGTTACATAATTTTCTTCCATTCTCCCTTCCCACCTCCTCCCCTCAGTAGTGAACAGTCTAGTGAACATTGTGTACATTTGTGTTTAACATGTTTACATATAAGTCTTTTTCTGTATAGAAAATTAGAACTAAGGGAAAAGAAAGGAAACCATGGCATAGGAAGGAAAAACATAAGAAAAAATTTAAAATAGTAAACATAATGTTTATTCAGATTCTGTAGTTTGTCTTTGTTTTTGTTTTTGTTTTTCTTCATTTGGATGTGTATGGTGATGATAACAGGCCTTCCAAGGTTGTCCTTGATCTCTGAACTGTTGAAAGGAGCTGCATACATCCTTCATCGTTGATCAGCTCACAATGTTGTTGATAAGGTGTACAATGTTCTCTTGGTTTGGCTCCCTTCACTCTGCATCAGTTCCTTTAATTTTTTCATGCTTCACTAGAGTCCAAACATTCTTGGTTTCTTATAAAACAATAATATACCATAGTATTCATGTGCCAGAACTTGTTCAGCCATTCCCCAATTGATGAGCATCCCTTCAATTTCCAATTCTTTCATATTATAAAAAGAACTGCTATGAATATTTTGGATCATGTGGAACTTTTCCTATTTTCTATGATTTCTTCTGGATATAGGCCTAGTATTGGTGTGACCAGGTCAAAGGGTATGATTAATTTTATTGCTCTTTGGATATAGTTCCATATTGCTCTCCAGAATGGTTGGATTAGTTCACAACTCCACCAAAAATGTATTAATGCTCCAATACTCCTATAACCTCTCCCAACATTGATTGATTTCCATTTTTGTCATCTTAGTCAATCCGATAGGTGTGAAATGATATCTTGGGGTTGTTTTAATTTACATTTCTCTAATCAGTAATGATTTGAAGCATTTTTTCATATGATTACATATAGCTTTAATTTCCTTGTTTGAAAACTGTCTGTTCATATCCTTTGACCATTTGTCAATTGGGTAATGACTTGGAACCTTATAAATTTTTTTTGTTTTTTGCAAGACAATGGGGTTAAGTGACTTGCTCAAGGTCACACAGCTAGGCAAATTATTAAGTGTCTGAGGCCGAATTTGAACTGAGGACCTCCAGACTCCAGGGTCAATGCTCTATCTACTGTGCTACCTCGTTGCCCCCCATTATAAATTTGATTCAATTCTCTATATATTTTAGAAATGAGACCTTTATCAAAACCCTACACAGCGAAAAATTGTTTCCCAGATCTGTTTTTCTTCTAATCTTTCAGCATTTGTTTTATTAGGGCATAAACTTTTCAATTTAATATAGTAAAAATCATCCATTTTACAATTTATAATGTACTCTATTTCTTGTTTGGTCATAATTTTCTCCCCTCCCTTTCCATAGATCTGACAGATTGAGTAATTCTTGATCTATTAAACACCCTATGTGTCTAAATCCTCTTCACATTTTACTTATTTTCATGTATGGTTATTTATTTTATTTATTTATGTTTATTTATTTTCATATATAATTAACTTGGGATTTATGAGATTAAATTTTTTGATAAGTGTATTTCAATATAATTGATTTATTTTGTAATTCTGAGTATTTAATTTTTTTCATTTAAGACATTCTTAGATGGTGTCCATGGATTCCACTTGACTGCCAGTGGGGGTGCCTGAATAATAATTAAAAATAGCATTTATATGTTACTCTAAGGTTTTCAAACACTTTATAAATATGATTTATATTACAAATAAACTAAATATAATAATAATAAATAAAAAATTTAATTCTCTGTTTTGATTCTTACAATAACCCTGAGAAATAGATGTAATTATCTCCATTTAACAGATGAGGAAACTGAGATAAACAGTGGTTAAATAACTTGCCCATGGTCACTTAGGCTTGTCAGTGTTTGAGGTAGGATTGGAATTCAGGTCTTTCTAACTTTAGATTTAGAGCTCTATCCTCTGTACTATCGAATTGCCTTTTTTTTCCATAACACAAAAAGGTAATAATTTCTGCTCTGGACCGATAAGAAATCAGGTTACCAGTTACTTAAATCATATCTCTTATGGTTCTCTATACAGCCCAACTGATCAAAGCAGCAAAATGGGCCAATGTGTTATATGCATTTGACTAATACTTTAGCTTCTTTTTTCACAAAATCTTTGGACTACTCTATAAAATTCTATCCCTTTTACCATGAGCTGAGAAGCATTGATATAGTAAAAAGAACCTGAACTGCCACTAAATTGCAGCTGTTACTTCATTTCTCTAGGCCTCTATAAAAATAAGGGAATTGAGTCAGTGACCAGGCTACCCTTAAGGACTTTCTGACTCCAAAATTTTATGATTCCTTCAGTAATGAACTGATTTACCAGTTAAAAATACCCTGCCTAATGAATTGATTGGTCCAGCTTCCTTCTTGTCCATATAAATTTAGATTTGGCTCCTGTCTGGGAGTCTCTCTGAAAAGAAAGTACTTTGCTGAGGAAGGATGTTGGTGGGGGTTAGGTCACTCATGATCTTGCTAGCTATTTCTATCATTTCATTTACGTCAGAACTGAGGCAATATTCTCTTTATACTAGACCTTTGAAAATATGAAGTATCACAAATAGAATATGTGTTGCTCTGTAAAGCTGAGTATAAAAGTTGACCTTGAGCATCTATGTAAGAATAATACCTACCTGTTCATAAATTGTGTCTTGTCTTTTTAAATTGATTACAATGAAAATAGCAGCATTGGTAACATTGTGGATCTTGAGGGTGATGTCTGCTTTCATCTGTCTGAGGAGATAGTCTAAATTCAGTTCTATGGAAAAAGTTGTTTAATTTGTAGTTAGCTACTTACTTTCCTGATAATTATCCATTATTATTATTATTATTATGTTTTTACTGGGGTGTCTTTGACACCTACATCTCACATTTTCCAGTGATATGAAAAGAAGCATATGCCTTAGCATTTTTTAAATACACACATGTGAGTGTTTATGATAAATTATTCTATAAATACTTCTATTTATTAGTTTATTCTCTCTCTATATGTATATTATGTGTGTCTGTGTTTGATACAAAGCCTAAATCTGTATGAAATTGACCAGTATTTCAAATATGTATATTATTTTCAAGTATATATGTTGTCTGAATGATATTTTTTATATTGACTGCCATTGACCAATTTTAAGTGTTGTTATGCCTGAAAAAATGCATTGCCCTGTGGTCAATTTGGTAGCATTATTCTCTGAATTTTGGAAGAATGGTTCTTGGACAACAGATGGAAACTTCAAATTTTTTTTCTTTAAAAATTTTTTTTTCAATTCATGGAACAAAATAGGCATTTCTATAATATAATACAATGAAAGACATGATTGCACATGAAACTGAAAATCTACCATGCACAAATATATAGTAATTATGTAAATTTATTTATTTTTCCATCCCTTCCCAAGATGACTTCTGTTAGACACAACCAGGCATATGTGTGTGTGTGTGTGTGTGTGTATGATAAATTATTCTAGACATGCTTCTGTTTATCAGTTGTTTGGATGAAGATAGCGTATTTTTATGTCCTTCATTTTTTTTTATTTTTGCAAGTCAATGGTTAAATGACTTGCCCAAAGTCACATCATTAAGTATTAAGTGTCTGAAGTCATATTTGAACTCAGGTCCTCCTAACTCCAGGGTTGGTGCTCTATCCATTTTGTCACCTAGCTGTCTCCATGTCTTTTATTTTTAATTTGTGAATTTATTATGCTCAAAATGACTGAGTCACTAAAAGTTGGGTTTTTTTTTAGAATTTTTAAAATAGGGTTAAGTGACTTGCCCAAGATCACACAGCTAGACAATTATTAAGTGTCTGAGACCGCATTTGAACTCAAGTCCTCCTCTCTCCAAGGCCAGTGCTCTATCCACTTAGCTACCTAGCTGCCCTTAAAAGATGTTCTTAAAAATTTTGCTGTTACTATATATAGTGTTCTTTTCATTCTGCTCACTTCATTCCTCATTATTTTGTGGAAGTCTTTCCATACCTTTCTAAAATCATTGAGCTCATCATTTCTTATAGCACACTAGTATTTCATCATAACCATATGCCACAACTTGTTCAACCATTCCCCGATTGATAGGGATCCCTGCAATTTCCAGTTCTTTGTTACCACAAAATGTTTCAAGTGTTTTAAGAATTTGACTTGTTTTCTTTGGTCCCGGGGGGGTGTGTGTGGAGAACTAGAAGCATTGGATGGACATTTCAGAGAAGTCTATTTATTTCCCTTCCTAAAGATTACATTCTATAGCTAACAGGGAAGACTTCATAAAATCAGAACCATCCAATGGGGAAGTAGGCTGCCTTAGAAGGAAGTTGATTCATGATGAGTTCATATAACTATGTTGCACCCTTGGAATTGGCTTTTAATAGAGAACACAAAAGGAAAGACTTAACAACAATTAAAGTTGATGGAGAGAGAGAGAGAGAGAGAGAGAGAGAGAGAGAGAGAGAGAGAGAGGAAAGAGAAATTCTAGGAGAGATGGAGTACAGTGCTTGGACTCAGTTTCTTGAAGGGAGACTCATACATACACTGCAGAGAGCAAATGACCCTAGAGATGGCAACCACTGAGTAGGAAAGAGTTTCTGGACGAAGGCAGTGACAATGTGAGCCAACAGCTGCAAAGCAGCAGTGCTGGAGTGACAGAGTAGTTCCTGGAGCAATTCCTAGAACAAAGGAGACCTGAGGATCTGCAAAGAACAGAGACAACTTGTAAAGAAACTAATCTGGACTTTAATTTCTATTCTGCCCATTATTGTTTTCTGTGCAGAGCATAAATTCTTTGCTCATAATTCTTATTTCTCTTTTAAAGCACTGAGGAACAAAATGGTTTAAAAGTGTTGTGTTTCCTTGTTCTCAAATTCCACAAGATTTCTTTCTCATCAAATGTTGCATAATTTTTCTTTGTTTTGCAGTTTTTATTAATAGATGCCAGAACTCATTTTATAGGTCTGGAGCCCATATTTCTTTTTGCTGCTAATATCTCCCTGTTGATCTATCTGTTTAAGTTCTTTGATTTTTTTCTCCCAATCTTGAGATCTCTCTCCTCTTTCCCTTTTATTTCCCTTATTGTTTACTTTCTGACTCTCTAACTCTCTCTGCTCCATGAGTGGTTTCTTTGGAGGCTTAATTTTTTTTTAGGTTTTTGCAAGGCAAATGGGGTTAGGTGACTTGACCAAGGCCACACAGCTAGGTAATTAAGTGTCTGAGCCCTGACTCCAGGGCTGGTGCTCTATCTACTGTGCCACCTAGCCACCCCTGGAGGCTTCATTTCAAAGCATCTCAGCCTTCCCTCACACTGGTCAATTCACAGTACATCAATCTAAGTCTATGATACAAGAGACTTTTGGGTGGACAGAAGTGACCCCCACCTGAATTTTCCTCAGGCTTAGTGTGGTGTCACAACTCCCACACACATTATAACCTTTTCTGATCTTCTGCTCCTTAGTTCAGAGAGCTGGTTGATTTGTGTTAGAGGTTTGGTTTTTAAATGAATCTCTGAGACTCCAGGAGGGAATGGGAGTGGAATGTGATGGTGAGCTCTACTTGAAGCCTACACAAGTTTCTTGCTCCTTTTCCTCTGTTCCTGGCTCTCCTACCAGATTTGTTTTTTGTAGTACAGAACACTTCCCATTGTGGCTGGTTGTGTGGTCCAGTGAGCTTCCATAGTCTGGAGGGCTTGCTGGCTATCTGTCCTAAATAACAGATTTCTATAGCCTAGAGCTGGGATCTCCATAGTACTTCTTTTGGATTCCAAGTACCCCAAATCTTGGAGATAGATGAAATTTATCTTTGGTACATAATTTTTGTTTTGGAGAAGGTTGAGAGTTTAAGCATATCAGAGAAAATGTCTAGTCCTTCATCTTGTTTTTTCCATGACTTGTTTGTCTCTTGACCCTAACTTTCAAAAGTACTGAGAGATATTTGGAAAGAGAGGCTGACTATTAATTCCATATGCTTTCCCTCTGAGGCAGGTTCTGTCAGAATGATACTATAAACCTGGAAGCCATCTCTCTGATAAGCATAATTTCCCAGTGCCTTGTGCCCTCTCCCAGATGTTCAAACCTAGTGGGTCCCATCTAAGTGGAGAGCTCTCGGGGTGCGTGGTCTGTCCATTTCATAGTGAAAGAATTAGTTTTTACATCACATTCTATCTCTTGCTGTTTCTCAGTATCAATTCCTGCTTATTCTTGGTGATCCTCTGTCATTATATCAATTCTTCCATCAGTCTGACCCTGCACTTCATTGCAGTTGTCTTGAGTTCCTATAGGTTCTTACTTGGACCAGGCCAATTAGAACTCTTCTCTGCTCCACTGATACCTCTACTAGTTGTTTATGACCCAGATGGCTCTGGAGGAGAAAATGAAGCTGGTGACTTTGCACAGTCCTACCGCATTTAAATCCAATTCACTTGCATATCATGGCATCACCTCTTCAGGAACAAAGGATAAACAACAATGATTAACAGCAACAAAGACACCATTACAGGGAGCATATTAATACCAGCACTGCCTATAGAGAACCATCTGTCTCTGTGTAAGCCATCCTCTTCATTCTTGTCTCTCTTCATCTTTTTTTACATTTGCAAAAAACGTGTAATTTTATTTAATCAGTTTTCATATTCTAGATCCTTGAGGGATAGAGCATCACTCAGATCCTTTGTCCAATGGCCTTAGCAGGAAGATTGCTTCTGAATTTGGCTTGAACCATTCCACTATTTCAATGAGCCTGAGTAACTTTTCCCCAGATAACTCTTGTTCTGTTGGGTTTCCCACCAGGAGTCACTGTGTTGTTTTTGGCTTTGTATACATAAGCACATCTCTTGTCCAATTAGAATTCAGTTTCATCCTGGGCATAGACTCCTTCAATTTTCAGAAGAGCTGTGTGTTCTCTCTGGTTTTGTAGGCCTTTCTTGTAGCTGGGAAAAATGGCCTTGGACCACAGTCTTCCAGACATTTTGCTGTTCTAGAAGTCCTGCTTCCAGCAGGCCTTCCCAGCTCTAAGGTGGAGGAAAGAGTGTCTCTCTTCATCTTAAAGACCAAGGCTATGACCAAGAGTATAAGTCCAATGCATGAACAGGCTGTGAACCAATCACTGTTCTTATGGATATGTGAATAATAGGGCAATAATTGCTTAGGATTAATCAAAGAATTCATATCTTGTCATGGGAATATTATCTATATAAAAACAAAGGGTCAAGTCAAATGCAGCAGCTGAAACCCAGGAAGTATCTGGGAATTTCAAACATGGTGGTTGTATTCCCCAAAGTCCATTTTATCCATTATGTAGATGTAGTCTAGTTTGTGACAACAATATCTTATAGTAGACATGTATAATATTTTTACCAATGAACAGGATACTGCAATTGAAATGAACAGGATATACTATTTCACCTAATTTCTTTCATTGGACACATCTTAAATTGACCTTTTAAAAATTATGTGTGCATAGTGGTCAGTGACTTAGGAAGCAAACCATGGAATAATTATTTTTTCCCCTAATCAATAAATTATGTATAAATCAGATTATGAAGAAAGCACAAGATATCATTTTCTACTTAAAATGATTTATTGATGATGGTGGCATGAAGGCAGCATTTCCTGGGAATTCCTATCCCCAATCTCCAAAAAACCAAACAAATGAGGGCTCTAGCCAAAATTTAGAGGGGCAGAACCCACAGAAAGACTGAGTGATACATTTTCCCAGTCCAAGATAACTTAGAAGTTCTGTGGGAAAGGTATGTTTCACCAGGACTGGAGATTGGAAAAAAAAGTCACAGCCACAGTGCAGCCCAGCCCATCCCAGCTCAACATAGCTCAGCCCAGAGATCACCAGCAACAGTTTGAAGAGGTGGTGAGAGAACTCTGCTCCACCAGAATGAGTGTGGAGTGAGGAGCACCAGCCATAGAACCTTTAGCAAGAATCTGGATAAAGCAGCCTGCACCTCCAGAGATGGTAAGGGAAGTCTGCAGAGATTTCTCTTCTCTTCCTGGGGTAGGACTCTGCTGTGTTCCTACACTCAACTATTGTAGTTTGGGCTTCCATACTAAATAACCAAGCTGGATCCCTCCTTATAGCCCCAGGGCAGAGGGTAGTGCTGTGGTCATCTATATATCAAAACACAGGCTAGAGAGCATAAGACTTTGGAGGAATAAAGGTCCCAGTGGGGTGTCACCCCCAAAAAAACACCCCCAAAGTCTTGGAAGTGCTGTAAATTAGTCTTGGGCTGAGGAAATGAGTAAACAACAGAAAAAGAAAAATCTGACCATAGAGAATTACTTTAGTCCCATGGAAGATCAAAACCCATACTCAGATGATGACAAAATTGAAGCTTCTGTATCCAAAAACCTTCAAGAGAAATAGAAAATGGACTCAGACTATGGATGAGCTCAAAAAAGACTTTGAAAAGCAATTAAGAGAGGTGGAGGAAAAACTGGGAGGAGAAATGAGAGAGATGCAGAAAAATCATGAAAACCTAATCAAAAGCTTGAAGAAAATAATATGTTAAAAACCAGTTTAGGGGGCGGCTAGGTGGCGTAGTGGATAAAGCACTGGCCTTGGAGTCAGGAGTACCTGGGTTCAAATCCGGTCTCAGACACTTAATAATTACCTAGCTGTGTGGCCTTGGGCAAGCCACTTAACCCCATTTGCCTTGCAAAAACCTAAAAAAAACCCAGTTTAGGCCTAATAGAAAAAAAAAGCAAAACAAAAGGCAAATGAGTAGAAGAATGCCTTAAAAAGCAGAATTGGCCAACTGGAAAAGGAGATAAAAAAATCTCTCTAAAGAAAATAACTCCTACAAATGCAGAAAGGAAGCTGATGATGCAAGAAATCAGGAAGAAATAAAACTCTTCCAAAAAGCCAAAAATTAGATGAAAATGTGAATTATCTCATTGGAAAAACAACCAACCTCGAAAACAGATCCAGAAGAAATAATTTTAAAATTATTGGACTATCTGAAAGCCACAACCAGGAGAAGAGCCTAGACTTCATTTTCCAAGAAGTAATACAGCAAAATTGCCCTGAGATCCTAGAAGCTGAGGGTAAAATAGAAATCAAGAGAATTCACTGGTCACCCTCTGAAAGAGATTCCAAAAGAAAAACTTCCAGGAATATTATAGCCAAATTCCAAAAGTCCCAAATCAAAGAGAAAATTCTTTTTTTTATTTTGGGAGAAAATTGTACATTTTATTCACAAATCTTGCAAGATACACCTTGCAAGATATGGGCACCTCACCTGGCATGAGGCACAAATTGGTCTTGGAACATCAGGTAATTTATAGCCTTCAGAAACTCTTTCCCCTCGCTCTTGGATGTTCATAGGCTCTCAGAATTTGAGTTACAATCTAAGAGGTCCACCCATTCCATGACATGCTCTTAATATGATTTCCTCCCCACATCATATGAGGCATGATATGCTAATGAACCCAAATCATCCCAGGGGGTGTGTGGGTTAATATTCAATTACTTAATTGCACAAACTCAGTTGCATTAGGTTAAGATCTCTAGGTGACTCTTGACCAATTGAGAACCGGTTTTGGGTTTGCTGTCCCTGGAATGGGATTAGAAGAACCATCCCAGTCTTGTGATTGGCTGGGCCATTCTCCCTTTGTAATGGATTCCCTAAAGGCTGCCCTCCACCATGTGAAGACCAACACCCTACATTCCTCACAACTCCCCCCCCCTTTTCTTTTTAATAACAACTTGGTCTTCATACTTCATCTACAGTGTTTTCCTCTAATTCACAATCCTCATCCTTGATAGGACTACTGACTTTTCCTATCAATATCTTTACCTCGAAGAGAAAATTCTAAAAGCTACTAGAAACAAACAATTCAGCTACTGAGGCTCCATAGTAAGGATTACACAGGATCTTGCAGCATCTACATTAAGGGCTCATAGGGATTGGAATATGATATTCTGGAAGGCAAAAGATCTTGGTTTACAAGTGAGAATCAACTACCCAGCAAAACTGAACATCCTCTTTCAGGGGAAAAGATGGACTTTCAATGAAACAGGACTTTCAAACTTAGCTACTGAGATGACCAGAGCTGAACAGAAAGTTTGATCTCCAAGTACAGGACTCTGGTGAACCATAGAGGGAGTGGAAGAGAGGGACTATGAGGAACTTGATGATGTTGAACTGTTTGTATTCCTGGACGGGAAGAAGATATTGATAACTCATATGAACTTTCTCATTTATAAGAGCTGTTAGAAGGAGCACATATAGTCAGGACATAGGAAAGAGCAGAATATAATGGTATCATGTGGTAAAGGGATGGAGTAAATGGGCGATGGGGGAAAGTACTGGGAGGAAGGGAAAGGAGATAAAGAAGAATCTGAGAGATTTCACATAAGAGTCAAGAAAATGCTTTTTTCAATGGAGTGGAGCGGGGGAGGCAAGGGGGAATGAGTGAGCCTTCATTCTCATTGAAAATGGCTCAGGAAGGAAATGACATACACACTTAATAGGGTGAGGAAATCTATCTCACCCTAGAGAAAAATGAGAAGAATGGGATGGGATAAGGGGGAATGGGGGGAGGGAAGGGGGGAAGGGAAATAGGTGATAGAAGAGAGGGAAGATCGAGGGAGAGGGTACTCAGATGCAATACACTTTTGGACAGGACCAGGATGAAAGGAGAGAGAGAGAGAGAGAGAGAGAGAGAGAGAGAGAGAGAGAGAGAGAGAGAGAGAGAGAAGAATAAATGAAAGTGTGGAGAAATAGAGTGGAGGTACAGCTAGTAACAGCAGCTGTGGGAAAAATATTGAAACAACTTCTCTGGTGGATTTATGATGAAGAAAGCAACTCACCCCAGAGACAGAGCCATTGAAATCTGAACACAGACTGAAGTACAATTTTTTTTTCTCTCTCTCTTGCTCTCTATTCTTGAGCTTTCTCATCTTCTTGGTGGGGGGGAGGTAGTTTATGTTTATTCTTATGTTTACTCTTATAGCATTCAATTTACATCAATGTATGGCATAGAAACAAAGTAGAGACTATCAAACAGCCTTTTTTGGGGGGGGAAGGGGGGAAATTGTAGAATTCAGAGCCTTGCAAAAAATGATGGGCACATATTACTATTGTATATAATTGGAAAGCAAATAAAATGTTAAAATGTCAAAAAAAGATTTATTTTTAGAAGTTAAAATGGAATTAAAATTATCCTATACATCCTTTTCTCAGAGCCTGGGGTAATTAGCCATTATGCACAGCTAACAATGCAAATAGTTCTAAAGTTACAAATTGGTTGAATTCCAAGAGTTAATTTTTTTAAAGTCACTTGTTTAAACTGGGAATGCATTTTCCCATGGAAACACTGTTAAATATGGTGCTTGGTTTCCCAGGATTGCCAGCAGAAGTCTATTTAATGCATAATGTAACCCATAACTAATGGAAGTATAGTACTAATCATAGATCCTAACCACTAATTCCATTCCATTCCAACCTAATATAAATTCAACAAATATTTAAAATACTATATGTCAGACACTGTATGGGTGAAGGGGCATAAAGAAAAACACAGTTCTTGCTATAAGCAGCTCACATTTTATTGAGAGTATATAATATGTATACAAGGATACTTGTATAAAGCATAGAAAGTGTAAAGTAGTATCAAGACTAATATTTGGACACGTTAACAAATTCTCCTATAGAAAGTCTCCTATAGGTTCTTCATATGAGTTTTGATATTTTCTTCAAGATGGAAATAGGGAATATGTTTCAGATACTTGTGCAAAAGTTGAGGTGGGAGAAGGAATAGTATAAATAGGGAAGTTCTAGCAGACCACATAGGCTAGAATGAAGAGTACTTGAAGGGGAGTTATATTTGCAATAAGTGAAAAATTAGGTGGTGTCACAGTAGATAGACCACTGGGCTTGGAATCAGAAAGTTAATCTTCATGAGTTCAAGTCTGACCTCAGATACTTATGAGTTGCTTGATCCTAGACAAGTCATTTAATCCAGTTTTCCTCAGTTCTTTATCTGTGAAATGGATTGTAAGGAAATGTCTAATCATTCTAATATTCTTCCCAAGAAAACTCCAATTTGTGTCATAGTCAGACTTAATTGAAACAACTCAATAATAACAACAAAAACACATGGAGAGCTTTAAATGTTAGACAGAGAATTTTGTATTTTATTTTAGAGGTAATATGGAACCACTGAAGATTTTTGAATGAGGTCAATATGTAACACTTATACCATGAATCCACATAGTGCAATAGGAATAGTCTTGAATTTGAAGTAAAGGACCTGGGTTCAAATTCTAGTTCTGCTGCTTCATGAAAACAAGACCTTTAACCTCTCTGGGCCATAGATTTCCCTCATTTACAAAATAAGACAATTTAGTTAGATGATCTCCAACTTCCAACTCTAAATCTGCAATCTGTGACATATATATATATATATATATATATATATATATATATGTATTTATATATAAATGAAAAATGCTTCTATAGGAAAATGCATTCTGAATTTCAACTTAAAATGTGAGGAACATAAAGTCCTTCCCATTGTTTCTACACTTGTAGCAACAGGCTGTTTCTCTCCTTATACAACTGAAAATGGGAATAAGAATTCCTTTGATCCAAGCCAACAAGTCATTAGTCAGGACACCCAGGTCTGGGAAAGGGTCTTCAACAGGGGTAGTTACATGTGAAAGTAAGTTGACTAAGAGAGGTATAAGAGATTGGGGATCAAGGATTGAAAAGTAGATCAGAGGTTCTGAACAGAGGAGTGTGGATGGAGCATTTGGAGGGGAATAGGAGGCTCTTGGGATGATAAAGAGAGAATGGGGGCACTAGTCTAATTAGAATTAGGCTAATAATTTCTCCTCTTTTTCTCTTTTATTCCTTTCTCTTTTCTTCCCCATTACTGCCTGGTAATTTTATAGGAAAACATTTTCTATTCCCATAGAATTTTGGAATTGGAGGTCATCTAATCTAAAATATCCAAATGGAAATTCCTCTGATGAGTACCTATACAACTTCCTAAGGCAGCTTATTCCAAATTGAGAAATTTCCTTATAAAATAATGGGATTTATGTGGGAAAGAAGCTTTTAAAAAATTTCCTTCTAGGGGTGGCTAGGTGGTGCAGTGGATAGAGCACTGGCCCTGGAGTCAAGAGTACCTGAGTTCAAATCCAGCTTCAGATGCTTAATAATTACCTAGCTGTGTGGCCTTGGGCAAGCACTTAACCCCATTGCCTCGCAAAAACTAAAAAAACAAAAAACAAAAAAAATTCCTTCTAACCTTTCATTTTATGTATGAGTAAACTGAGACTTGGAATGCTTATTTCCATGTCATCATCTTGCTGGTTTCCTTCAAATCTTAGCTAAAGTCTCACCTTCAGCAAGAAGCACTCCCTGGTCCCCTTTAATTTTATAGCCTTACTTTTGACTCTTTCCTCAATATATTCTGGATCTATCTCTTTTGTATGTAATTATTTACATATTGTTTCTTCCATTATACTGTGAGCTCCTTGAGAGCAGAGATTATTGTTGCCTTTTTCTGTACCCCCAAATGACATATATTTGGAAATTTACTCAGGAAATTTAAATGTTACTCTTTCAAAACTTCCTTTGATTACAAATCCAACATTCTTTCCATTGTACCTCACTGCACCTATATTAAGCTATAAACTGCTCTTCTCCAACCTCTACCCATCTTTCCTAATTCTATTCTTTGGGACCAAAGGAAATAAATGTAACCCATCTTCCATATTGAAGATGACTTTCATGTTTCCCTTCACTTTTTCTTTCTTTTAAGGAAAAGCTCTCCAGTTTCTTTAATCTATCTTTGTATGACATGAATCTGAGTGCTGTTTTAATATCCTAGATTCTTTCCTCTGGCCATGCCCCAGTTTAAAGCCTCCTTTTACTTTTCTTTCTCTCTTTATATTGTCCTCCTCCTCCTCCTTCTCATCCATCATTATCACCCTTTCTTATTATCCTCATCATATCCTTCCTTCTCAGGATCACATATCCAAGCAGATTGATACTATTGCCTAGTTTAATACTGGGAGGGGAAGCAAAATAGAAGCCAGAAATGGATGTTATCCAAAGACCTTGAATAAAGAGATATTTCAGGCAGTGAGAAAGTTTTCATTGAGGAAGAAAGGAAAAGAAGCATCCAGTAGTTGCAGAGAGGAAAGAGAAATCTTGGAACAACTTTATACAAGAGATGATTATTGTCAGAGATGTTAGTTCAGGTTCAGGTAAATGGTAATTTACTGAGCAATTGTTATTCATCAGGGAATCTTGTAAATGGCAATAATCTTATTTTAATATAAACTATTTTTTGTATGATTTGTCAAATCAAAGATGCTGTCCATTGCAATTCATGTTACTGGATTAACATGTTGGGATTCAAACTATGAGGGATATTTTCTTTTTTTTAACTTGGTTTTTACTTTTCCTCTTTTATATTTTTAAAATTCAATTTTCAGATTTATATTTTTATTTTTTTCTTCACTCCTATTTAGAAAGAAAAAAAGGAAAAACTCCTTCTGCAGATATGTATCACAAAGTAAAACAATTCTCATTTCATTGTGAGTCCTATGGAATTGTGGGCGAGTATTGTATTAATCAGAGTTTTTAAATCTTTCAAAAGTTTCATCTCTAAAACATTGTTGCTATTGTATAAATTGTTTTCCTAGTAGTGCTTACTTCACTTTCTATTACTTCATATAAGTTTACCCACATTTCTGTGGAGCCATCTTAGCAATATTTTCTTTTTTGTAAAAAATTAAAATTTTCCAAATATTCCTCAGTCACAAGTAATATTTTTAACATTCATTTAAAAAAATTGAGTTTCAAATTCTATCCCACCCTCCTCTTCCCTCATTCCTTTTAAAGGCAAGCAATATTACATGTAAAATCATGTAAAATATATTTCCCAATTAGCCATTGCAAAATAAGACACACCTACACAAAGCAAGAAAAATAAAGTTAAAAAAGTATGCTTCAATCTGTGGTTAGAGCTTATTAGTTCTCTCACTGGGGATGAGTAGCATTTTCCTTTGTTTCTTTTAGAATTGTCTTATATAATCATTTTGATCAGACTAAGTCTTTCACAGTTGATCATTGTTACAATATTGCTTTTACATTGTCTATAGTGTTCTACTGGTCCTTCTCACTTCACATTGCATCAGTTCATGCAATTTGTTTGGGAGATATTTTCAATGACAACAGGTTGTTATGTTGTAGTCCTGTTTGAAGTTGGTGAACATCTAATAACTATCTCCCCAACAAACTGTCTATTCTCTGGCCACATCTTCACCTCCCCCTATCACAATCTTAGCATGCCTCTGGGTTTCCTGATTCTGATAAGTGATCTTATGCCTTATCTTGTCTAGACTTAACCTTTCATTGAACTTCCAGGACATCACTATGTTACCCCACCTTGAGAATACCCTCACCCATCACTTCCAACTTCCTGGAAATTTCTTCTGTGGTCATAAGTAAAAGGTGTGGAGGAGTGGGAGAGCAGAAGGAGAACAGTTCAAGGTAAAATAGAGACTTCTTTCTCCAAAGTTGTTCCACTTTAGGGATGATTGAAAAGCCATACTGGAATTCCCTCTTCCTTTTCAACTCACCTTGATAAATTATAGACAACTCCTGGGGGCATTACTAAGTTTCACAAACTATTGAAACAGATTCTTGTTTGTCATCATTTTATTTTATACAATGATTTTGAAAAACTTTTCACACTTAGTCCAAGTTCTTTTTATTCTTACCTTGTTAAAGTAGCTGATCTATGATGGAGTGGGGTAGTTTTATCCCTGCTCTTACAAAATTAATAAAGAAACATTCACACTTATTTTTTGGGCAAGAACAGTATCATCTCTCAGAACAGGATAGGAAACAGCCTCTCCTGGAACACATGGGGAAGTTTGGAGGTTTTGATGCAGAGAGTCTTGTCACTAGCTGGTATGTAATATCTCCCTCTTTCTCTTTCTCCATGGAGTTTCCAACTTGTGTGGCCTCTGGCAATACTTGGGGCTCTGTTTACAGTTATATAGTTGCTGTGCCAGCTCATATCTCTTGGTCCTCTTGGTGACGGCCTTCATCATTTTTCTTTTTCCTTAAAAGTCAGAAATTTCATCCTTCAGTGCTCTATACTGTGAACATGTAGCTTCATGGTAAATGGACTGCTGTGAACTTCAGCAATGAGTGATGGAACTTTGCATTTTTCCTCTTTTCATCAAGAACTGACCTATAAAACATATGTCTGATCTTGGCTCCTTTAAAATAGCACACAGTAGGTGGTTTATTAAATTGATAGTAATAAATGCCTTATGACATAAATGCCGTTGGACTAGTTGAACATGTTTTTAAAGAGATTAATCGTGTCTTTAAAACTTTGGAATTCCTAAACTCCTTGGAGTGTAGGGGGTTTAGGAATATAAATTGAATCTCAATTTCTACCAAAGGGGGAAAGGGAAGTTATCTGATTTTCACTGAAGGGAAAGTTAGGAAGTTAATTGATCCACAGTGCTAAAGCTGATCTTACCATATTTAGCTGAATAAAAGATACTATCACCACTCAATTATTGGTTGACAGAAGTTTCATGACTTCATCAGCTCTTTGTAGCTAGAGAAGATCTTCAACTAAGTAGTAAGCTATCATCTGACCAACCTAGCTCAATAGACTCTCCTACCCATCATGAACCTCCTGTTTCCTTTCCAACTCCATATCTCTGATGCTATGATCATTTATGTATTCCTGGACATCTACAATCCATCTCCTCATAACTACTGAGGCTATATTCCTAAAGAGCAGTTTTGATTGGGTTACATCTCTGCTTAGATAGCTCCCATTGTTCCCTTTTGACTCTAGGATAAATACAAAATCTACTGGTATTTAAAGCCTCTAACTTATTTTTGTTCAGGCTAATTACATATTATTTCCTTTCTTGTTCTTGCTATTACTACTAAACTTGTCTAATGCTTATTTTTTTTTATTCCACATCTATCTCCCAGCTCTGATCATTTGTTTAGGCTGCCTCTCCTTCCCCTTCCCCACAACTTGGAAGATAGTTTCCTTTCCACCTCTTAGGCTCTATCCTTCACTGCAAAAATCAACTTCAGTTCCACTCCTTACATGAAGCCTTTCCTTATTTCCCTAGTTGTTAATTTGTCCTGGAATTGGTTTGGTTGTTTAAACTTCATTTTTGAAGAAGACCAATGACATCACAATGTTGAGGTCAGGATATAGTGTGTTAAAGCAATGATTGATCAGGCCAATATGAGTTCATAAAGCTGTACCACAGATCAGGCACAAGTAGTCCATTCCAACATTTGGGATGGGGAAGTCTCTGGAATTACACACAGCTCATATTTTCTTCTGTGATTCTGTTTTGCTCTTGGAGTATAATAGCACCTTCTTTGATGAGGGCATATCATGGTAGGCAGTCCTAGACCAGTACTGATGCCAAAGTTCTTCAGAGACACCTTGAGAGTATCCTTATTCTGCTTCTTCTGATGACCATGTGTTTGCTAAATATGTATGTAGTATCTATTCCCATGACAGACTGTAAGCTCCTTGAGGGTAGCGGTTTTTTCCATTTTGGCATTGAATCCTCCAATTGTGTAGCAAAGTGCTTGGCACATAATATCCACTTAATAAAAGTATTTGATGACTGGAAAATTTCATGTAATAATCTTGGGATTAGAGTGCTGTATCTGTAGTCAGGAAGACCTGGTTTGATGTTGTGCCCCTTATATTACTAGCAATGTGACCAGGGGCTTGTTACTTCATTTTCCTGTAATTTAGTTTCCCCATTTGTTAAGGAGGGAAAAAGGACTTATATTATATATTATATTTTTGTAATATCTACTTCTTGGGGGTTTACAAGGTTCAAATGAGAGAATATATGGAAAACTCTTGGTGAACTTCAGTACATCATATAAATGTCAGATATTCTTACCACATCTGATAAAACTAAAAAAGAAATTTGAGAGGAGCAATGGCCACTGGGCAGTGAGCACAAGGGACAGCTCCAAGGTCTGACAACAGTCACAGTTACAACTGCACACAGTGTCCTGGCAGGGAAGAAACTGAGAGTCTTGGGATGACAATATTTAATCTGCCCTGGGTCACAGCAGTAATTTATTACAGCTGTATTCTTCTATAAAGAATTCTTCATTTCTATAAAACCCTCTATAAAGAATACTAATAATATCCCAAGTCATGAGATAAATCATGGTCTTTCAATATCAGCATCTCTTTGAGAGGCTTGGTTGGCACTGGGTGCAGCAAGACCTAGGGACTAGAAGACAGAGAGAAATGTGCCTATTTTCTATGCTTGATATTTTCTCTTTAATAGGTTATTTTGTGATCTATCAAGTTAATGTTTAGCAATAAGCCCTCTGCAACAAAGTTTTCTGCAGATATAAAGTACATGATTTTAAATCTTGCTTAAGCTTGTCCTGCCTGGTTCTTCCTGGAGGTGCCAATTGGTGGTCTAAGATATAGGGAGAAGCAGAGAAGAAGGGGGAGAGAAGAAAAAGGGGAAATTTAAGAAGAGAGAAAGTTGGGGACAAAGGGATCAAGAAAGATGTTTGATAATTTATTTAGTTTAATTCCTTGCTGAATTTTTCTCCATGACCAACTTAGACATTTTCCTGTCTTTAGAACTGCCCCCTTCCCCAATTCTACTTCATCATCCTTAGTAAATAATTTTGCCATCTTCTCCTCTGCCTCCTTCTTGTTGAATATCTTGGCCCACATTCAATGAGTTTATTTTGGCTGCCAAATTTCATCCAGGCTCTTTATCTGTTATTCAAAGCCTACAGTGTTTTGGTTTTAACTTGTCTCTCTAGACTTATCTCTCACTGTTCTTCTCTGTATCTCTTACTGTCCAAGCATTTTCACTACATACAACATTCTTTATTCATGCTGTTCTTTTCTCTTAAAATGCTTCCCCTATCATTTTTTACATCTTATCTCACTTTCCTCAAGAATCTTTGCAGATTCTCCTCTATCCATCAATTGGTTGTGAACTCTCCATCCTCTGAACTTGAATACTTTCCCCCTATACTTCTCTTAATAATTTCAATCCATGCTATCTTATATTCTAATTATTTGAGTACATGTCTTAGCCTTGTACTGTAAATTCTGAATTTTTTTTAGTTTTTTTTTGCAAGGCAATGGGGTTAAGTGGTTTGCCCAAGGCCACACAGCTAGGTAATTATTAAGTGTCTGAGGCTGGATTTGAACTCAGGTACTCCTGACTCCGAGGCCAGTGCTCTATCCACTGTGCCACCTAGCTGCCCCTAAATTCTGAATTTTATGAGGGCTTTAGAAATCCTTTTTTTAAAAATATAAACCTCCTGGGGCAGCTGGGTGGTGCAGTGGGTAGAGCACTGGCTCTGGATTTGGGAGGATCTGAGTTTAAATCCCAGCCTCAAACATTTATTAATTACCTAGCTGTGTGATCTTGGGCAAATCACTTAACCCCATTGACTTGCAAAAACTAAAAAAAAAATTTAAACCTCCTTTTAAACCACAATAAAACAATATACATTGTAAATACACATTAAAAACCACATTTCAATAAACAGATGTCACAATAACTTATTAGGTATTTCTTCTACATTTCTATTTTATCTCCCTCCACATATGGAATTTGTGCATGGGAAGGACTCATTCAGTCTCTGAATTTTGGTTAAGAGAGTCAATGTAATTAGCTTTATAAGTCTTATGGATATATTACTTAGAAACTCCTTCTTCATTGACCAGATCTATTTGTTACCATTTTGTATTGCATTTCACTTTTTTCCTGTAGGAAAGTTTATTTAAAGATACATTAAAGTTAAAACAACATCATGAAATTCTTGACTTTAGCCCAGAAGAATCTTTTATTTGTTACTTCCCAAGCTATTCAAATAGTGTAGGAACCCATGAAAAAGGCCATGAAGGACTATAGTTAGCAATCTCATTCCGCTTAAACCAGGACTTTGATTTTGTCTGACTCTGAACATTATTTTGTCATAAAATAATGATATTTCTTCCTGGATCTTCAACCAGTTCTGGTCCAAAGGATCTGTCCCCCAAGTGTTTCATTCAGAATATTCCTCAGTATAATAATTGTCCCACCTTTGAAGTGGGGCTGATAATAATATATGCTACTCAGCAGCCTGGAATGATTGGTGCATTAATGAAATAATATTTGGAGAAGACTTAAAAGCCTTGGATATAATGTATTGCATCACTGCTAAGTATTATGATGAATAGCACTTGGAACCTTTAAAAACCCCTTAGAAACATTCTCTCTTCTACCATATATAGTTTAGTGCTTTTCATGCACCTCTATGGTCCTTTTAAAAATCCTCTTTTGAGTAAAATGGAGTAGAAATCTAACCAATTAAGGAACATTATTTTCTAGTTGGCAATGATATGCATTAGGTGCATTTTGACTTTTGAAAAACAATCTCTTTCTGAGTGGTAATTCTTAAGGGGCAAAAAAAATGGTTTTCAATTGATTACTCACAAATGGAATGATTTAGTCACTGTTAATCTGTTAGAATTTTTAGAATTGACAAAGTGCCACATGGGTAATTTGTGGTTGTTAACTTTTTTATTTCTTCAGTTTCAAAATGAATGGAAACAAATCCAGTTTCACTCAGTCTCTAGGTATGTTAATTCAGCTCCAACTAACCATGGAATGCCTGTACCACAGAGTCAAGTTTTCTTTAACTGAATGGTAAATCATAATGGTCTTTGTTTACATTTTTAGCTTCATATTGTATTGACTTTAAAGAGATTTGTGCTAGAAACATAACAAATCCTAGATGGTTTGAATTAAGGAAGAATAGTTTATTTTCTGATGATCATCTGCTCTGAATAGAAACCTGGATAAATACAAATAGTTCTGACCCATGGCAAATCACTTAATCCTCTGGATCTCAGTTTCCCCATCTGGACAATGAGAATGGTAATTAAATTACCTCAAATGATTGTAGAAGGAAAGCAGTCTATAAACCTTAAGTTATCTAGATTTAGAGAGAAGTGATTTTGGAATTCATCTAGCTCAGTCCTCTCACTTTATAGAGGAAAAATTAAATTCTAGGGAAACTAAGTCATACTTAATAAGCTTCAAAAATGAAGTTTGAACCCAAACCCTCTGATAACAGAGCCATTACTTATTATTACCAAACTGAGGAGTGAAAAATACTCCTTGAAGGAATGAAAGGAGGAATGAGTTAAATGTTATTATAAGATTTATTTGGCAGTATTACACAGAATGATTGGAATGGTGAAGAAATCATAAATAGGAAGTAGCTTGTAAGACTATCAACTAATTGAAGAAAAGATAATTAAAATATTTTAGACCTGAGATGATGAAAGCCTGGTCTATTTTATTTTGGTGGTATGGAGTATGAACATAAAGGAGGGGATGAATCCATAACATATTTCTAAATAATAGTGAATTGGACTTAATGACCAATTGGATTGGAGAGAGGGATGGGAAGAATAAAGTAGAAATCAGATATCTTAAAGATTTCAAGACCTGAAGAATGGAATAATGATCTTGAGACTGATTTCTAAATCAGAGCCAGAAAAGTTGTAAAGGAAACTTTGTCTCAGGAGGAAGGTGCTTAGTTTAATTTTAGACAGCTTAAATTTGTGATGATCACAGTATATTCTGGTGGTAATGTTTTGTAGCAAGTTGGAGATATTAAATTGGAACTTGGGTGAGATATTTGAAGCAAATGAAGACTTAAGAGTATTTCAAGTAAGAAGTTGAGGTTTGGAGCATTGCTACAGAATAGAAAATATCTTAAGAAAAACAGCAGACAAAAGCTTAGACCTCTAAATTACCTAATTTATTTCAACTATCTCCTTTTATAGGTAAGGGAACTGAGTCCTAGAGAAGTCAGATGATTTGATCAAAGTCACATAGGTAGCAAATGGCAGGGCTAGGATTATTATCTATTAAATCCAAGTCTAGCACTCTTCCCATTTCATCATGTTGTCTCCAATGATACATTTTTTAAATCCCCCCCCCATTGCCATTTCTCCTCCAAAAAGCAATGTGCCATTAATCTTTTAATTTTATAAATCCTGACAGAGAAGGCCGCTCTGATGCATCATGAGCTGAGGGATTGCAAATCAAGATTCGAGGGAATATTAAACAATTCCTCCCTCTAAAACTCATCTGAAGAGTGATAGATGCAGTCCCTTTTTCATCACTGAAAGTCTTAAACGCCTCCTCAGATGGAAGAAACAGATCAGGACCAGAAGAAATATTTTTCAGAGACATGGATTTCCATCTTTGAGAACCGATTGACAGTCCCAATTTTGTTTTGAGAGCCGAAATAGAGTCTCAGAGTTTTTTGGAAGTACCCATTGCAATCTAATTGTCAAAGAGTTGTGAACTGCTGTTAGCATCATTCCAATTAACAATTCAAAACCTTATTTTGCATTATTCATGGTGTTTAAATAACTTATCAACAGGAACAACAGTGATGTGAAATGGCTGCAATTAGAAAAGCTTACTTAAAGCTTGTAGACAAATATCCTTAATTAAGTAATATTGTCTGATTGTGGAGGGGGCCGAGCTTTGGTTGGCTGATGACTGATTGGAAAAAGGCGGAGTCTGGGCAAAAAGGCAAATTGGTTGAAAGTAATGCTTTAAAATTTGTATTAAGTAGAGGACTAGGATTTCTGCCTGGGTTTCACCCTGATCTTTATGTAATTAGACTAATTAATAAAGATAATAACAATTTATATAAAGATGATTTTCAGTAAGGCATTGGTACTGAGAATTTGGATAATGGCAAATGGCCATTTAATCAAAGCTTAATCAACTAAAAGGGCTACTGGATGGCACAGTGTAAAGAGCACTTGTCTTGAAGTCAAGATCAACCTTACTAGTTGTGTGACCTTGGACATGTCACTTAGCCCTAATTGCCTCACTTTCAGAGTCATCTCTGGTCATCTTGATTCGTATCTGGCCAATGGACCCAGGTGACTCTGAAGGAGAAACCAGAGGTGACCTAGCACAGCATCCCCTCACTCAAATCCTATTCGTGTGCTTGTCATGGCATCACTTACCTGATGTTGTGGTCTTCTCTGAGAATGAAGTCAAACATCAATCAACTAAGTCTTCATCTTGGAACTGGAAGGCTTAGGAAGTGGAGACTGTAGCCCCAAATCAGATATTAGAGCATATTGGGAATTTCCATTAAAAATTACCTTGCTGTTACAGTCAGGTTTTAAATGTAAACATCATCATCATCATCATCATCATCATCATCATCATCATGCTGATGAGACCTAAGTTTAGGCATCAATATGGTGAACTCCTGGTTTTCTAAGTAGGGTGAACTGACCAAAGTAGAATGGAGCCAGTCAGAATTCTTGATTCTATCAGTAATGCAATCAGATCCTGGGTGAAAGAGTGAGTCCGAATTATTGAAAAAATACTTAAATGATCCTTTTTGAAAATTTTGATCTTTTATTTACTTTTTCTACAATCCTGTTATTAGTTTTTTTCTCTCTTTTACCTGCCTTGAAAGGAAAACAAAACCCTCAAATCAAATGTACACAAAAAATGCAATCTTCTCCTCTGCCCCACTCCCAAAAAAGAAAAACGAAACTCATCACAAATGTGCATAAATAAAATAAATTATCTTGATTGGGTCAAAGATTTTGTTTCATTTTGCACCTTTAGTCCATCTCTTTGCTATTGTTACTTCATAAATCTCAATTTTAGTACCTGACTTACAAGATTCATTCCATTCCAGCACCATTTTTTCTAAGCTTGTTTTGAATACTCCCAAAATTATATCTTTTTTACAAAATGTTTTGCTTTGTAAACACCCCATTGAGGTGATTCTCCTACAGTTTCCCCCATGTTTCATGCCTCAGTCTCTGCTCATATTACCACTAGGTTTCACCTGGTATGTATTTTCCCCTTTTCCTCCCCAAATCCTATTCTGTCTTCCATTATGTCTTCTTCCTGATCATTTTGACTCATCTTCTGAACACCAATAACCAAAGAATCATAGGATTTAAAGCTGGAAAGAGGCTTCAGTGATCATAGAGAACTCACATCCCTCGCTTTATCTATAAAGTAATTGATATTCAAGGAGAGGAAGTTGACTTTTTTAAGATAACAGAACCAGGTAGGATAAGAATTGGACTTGAACTCAAGTCACCTGAATCTTTTGATCAATGTTTTTTTCTTTCTCAACAGTCTTTCCCCTCTACTGAACAGATGGGTGTTTCTAATGGGTCTGAAAGATTTCCAAGGAAGCAGACTCATAGCATCCCTAAGCATTACCACATTATCTTTTACCTGGTCTTTACACCAAAGAATAGGTAGAAAACATCTTATCTTATCTGGTTTATATTAGGAAAATATTTTCTTAGTTCTGTCATTACTTTTTTTCCTTCCTTTTCTCTTTGATATCCTCTCTTCTCCATCTTCCTGGCTCATAAATTATAATTTGGAAGAAAGCTTTAAGGTCATCAAGGCTAATCCCTTTCCTTTACAGAAGAAATTGAGAGGGCAGAAAGAAGTAGGATTCAAGCAGAAAGGTTCCTGATCAAAGTCCAGTACTTTATGATTTAACTTTTACTTTACTACACTTTACTACTTTTAAACTTTACTTTATACTTTTACTTTATTCTACTCTACTTTACTTTACTTCACTTTAATTTTTACTTTACGACTTCTCTGGAGAGAAACCCTTTGATTTCAACTGTTATGTCCAGATGTTGTCAATCATCTTCATTCTTCAACTCTTATTCCATGTAGAAAAGTCTTGGAGAGGGCTGTGGAAATTCAGGACAAATTCAAGAGAATGTTAAATGGCTTAGTTCCCAATAGTCAGAAGGAAGTGTGATGACTGGTATTCCTTTTACCAGCCAAAGGAGAAGAGGAGCTTTGTCTCCCCATTCTTAAGATGATCAGATTTGAGTTGGAAAAGGGCATTCAAAATTATTTAGTTCAATTTCCTCATTTTACAGATGAGACCCCCAAAACAACAAAAATATCGAGGTCTCATCATAGTACTTAAAGACTGATACACAGAATTCAGCACTTCTGTTTTGTATTTGTTGCTATTCCTTAGAAGTCAAAGATTCCAAACCCTGATTCACCCTCTTTCCCCATTTTATAGATGAAGAAATGGAATTTCAGAAAAGTTACATGACTTGCTCAATATCACCCAAATGTCAGAGGCGAGTTTGCAATGTGACCTCTTGACTCTAGGTCCATTGCTTCTCAGTTTTGTGAATAACAATTTATTTGCAGGAACTGTGCCATATACTTATGTGTATCCTATGATTTCTATTATAGTAATAAACACATAGTAGGGATTCAATAAACACTTGCTGGTTGATCGAAAAGAATTGTTCTTTCCAGGTATTGGGCTTTTGGCCAGCTATGTAAGGGGGAAGGTAAGTGTGGAGTGGTCTTCTGGGAAATGAAAGCTACTTAATTGGATTTGGAGATAGCTGATGGAGCCAGCATTCAAGGTAATGCTTCCTGGCTGCCAATTAGGAAACACCAGGTGACGTGTTTGGATGCATCACCCCCTGGGCTCATCTTTGGGTCTGGAAATAGAATCTAAAGTGTCAGCTGCCCAGCCTCCCACTAACAGAGGTCAGAGGTGCTTAATGTTGTGCTCCTAATTGGGCTTCCTTGTGTCAGAGGCCAGCAAAGGAGCCTTTAACACAATGCAGAAGGAGGTATATTTAGCCTTAATGACGCATTTCAAGGAGAAATATGTTAGAAACAGTGACGCTCAAACATCCTGTGATTAAGCCATAAGGTTTGGGTGTTGATGCTCTTGCTATAGCTAAAATGATCACCACTGAACTTTAGTTTCTAAAATTCCACTAGTCATAAGAGACAATAGTCATAAAATCAGGGACAGTTTCCTGGATGAGTTGGTCCCAACTAAGAAGGTCCTGTGGGTAGCTAAAGAAGACAAAGTAACTCCATTTTTTCTGTTCTTCCTCTAACTTACCCCTAACCCAGTCTGTTATACAACTTCTACTCTATCTGTGATCTTTTATACTGCTGAAAATGCAAGAACAGGGTTATATGAGTTGCAAGTGAACTGGATTTAAGTGAGGGAGGGCTGAGCAAAGTCACTGGCCTCTCATTCTCTCTTCCAGACCATCTAGGGGTAGGGGGCAGTTATGAAAGATTGTTAACCAAAGAAGAGCCTTTTTTGTTATTAACCCCAGCAATAGGTCCTGTCCAATCAAAGGATATAGTGTTCCCTATTTCTACCCTATAAGCCTCCAGCAACAAGCCCTGTTCAATCCCAAGGTACCCAATATCCAATTTACCTCCTGGTTAAATTGAAACCTATTTAAGTTTTGGTGTTTTTGTTCCTTCAGGAAGCCTCTGCCTTTACCTTGATGGTAAATTCAATGAATCCTCATTGGTTCCCAAAGTTTTGGTTTGGGTCCTCCTTCTGGTTTCCTTTGATACTGACAATTTTGTTCATAGTAAATCATACAGTAGCAGGATTCCCATAATGATGGATGCAGGGAATCCCAGGGGTCATGACCTGGTTGTGCTCTGGGTTCTTCCACTTGGGATAGTTCTTATAGCTTGGTTGTGAGGGTCAAGTGCATATTTGTCCTTAGGTGAGTGAGAATTAATCATGTCTGATTCACAAATGTAATTTCTCCCCTTACCCTACACCATTTGATCAATTAGATGGTCTGATCTAGTTTAATTTGTTCTGAGTTAGAAACTGGTTCCTCTGGATTCATTGGAACAACATTGTCCAAAAATACTTCCTGTAGCATTGTCTCTGTTTTGCGTCTTGGTAAATCCAAGCTGCCCCTTTCTTGTGATCTGATTAACTAAAAAATAGGAGTATAAAGAGTGAAATATTTTCTGCAATTTTTAAAGCCATCAAAAAGAAAGTCTCTCCTCTCTCTTTCCATTTCTAACTCTGGCCAAGTTTAGGAAGCAGACAAGAAGGAATATGAAGGAAGGTCAAAGACAGGATGGAAGTTGCAATGCTAACAGAATCAAGAGCAAGATAAAAGAACTACAGACAAAATGGAGTTGGCTTTAGCTGTCTTGGCTACCCAAAGAATGAAAAGTCTTCTTTCAGATGGATTCTAAAAGCAAAGATCTTAACCACCCACATTGCCATCTCCCTAGCAGGATAAGATCGTACTTCTTGCATCTGTATCAATCCCATTAGATGTCGAGCTTGCCCCTGAACTTGACAATAAATCTCCCACATCCAGATTATACATCCTGTAATAGTCCTTCTCACTTTGACCTCTTAGAATCTTGGTTTTCCTTTTGGAAGTAATTCAGGTGCCACTTCCTTTGAGAAAGTGATTCTTTCAGTTCTTGGTACTTTTTGTCTCCCCCCTCCTCATTTTTCCTTGTATTTACTTATCAGGATGAAAGTTCTATCCACTCAAAAAATAAGCTCCCCTTAGAGCATGACTCCCTAAGTTCCCACATATGGCCTTAGAGAGTAGGACCATACTTTTTACATTTCTAAGAGGAAAAGAAAGACAAAGCATCAATTCATGATTTTAGCTCAAAGATTTAGAGCTGGAAGAGATCTTAAGGATCAAGTTACTTTTACAGATGAGGGAGCTGAGGCACAGGGATGATAAGAATTCAATCCAAGACCACCAAGGGACTAAGCTATAGAGACAATATTTGAGTGCAGGTCATCTACACCCAAATTTAGTGCTCCTTTTCACAAAACACATCCATTTAATTGGTTTAAGGAACATCCTGACATGGAGAATTTCTGTTCATTCAACAACTCATCTATACCTTACAGTCTTAGAGAGTTGAAGTCATGTGACTGGACTAATGGTCAATGGACATTCTCATACTAGAGTTGAACTCAGGTCTTCTGAATTCTAGGTTCAGTCCTCAATCTACTGCACTGCACCACAAAAAAGGCCAAGATCTCCCAATGCATCTGGTCATCTCCAGTCATCCTGACCCATATCTGACCACAGGACCCGAATGACTCTGGAGGGGAAAGTGAGGCTAGTGATTTTGCACAGCTTCTCTTCACTTAAATCCAATTCACTCATGTTATGGCATCCTCTCCCTTCAACAAACATCAATCAATCAGTCAATCGCATCACAATGCTTTCTACTCCTGACCCCTTGACTGGACCTGTGAATTCATTGACACAGCAACTATCTGCTACCCCTCATCAATGCAGTTATTAAACTGCCTACAATTAACAACATAGCGAATTTCCTTGTAAATGGTTGATGCTTAATAAAAATTTGTGGATTGCAATTGAACTTGGGGTTCTTATAGTGATACGTGAATTATGGGTACTGTTTATCTAGAAGTTTCTTCCTCCTGGAAAGGTCCATGACCTGTACTCCTCCCAACACAGGGGCCTGGGTAGAGCCTGGAGAGGAAGCTAAACCTGCTCATTTCCAATTCATCTCTTCTCATCACTAGCTAGTTTCTAGCTGCCAGCCAAGAGGGAAACTGCAGCTATTATAGAATGTGCTAATGAATCCCCCCTCCTCCATTCACATTTGTAGAAAGTTGAATGACCCCATGGAAAGCGACTTCTTCCAAAAAAAGAAGATATTTCATCTCTGGAGACTGAGGAGTTAATGAATGGAGGGAGCTGAGTCTGCCAGAGGCAAGCAGAGCAAAAACCGGTGCTAGTTTTTCAGTTAAGAAAAAAGGCACAAATAACTAATTAGCAAGTCTTAATGTAATCAGAGAGGCTGGAGTTGTTCAGTGTCCAATTCTGAAGCTTTTGCAGGATAAATCCCTTAGCTGGCCTGTGTGGCATAACTCATTTTCCCACTCCTTTGTTTAAAATGCAGCAAGAGCATGGTGGGGAGGCAAAGGTGATAAAGCTGACTACAGTAGCCTTCCTGGGCTGGTGATAGTCCATCTTTTCCCATGCATTTCTAGACCTCCAGTAGGACATGACCATTTGTTCCATCTTAACCTTAAGCAACAACAGATCTCCAAAAGTGATGATGGAGAGTTTAGTTGTTAAACTACTATCAGTTCTTTGGCCTACATTGTCATCGATGAGTGTGGGGGCACTGTGAAGAAGCTTTTTTCCTTTTATGCCTAAGCAAGAGTCAAGTGTATTGAGTCCCCCTTATCTACAGAATAATTTCTGGAGGTGTAGATTGTAGTATACAAATTAAAGGAATACTATTTTGTCATAAGAAATGATTTCAGAGAAACTTGGAAATACTTGCAAAAACTGGAGTGAATAGAAACAGAAGTACAATTTAAAAAAATTTTTTTGCAAGGAAATGGGGTTAAGTGACTTGCCCAAGATTATACAGCTAAGTAAGTATTAAGTATCAGAAGCTGAATTTGAACTCAGGTCCCCCTGACTCCAGGGCTCTATCCATATACCACCTAACGGCCCCTAGGAGAGCAATGATAACAACATTGTAAAGACAGCTTTGAAATACTTAAGAACTCTGATCAATAGAATTTCTCTGTTGATCACCTCCATTTTTGAAGAGGACTTAAGGAGCAGAATGAGACATATATTTTGGTTATAACCAACAAGAAAAATTTTTGTTGCTTAGCTACATATTTACCACATTTCTCTTTCTTCTTTTTAAATGGGAGAAAGGGTTGGAGTGAGAAAAAAATAGAGAATTGATAATAGAAAAATGGAAAAAATTAAAAGGG